>NC_087472.1:76886557-77192093 GCF_036321535.1 Camelus dromedarius
GGCTCAGAGGTTCCCAGACCCGCCCCCCTCTCCAGTTTTGGAGGGAGACTTGACTGGGATGGAGATGCAACAGCAGCTGTGTTGTCTTGTTTTCTGCAAGATGCTCAAGGCCCAAACCTGAAAAGTGTCAACAGAAAAATGAATACCTATATGAAAAACAAAAACACGTTCATAGGTAAACAACAAGTTTCTAACGTATGGCACAGGGAACTAGATGAGTATCTTGTAGTAACCTATAATGATGAAGAATATGAAAAGGAATATATGTATGTATACATATGACTGAATCACTATGCTGTGCACCAGAAATTGACACAACATTGTAAACTGACTACACTTCAATCAAAAAAATAGAAAAAAACACATTCAAATCCTTGAAAATTACCTCCTGCAGGCACGGACAGGGTCGAGTTTCCTCTTAAGCAGCAAGGTATAGCCAAAGAAAGAATGCGGAGATCGCGTAATATTGCAACCGAGTGCTGTCTGATTCTGCATGAATCACTGGATCTCCAGTAAATGGCTTTCAGAATCTCAAAGGATGACTGGTTGGATGAGATAACCATTGAGTGTCTCTCCCTTATTGAAATGTCACAATTTGGGGAATGAAGAACAGCATAATATCATGCCTTCCCTCAACGCCCCCCCCCAAATGCCTAACTTTACATTAAAAAAATATTAGAAAGGAGAGCAAATTTTGCAACTAAAGTTTTCAAGTAGATCTCATAGAGGAAAAGAAAAGAGGTGTAATAAAACATGAATATATATTGATAGATGTGTGTTTATTGCCATTTTGAATGAAAAATATGAAAATGAATATATGTATATATGTGTATCACTGGAACATTATGCTGTACAGCAGAAAGTGGCACATTGTAACTGACTGTACTTCAAGTTTTTTTAAAAAAGTGAAGAGCAATGTCCTTTGGGTCTTGGGTCTTCCTCTCCACTCCACTTCATTATACTTTCCCACTTTCCCAATGTCCTGTAGGGAGCATAGATTGCTTTTCAAATCAGGCAGGAAAAGATCCAAAGGAAAAGAAAAATGCAAAAACAGAATGCCAATTTAAGTAAGGCCAAATTGTTTCAGATAATTCCTATTGTTAAAATGTCAAATTCAGTCTTAGGACAATACCATTTGCAAGGATATGAAAGACGCTAGAAAGGGGGAAAAATGATAGGTCTGACTACTTCGTTTGATTCTGAGGTTTAATAATATATTAAACACTTTGTCCATTTAAACAAGTTCTTAATTAGCACATTGATCTTTCTTATTTGGCATACAAGCCAATCTGATTTTTCTAATGAAAAAAGTCCTCACCTTTTTGACCTGGTGAACTTCAAAGCAGATTGCTATGTCCATAGCTTTTCTATAAGCAACACCTCCACCCAACGAAGTGAAAGCGCTCACGCAAACATACTGAAGACTAATAGGAACATGAGAGCCATCATTTGGCCTTTTTTAAGTGACTTTTTTTTTAAAGGACGAAAGTGTGAATGTGCTTCCCAAAAAGCCAAGAGAGAAAAGACAATGCTTTGGATAAGGAAAGGCTCGCAAAGTCCAAGAAAACTAGGAACTCACAAAAATCCCAGGATGAATTCGCCAGGAAAAAGCGCTCTGATGACTTATCTGGAACCTGGGACAGTTTGTTTTGGTTTGCCTTTTTTCCCCCTCGTATTTAGCGTGCAGTTAAATAGTACTGAGCCGCGCCTCGTGGGGCCAGGAGAATTTAACATCTCCCAAGTCAAACTCGTGTAGCTGCTCATAAACGTAAGAAGTTTCTGTAAAGCAGATTCTTAGTGGCTCTTCATGCTCCACACTTCTGGATTTCCCTCACTTATTAGGGGTAGCTTACACTGACGTTATCACACGGGCACACGTACAACTTCACCTGGCACTGCAGAAAACTGATTTGCTCGGAAAGGTTAATACGGTAAAGGCGCATCAACGTGAAGGTAAAGTTTTCCCCTTCTGGGTGAAGGCGCTCAAGCGCAAGCCTGGCAAGTCTGAAGAGAACCAGCTCCCCGAGTTAAGTGGGAAAAGGAAAATGCAGCAACTACTTTTCCGAGAGTCTGGACTCTGCTTCACTACGACCCACACAAACCTGCCAGTCCAGAGCAAGAGAGAAGAATGGGGCCTCAATAGGGCTTTACCAGCCAAAGTCACCCTGCCTCAGTCCTGGAAGGGGGACGTCTGCAGCTAACCTCCTCCATTCAAAAGCGAGGCAGGCTTGGCGCGGCTCCTCGAGGAAACTTCGCTGGGACAGCGCAGGGACCCAGGCTCAGAGAACAGGGCTGGGCTCCCGGAAAGATGCCGCCCTGCACTGGCCAGAACTGGCTGCTCTAACTCCCCCGAGTGCCAGGCGGCGGCGGCCGGGCACGGGGAAGCCCCATCTCCGGGGAGTCGAGCCAGCGGGGGAGCGCTTCCCCTGCGTCGCTGCGCCCAGGGGGTGATCCGAGGGTGGGCCGGGGGCCAGCGGCCCACCAGGGACCTGCTGGGGTCGGGACAGCCCATTGGTCTTTACCTGTCGCCGAGGTCAGCAGCGGCGGAGCCCGCGTCCGCCGCCGGCGGGCCGAGCGCTCAGTCGGCTCTGGCGTCCGGGACACTAAGTTGAGCTAGCGCCCCACGTAGCCGGCAGAGCTTCATTCACAGCCCAGCCGGGAGGAGGGGGAGCGGAGCGGGCGCGCGGCTCATGTGACAGGCGCCTCGCAGGGATCGGCCAGGCACCGCCGCCGTCTGCGCGTGCGCGCCCCGGCCAGCCCTCTCCGCGCACCTCCGCGGAGCCCGGGAGGAGGTGATACACGCCCGGGAGGCAGCAGGGCGGGGAGAGCCGTGGCGAAGGCGGTGCTGGGAGGAGTTTCCGCGCGCGCAGCCGCAGTAGGTCGGCCTTGCTCGCTGCCATATTTAATGAGGACTGGGCGGGTCCTAACCCAGGGCGGGGCGTGTTAATTGCTTTTGAAAAAGAAATACTCTTATGTTTCACTGTGTCGAGCCAGCGGTACGGTTTTTTGGTTTTGTCCTTAGAACAAAACTGTTTATCCTGAGCTTTTGGCCCACCGAATAGTTAGTAGTAGAAATCTAATACTAATTACATTAGCTCACGTATTTTTGAGCCTCCAATTATATGTCAGGCACTGTTCTGTGCCCTTTACTTTGTTTCATCTCATTTAATGTGCACAGTAACCCCACTGGGGTACGTACTATTATTTCGCCACTTTTATTCATAAGAAAACAGAGGCACAGAAAGGTTAAGTAACTTGTCCGAGCTCACATAACAGTAGTAGTATGAATAGTGATCAAATACAGTGATGTTTATAACAGCCAACTTGATCCTCATAGCAGCACTGGAAAATCTACCCTGCAATTTTTGGTATTATCTCCAATTTAAGAATTGCAAAACAGAGGCTCAGAAAAGCAAATGTCATAGGACTAGTAAGGGATAGAAACTGGGATTCCCACCTAGGTCTACCTGACTCCAAAGCCCTTGCCCTAGGATTAGCCCCTCGTTTTACAAAAGAGAAAACAAGCCAATGGGGGTACGTTGACCTACTTAACATGATCCAGCTAATTATTAATTGGCAGGACTGAGACCGGAATTTATATAATCAATCCAGGTAATCTAACTGGAACCCTGGAACTCTAATTCAGAGTCTACTATAGTGAACAATTTTGAACGCCTACTTTGGGCAAACTAAGTGGTAAGGGAAACAAAACCTGCATCCTAAACCAATCAGCCCAAGGCCACCAAAGACAAAAAATCTAATCAGAAGACTCTGGCTTTTTGACCCATTGCAACGAGGGAGATTGCACACCAGAGAAACCACAGGGCATCTCACCAAACAAAGAAAAAGAGTCATTATGGTATTGGGGGGAAGGGTGGAGTTTAAGTGAATTTTAAATGAAACATTGTTTTGTTTTGGTAAGCTCAAAACAGGGCTGTGTGAAGTGGTCAACGACAGGTCTGGACTTCGAAGTGAACCGAGTCCTGTTTCCTTGGGAACCAGAAAGTAATGATAGATGTGGAATGTTGTGTCCAGATACCCCTTATCTGAAGGTCTGCACCTGGATTGGAAATTGAGGCTGCTTCTCTGGGTCCAAGAAATTTATGTCCTCCAGACAAAATGTGGGATGTTTTATTCTCACTGATACGATTTCAAGCAGCAAAGTTTCTGATAGTCTATGATTGTAGAAAACAAAGTTTCTCAGTGAACAAAAAACATGGCGGTAACTCAGATAAGAGGGTTGTTATCCTCTCTTACAGCTGCAGCATGTCGTGGGGAGAAATATTGTTCCCTGTTAAATTTGCAGCTGGTTTTATCTATGGCTGTTATGGCAGCCTGATGAATGGACAGGATTTTGCGTTCACAGTCCAAGCTCATTTTTACTTTCTCACCTGGTAACATTTAGTCCCTACCTTCAGGCACTCACAGTATATAGGTGGGTGGGCGGGTGGAGAATAACCATAAGTATGTAAGAATTGGGGCAGGTTGTGCTGAATCCTCTGATGATGGTAATTGTAAGTGGGGGTAACACTTCCTATAAAGGTGTGCAGGCAGCAAATCACATATGAAGACCTATTGAGTCGTCCTCTGTGGTTGAAGCTTAGGGTAAACAAGTGTACGGAAGTTGTAGGAGGTGTAACCAGAAGGTAAATCAAGTCTCAATTTTGGAAGATCCTGAGTGTTGGACTGAGATATGTACTTAATTAAGAAAGTGATTGAAAGAAAACTAAGGTTTTTGAGCAGGTAATCCCTTTATTGGAAGGCTTTTTTTTTCTTTATGAGGGTACTGGGGATTGAACCCAGGACCTTGTGCGTGCTAAGCACACACTCTACCACTAAGCTATACCCCTCACCCCATAATTAGGGTATAATTGACATACAACATTATAGTAGTTCAAAGTGTGCTAAATGATTCGCTATTTGTATCTATTGCAATATGATTACCACAATAAGTCTAGTTAACATCTGTCACTCTTCTTTAAGAAGGTAAATTGGGGTAATTGTTCAGGGAGAGGTTTGTTTGCTTGTTTGCTTTTGTCACTGCAGGATAGGAGAAACCAGAGCTTATTTGTAAGTTAAGCAGGAAGAGCCACTATTGAAACAAATTGAAGAGGCAAAAAAAAAAAAAATGGGGGCAAAGAATGGAGTATAAAATACACGGGGAGATAGAAATGAGATGCAAAAGACAAGATAAGCTTGGGAAAGATGCCTTTTCCTGTGAAACCATCAAAATAGGGTTGAAGGAGAGCATCTGGTTGGAAACTATCTCTGTAAAGTAAGGAAATATTAGCTTTACTTGGAGTATAGATTTATTTGGGAGAGCTTGGGCAGGAGTGATTTAGTATGAGAGGGGCTGCAGTACACACAGATTACCACATGGTGTCGCCACTGACCGCTGACAATTTGGAGGGCTCCAGTTGGGGATTTTAGGAGTACGTTTCGAAAAAGAACATTCTATCTTTTCCAGTTTGCAAAACAAAACCAGTTATGGGAATGGGTTCTGGAGCCAGACTGCCTGGGCTCAGAACCAACCGGACTCAAACACTTACTGTGTCACCTCGTTCAAGTTTCACTCTCCAGTTTTCTTCTCTGTAAATTGGATAAGATAAAATGTATTAATAGATGTAAAACAGTTGGGGAAGATTAAATGCACAATAAATGTGAGCTAGGATTACTGTTGGTGGTGGTGATGATTAATAAAACTTCTTTGGATCCACAAGTGTTGCAAGAGCTATTATATGGTGAGTAATAAATGCCTGTACAGCAATACCTATCCAAGCAAAGTGGTTAGAATGTGGAGCTAATGAGGCAAAGTTAATAATTTAATCAGGAGGTATGGATTCTGTTAACTGTGTTCTGTTGCCCATGAGAACCTTAGCCAGGTGCCCCGCAAGTGTCTATACAAGGTCACAAGTGGATCTGGGCAAAAGAGTGTAGCTAGATCAACATAAGTGAGACCCTGTACTCTCCTCCCCCTTCCTTGGAAAAAATTGAAACAATGTCCTGTCCCACCCCCCACAGTGGTCAACAGACTTTTGGTCAAAAGCCATTTTGGGTCTTCCAAAGTAAAGAGTAAACACAAGGTGATCTTAGAAGTCAATTATAAAGAAAGAATAAAACAATGAGTTTCTCTGTATTATAAAAGGTAGCACTTTAGAGTTCATTTTTCAAAAGAAAAACCTCCAGAGCAGTTGGTCATGGTGACACCAAACTGCCTGTCCAAAGCAACTTTATCTTTAATTTTGAAATTGTCATTGCAAATCCAGACTGAAATAGTTATGAGTCCATCGCCACATAAAGGAGTAAGTGAATATTTCTGGTATTGTCCTTATTTCTTTATTCTACATTTTTTGGAACCCTTACTATTGTGCCAGGCACCGTGTTAGCCCCGAGAAATACTAGTTTTAAAATAAAATACCTAGGGTGCCCAAGAAATGCCTGGAACAGTTCTAGAAAAAAAATGGGAAAAATGAAAAGAAATGAACAAAGTTCTCTAGCTCAGTAGGTTAAGAAATTCTGAAAAATGATCTGGGATCATTTGTAATCACCTTGTACCTGGAGAGCTGAGTATCAAAATTAACAAATGGCTTCTAGAACATAATGGTAGGTAACATCATGATTGGAGAAACACTACTGAAAATTACAGTGATATACCATCAGTAAAACATACAAATGTTGGTAATATACTGTGTTGACAAAGCTGGAGGGCCAGAAGAATCCTTTCATAAGTTGCTGGTGAGAGTGCAATTAGTCAATTGAGGACAATTTTGCGATAATTATAAAATTACAAGTACATGAGGCTTTGATCCCCAAATTCCATTTTTAGGAATTTCTCCTTCACTTATGTTTGCATAGGGGTAAACTGTTGTCTGCAATTGTTTGTAATAATAAAAAATGAGAGACAACCGGATCTCCCTCAACAGAGGATTCATCAAATAAAATAATAGTACATCTCTCCAATGAGAAAGCTCTTTGTTTACTTATATGTAAAGTTCTATGAAAAAAGCAAGTTGCGGAGCTGTGTACGTTCTCAATTTTGTACCATGGAAGTGTATAACCTGTTCAATTATGTATCTTAAAAAGTAATATAAAAAATTTTGAATAGCCTGTCAAGTATTTTTAAAATTTTTTTCAAATCATGCTTTTGTTTCCCCTTCCAGTTTTATTAAGATGTAATTGACATAATTGACACACATTGTATACTTTTTGGGGTGTGTGGGGGAGTTAATTAGTTTTTTTAATGGAGGTACTGGGGATTGAACCCGGGACCTCATGATTGAACCCGGGAGCTCGTGATTGAACCCGGGACCTCGTGATTGAACCCAGGACTTCATGCATACCAGGCATGCACTCTGCCACTGAGCTATACCCTCCCCCACAAGAATAGTGTTTAGATTGAAGAATGAGCTGGTCTGCTTATAGCCTTAGTGTCAGCTAAAGAAAGAGCCTATTAGCCTGTGAGCATATACTAAAAAGGTCTATATTATGCAAAAACCCCGTCTTTATAATTCTCTAGTTGGACCAAGAAGAATTTTTAACATATGGTTTTCGTGAGAAAGTTGGTGTTTTAAAAATCCCATATCAGATTGCCCTCTATTTGAGAGGAAGTCCAATTCTGTCTAGATTAGAGCTGCTAGCATCTAAGGGGGCAAATAGGAGAGTTCGTTTAGGGAGTGTTTTTGAGAATTTGCAGGTCTCTAATCTGTATTCCATCCAACTGTGTTGAGCCTTCTGTTCTTTGCAGGAGTGGAAGCACAGAGCATAACGGTGGTAGTTTCTCAGAACAAGTGTGATCCCTGCTCACCCACTACCGTGAGAGCTCCTTGAGGGCACGGTCCATGTCCTTTCTATTCATCACAGCTGAGCCTTTCAAACCATTTGTGGCAAAGGACCATTTCCCCCCAAATCCATCGTGTACCAAAACTTTTATAAAATACAATAAAAATGAATTGCTAGAAAAATGAAATCAAAACAAAGATAGACAAAATACAAGCCCGATTCTTTTACGATTGTAGTCAACAGACATGAGACTCCTCTGTCAAGTTTTTGTTAAGGTTTCGAAACATTTACACTCAATTTCTTGTGGCGGATGAGCCATAAACAGTTTGTGGACTGGCGCTGGGCCAGCGACCACACTTTGAGTAAGTATTGCCTTACAGAACCACCGTAGTGCCTAGCTCACAGTAGGCATTTGAAAAATGCGGGGTTGGCGACATCGTTCTTCCAGTGCTTTCTATTTGCGGAGTGTTTGCACATCTCTCTCCCCCTTCTACCCTCACACCACCTTCAGAATTAAGTGGAGCAGATTTTATCGTTCCCATTTGACAGAAGAGAATGATTGAAGCATGTAGATTAAGTGATTTACCTGGTCTGAACAATCCAAATTAGTCTGTGACTCCTATTGCACTTGGCAGCAGGGGCATTAAAAAAGCCCTCCAGTCAAAGAGAACCTCCCAAGAATTCCACCAATTAGAAAAACTCGCCTTAAGCTTTCCAAAAGACCGTGCATGACGTGATGGAAAGAACACAGGGTCTGATCAGAGAGCTAGCTTGGAATCTAGGCTTGAGCAAGAGATTTTTACCTCTGAGCCGGTCTCCTTATCTCTAAAGTGAGAATAATGATAGCTTCTCCACAAAGCTGCGCTAAGAACTCAATGCTGAATGGAAATAGCCAGCTACAGAGTTCAGAAATAATGGCTATTATTAAAATCAGGCTGGGTTTAGAAGGACCCGCATGAAGGACTTGCTCTGTGATCTAATCACGTGGGATGCGCGCCATCTAATGGTGGAGTAGAGAACATGGCTCTGGGATAAGAATGTTGCTCTCTGTTACAAATGGGATCACTGAATCGAATCGTGCCCATCTTGTCTTTCTTTTTGAGTTGGTTCCTCCTTCCCAACAGCAACGAGATGCCTCTTCTGCTCGAGGGTGAAAACCAGGTTGGAAACATGGTCTTCCACCTCCAACTGGCAGTAACAAGGCCACGCCCCCTTTCCAACATGGTATCAGAGGTCAGCTAAACAGACGATTTAAATATAAGACCCAGAGTTTCATCACATAACATCAAAAATGTCCAGGATGGAAATGAAATAACTTGTCATAACAAGAAACAAGGTAATCTCAACTGAAATAAAAAAACAAGCAACAGACACCCAGACCTATGTCACACATGTTGGAATTACGTGACAAGGATCTTAAAGCATTCCACATAAAAATGCTTTGAAGAGCAGTTCTGAACAGGTTTGAAATGAAGGAAAAATAGAAAGTCTCAGCAAAGAAATAGATGATATAAAGGAGAACCAAATAGAAATTTTACTCTTAATATAGATTTTTATTGAAATATGGTTGATTTACAACATTATATTAGTTTCAGGTATACAGCATAGTAAATGATTCAGTATTTCTGCTGATTATCCTCCATTATAGGTTATTACAAGATAATGGCTACAATTCCCTGTGCTATACAGTATATCCTTGTTGCTTATCTATTTTATACATAGTATAAAATCCCATACCCCTAATTTGTCTCTCCCCTCTTCCCTCTCCCATTTGATAACCGCAAATCTGTTTTCTATACCTGTGAGTCTGTTTCTGTTTTGCATATACATTCCTTTGCATTTTTTTAAGATTCCATATATAAAAGCTATCATACAGTATTTGTCTTCCTCTCTCTGACTTATTTCACTAAGCATAATATTCTCTAAGTCCAATCGTGTTGCTGCAAATGGCGGAATTTCCTTTTCTATGGCTGAGTAATGTAACACACACACACATACATCTTCTTAATCCAGGCATCTGTTGATGGGCACTTGGGTCGCTTCCATGTCTTGGCTATTGTAAATAGTGCTGCTATGAACATTGTGATACATGCATCTTTTCAAATTAGCACTTTCTCTTTTTTTCTGGATATATACTCTAGAATTAAATTGCTGGATCTAATGGTAGTTCTATTTTTGTGTTTTTGAGGAACCTCTGTACTGTTTTCCATAATTATTGCACCAAATTACATTCCTACCAACAGTGTACAAGGGTTCTCTTTTCTCCACACCCTCTCCAACATTTGTTACTTGTAGACTTTTTGATGATAGCCATTCTGAAAGGTGTGAGGTGATATCTCATTGTTGTTTTGATTTCCATTTCTCTAACAGTTAGCAATGTAGACCATCTTTTCATGTGCCTGTTAGCCATCTGTATGTCTTCTTTGGGAAAGTGTCTATTAAGATCTTCTACCCATTTTTTGATTGGGTTGTTTTTTTTAATATATATATATTGAATTGTATGAGCTGTTTGTATATTTTGGACGTTAACCCTTGGTGATCACATCATTTGCAATATTTTCTCCCATTCAGGAGATTGTCTTTTCATTTTGCCTATGGTTTCCTTTGCTGTGCAAAAGATTTTAACTTTAATTAGGTTCCATTTATTTATTTTTGCTTTTATTTCTTTTGCATTAGGAGACTGATCCAAAAAATATTGTTAAAATTTATGTAAAAGAGTGTTCTGCCTATGTTTTCTTCTAGAAGTTTTGTGGTTTCCATTCTCACATTTAAGGTTTTAAACCATTTTGAGTTTATATTTGTATATAATGTGAGGGAGTGTTCTTATCTCATTGTTTTCCATGCTGCTGTCCAGTTTTCCCAACACCACTTGCTAAAGAGGCCGTCTTTTCTCCATTGTATATTCTTGCCTCCTTTGTTGTGGATTAACTGACCATAGATGTGTGGGTTTATTTCTGGGCTCTCTATTCTGTTCCACTGACCTAGTGTCTTTTTGTGTGTGTTTTGATTACTGTAGCTTTGTAGTATAGTCTGAAGTCTGGGAGAGTTATACCTCCAGAATTGTTCTTTTTCTCAAGTTTGCATTGGCAATTCAAAGTCTTTTGTGGTTCCATATGAGTTTTACGATTATTTGCTCTAGTTCTGTGAAAAATGCTTACAGATATTTTGATAGGGATTGCCAAATGGAAATTTTAGAACTGAAAAATACAATGATCGAAATTTTCCAAAATTTGAGAAAAGACACAAACCAATAGCTAAGCAACCCACAAACAGGATAAACCCAAAGAAATCCACACCAAGATACATCATAATCTAACTTTTGAAAACTAAACACAAAAATCTTGATGCCACCAAGTGAGAAATGAACTATTTGAATGAAGGCATGTTTCTCATCAGAAACCATTATGCCAGAAGGAAGTGGTGCAACATTTTTCAAGGGCTAAAAGAATAGAAAATATAAAGAACATTCAAAATTGAACAGTAAAAGAAAACAAATACTCTAATGAGAAGATGAGAAAAAACATGAAGAAGCATTTCACTGAAGAGGAGATACAAAAGGTAAACACATAAAAAGATGCTCAATGTCACTAGGGTTTAGGGAAATGCAAATTAAGACTATGATGAGGGTGGGAGGATATAGCTCAGTGGTAGAATGCATGCTTAGCATACAGGGGGTTCTGGGTTCAATCCCCAGTACCTCCATCTAATAAATAAATAAATCTAATTACCTCCCAAAATAATTTAAAAAGTAGAATTGGTATTAAAAAATAATCCTTTAAAAAAGACTATGATGAGATATAACTAGACACCTACTAGAACTGCTAAGCTAAAAAAAAAATGATAATACTAAATGCTGACAAGGATGTGGAGAAACTGGATGGATACATTTCTGGTGGGAATGTAAAATGGTACAGCCAGTCTGGAAAATCTTTTAGCATTTTCTTAATAAACTACACATACATTTACCCTATGACCAAGAACAAGTTCAAGGTCCTGTATGAGAAGGGACAGAAGGGACCCGTGACTGCCCAGTGTCACTGCAACAGCCACTTGGTGTCAACCATTAGCCAGAAGAGCTTCCCGTGGAGCCTGCCTCCAGTGAGCTAAGAGGCATGGCCTTCATTGGCACCCAGCTGTGCTTCCAGCACATGATAAGCATGAAGCACTTCATCCTGGCCAGGGCTGCCATGAGGAGCATCTCGCTGCTATGCTACCAGGAGGACAGCAAGATACTGAGCCTTAGGTACTGGGACGACAAGCCCCTTGAGGTGTACAGCATGGACCTCACGGTGGACAAAGCCCAGCTGGGCTTCTGGGTGTCTGCCCGAGACCGCCAGATCGTGGTCTACCTGCACCTGCCGGAAGCCAAGGAGAGTTCCGGGGGCATGTACCTGCTGCGGTGAGCAGACTTCCACGTAGGCACCCAAGTGAACATGATCTGGAGGACCCCGGGCGGAGGGCTACGGAGGGGCCCGGCAAAAAGTCAGTAGTGTGGGAGAACCAGCACTTTCCATAGTTTGTCACACTGGACAGTGGCATTGGGCTTCAGCTGCTGCTGAAGCTGTTAAACAGGCAGACCACCATACTGCCCTGCCACTCTGGCCCCAAGCCCGTGACAGGGGGATGCAGCGGGCCCATGGACTGTCGCATCCTAGAGAACACAGTGCTGACCATCTTTCCCCCAGCTGCTCAGCCGCTGCCTTCACTTGGAAATTGCGGGACACCGCGAGCTGGCCAAGATCAGCATGATGCCTGGCATTGTCCTGGACAAGCTGACAGAGACCTAAGGCATCACCACCCACTTCTAGACCCAGGGACGCTGCACCACCCCTGTGCGCTGCTTCCCACCCACCTTTGTATAAAACACAGGGAAACGGGGAAAGGGAGGGGGGAACGATTGTTACATGCAATAACTTAAATGGATCTCAAGGACATTATGGTGAGTACAAAAAAGCAATCTCAAAAGGTCACGTATTATAGGATTCTGTTTACTTAAGATTTTCAAAATGACAAAATTATAGAGGCGGAGAACAGATTAGTGGTTACCATGGAAGAATGGTGGCAGGAGGGAGGGGGTGTGGCTAGAAAGGAGCGGCACAAGGGAGATCTTCCCGGTGATGGAACCATTCTATATCATGATTGCTGTGGTGCTTACACGAATCTCCACATGTGATAAAAATGAATCTACACATGGGATAAAAAACAGCATAGAAGTATTTGCATACTTTGTATGAATGTCAGTTTCCTGAATTATATATTATACTATCGTTTGTAACATGTAACTCTGGGGAAAATTTGAGTCAAGTTTACAAAGGACCTCCATAGTATTTTCACAGCTTCCTGTGAATTTATTATTTCCAAATAAAAAGTGTTGTTTGTTTTGTTTTGTTTTTTAAAGAATTGGAATAGTGGAATTGGCCATCAAGTATAGACAATTTTAGGGAGGAATTCTGCTGTAAAGGGGAACAGAGAAATGGGGTGGGTAGTGAGCAAGGGAGGGTGGCTCAAAATAAGACTTTTTATGCTTTTTAATGGGAGCAGTAATAGCATGGTTGAAACTGATGGGAAAGACCCTGTAGAAGGGAAAAAAATTATGCTCGAGGGGCAAGAGAGGGGGAATTGCCAGAACAGGAGTGGAGACGTTGGCTTCAGCTAAGAGCAGGGACGGTTCATCCATTGTCATAGGAGAAAAGGTAGAATATATACATAGATTTAGGTACGTAGGTGGATGAAGTGGTAGAAATTTATGAGCTTTGTTTTCTGATTGCCTCTGTTTTTTCAGTGAAATTGGAAGCAAGGTCATGAGCTGAGAGTGAGGACGGGGGTGGAGGTGTGAGAGGTTTGAAGGGAGACGAGAAGGTATGAAATAGTTGTCTAGGAAACTGGGAGAGTAAATGGACTAGGATAATATTATGTGATTTCCTGGCAACATTAAGTGCCCACTTGAGGTTCGTGGTCTTGAATTTGAAGTGAGAGCGTCATTCTGTGTTTTGCTCCAGCTATGTTCAGCTCCAGGGAGGTAGGAGAGGGGTGGCAGTTATTGGTAATGACAAGATAGAGGCAAGAGATTGCAGTTCGGTGGAGGACAGAACTTGGAAAGAGGATTTCAAGGAACTGAGAGGTTAGGGTGTTAGAAGGATCATGTATTGAGATGTTGAAATCACAAAGAATTATGACAGGATTAATTGGAGAGGGTTACAGTGAGATAGAAGCTAACATATATATACACACACACACATATATATATGATACGTATTATACAATATGAATATAACACAGTCTGTGACAGGAAATTGAAAGATGGGGACTTTTAGGGAGAATAAAGGGAGAATGATTTGAAAGTGGCAGTGAGGGACCTTAGGCTGTGGGAGAAAACATAACCACCGCTTGAGAGGGCTGTATGGTCCTTGGGCTGATCCACATTTCAGTCAGATTAAGAAAGTGAGGGTAGTAGGGAAGGGTATAGCTCAGTGGTAGATCACATACTTTGCATGCACAAGGTCATGGGTTCAATCCCCAGTACCTCCATTAAAATAAATAAGTAAATAAATAAAAACATCATTACCCCCCCCCAAAAAATTTTAAGAAATAGGAAAGTGAGTGAAGCATTCCACAAATAGGGAAAGGATTTGGGGTGGGGGTTGCTGAAGACTTTGAGTTCTAGATAAGGTGACTATATAATTTATCACCCAAATCTGGAAGACACTGAGAATGACAAATGTTAAACTGGGCAAGACAGGACAGTGGCACACCACGTATACATTGGAACTGTCCTAGGCAAACCAAGACTAGAATTCTAGAGGACAAGTGGAAGGATTTCAGGATCTGGAGAGGGCTAAGTAATGAGGTAGGTTAGGTGAATACACTAAATTGCGTGGGATTAGAATATGAAATATGCAGATAATGACCAAGGAGTCCCAGGGTTTGAGGGATGACGGACATAAACAAAATTGAAGGACATAAAGAGCTGAGTCCTGGTGATATTAAGTCAGATTGTGGCAAGTCTTTCAGTGTTGAGAGGGAGAAATGGGTGGGTGTTCAGGGCCTGCCCTTCACTCCTACCAATGGAGATGCAGAGTCCCAGGAAAGGGAGTTCTATTCCTAGCCGACAACGACAGCTTCTGGATCCTAAGCCCCACTGGGGAAGGTCTTGATATCTCTGAAACTCTTTGTGCTCCCAGTATGAATTGTTTTGGGAACTAGGACTGTGCTGACTGCAAGTGAGGAAATTAATAGAGAAGCTGAGGATGGAAGAGACAAGGGACTCGGTGATGTTTCCAACAGAAACTGTAGGGAAACACACTAACATTGACAAAAGTATAAAATACCAAGCTGAATAGGAAAAAAACAGAGTCCATCACTGAGATCCAAAAACCTAACTGCACAAGAACAAAATGGTTAAGATGCTGCTGAACTACTCAAGGTCTATTATTCCTCTTTTCTTTTCTATATTCCTCTTTTCTTTTCTATATTCATTCCCCAGGTGAGTTCTTCTATTCTCATGGTTTTAATTACCATCAATATGTCTATGACTTCCAAACGTATCACTCTAGACTTAATATCCCCCCTCAATTTCAGATCATAGATCTACCTGCCCTCTTAGCATCTCAACTTGGATGTCTAATAGATGTCTCAGAGATAACATGTTCAACACTGAACCCCTGATTTTTCCTTAAAAATTTGTTCCACCCCCACTGTGCCTCATCTCAGTTGATGGAAAATTATCCTTCCAGTTACTCAAGCCAAAATTCATTGGCCATAACTTTCACCCTAGTTCTATCCTCAATTCTCTTTGGTTTCTCTCTTTCTCACACCCTGCATCCAATCCATTAGCAAATCCTTTTGATTTTCTCTTCAAAATATATCCAGGATTGTACCACGTCTAACTTCCATCACTACCTCACTGTTTCTAAACGCCATGATCTCTCACCTCAGTTACTGTAATGTTCTCCTGACTGATGTCCCTGATTTTACCCTTGCCACCCTATATTCCTCACAACACAGAAGTCAGAGTGATTCTTTTATAACACAAATCGAATTATGCTACTCCTGTGTTCAAAACCTTCCAATAGCTTCCCCATCTTACCCAAACAAAAATCCATACTCCTTATCATGGCTTACAAGACAGGCCCTATGATCTGTTCCCTGCATAACTCTCCTCTAGACACACTAACTTTGTATGGCTGGGTTTTTTTGTTGGGGGGCGGATTAGGTTTATTTATTTAGTTAGGTATTTTTTAATGGAGGTACTGGGGATTGAACCCAGGATCTCCTGCACACTAAGCATGTACTCTAACCACTGAACTATACCCTCTCCCCTCTATGGCTGTTTTAGAGCTGACATGCTCTTCCTGCCTCAGGGCCTTTGCACTTGCTGCTTTCGCTACCTGGAAAGTGCTCCCTCCCCTATCCCCATCCCACCAGATATCCCCTTGACAACTCCTCCTGTCTTTTGTGTCTCTGTTCATATATCTTGTCCTTCCCTTCTATCACTCCTTCTCAATGTCATCCATTCCCTTAACTCAATTTATTTTTCTTCAAGCACTTTTTACAAGGCTATGTATTTCACTCATTTTATTTATTATCACTTCCTCCCACCAGAATGTAAGTTTCATGAAGGCTAGAATTTTGTCTCATTCATCATTACATCTACAGCCCTAACAACAGTGCCTGGTACATAGCAGGTACTCAAAATTTTGATTGAATGGAGACAAAAGCAGAAAAAATTAAATAGATAGAAATATACTTTAAGTGGTATTATGTACATTTTAAGTAAAATACTGGTTTTAGATTTATTCCTGGATACCTTACCGGGTTTTTTTTTCCCTATTGCAAATGAGATCCTTCTTTAAAATAACATTTTAACTGCTAATTGTAGCCATATAGGAATTCTATTGACCCTTAAGGGAAACTTGTATCTAGCAACCTGTTGAATTCTCTTATTCTAATAGTTTTATAGATTCTCACAGATGTTTTACATAGACAGCCATATCATCTGTGACTTTTATATATTTCATCTTCTTTTTTCATCTTTATTCCTGTTTTTTTTTTTTTTCCTTTTTTCTCATCTTAGTGCATTGTTGGGACCTCTGGTTTAATATTAGATAATAGTGGCACTAGGTTTGATGTAGGATTTTTCAACTTTCTCTCTGTTATGTTTTGTTGTTTGTTTGTTTTTAAATTATGAATGGGTGTTCTTTTTCTCCAACTAAGATGATCATATGGTTTTTATCTTTTTTAAACTATTAGTGTGGTGAATTACATTAACAGATCACCTAATTAAATCACTCTTGAAATGATGGGATAAGCCCTCCTTGTTCATATTTTTAAACATATATTAGGGAATAAATCTGCTTGTATTTTAGCTGGGAGTTTTCATTTATGCTTATAATCAAGATTAGCCTTTAAAATTTTTTATGCCTTGGCTTAGTCAGATTTCGGCATTAAGAGGGGGGAGGGTATAGCTCAGTGGTAGGGTGTATGCTTAGCCTGTATGAGGTCCTGGGTTTAATCTCCAGTACCTCCATTAAATAAATAAATAAATAAACCTAATTACCTCCTCCCACCAAAAAAAAAAAAAAAAAAAAAAAGAAGAAGAAGAAGAAGATTTGGGCATTAAGATTAGTTTAGTCTCAAGAAATTAGTAAATTTGTCCTATTCACCAGGAAATTTGAGGTTATATAATTTTTGAAAGTTGGCTTAAAAAAACTATGGTAAAGTCATTTTGGCTTCATGCCTTCTTTAAGGGGACTGTTTTAAAACTACCAATTTGATTTATTTAATAGTGCTGGTCTATTCGGCTTTTGAAAGCTCTGTATCTATTTTGGATACAAGTCCTTTGTTAAGTATGGATTTGCAAATACTTTATCCCAATCTGAGGCTTGTCTTGTCATTCTCTTAACAACATCTTTCTAAGAAAAGATTTCTATTTCATAAAGTCCAGCTTATCAATGTATTCTTTTATGGCCCATGCTTTTGGCATTGTATGTGAGAAATATGTGCCTAACTCAAGGTTAAAAAAAGATTTTCTGCCATGTTTTCTTACAGAAGTTTTATAGCTTTAGATTTATGAGCATTTTGAGTTAATTTTTACTAATGGAAAGAGACATACATCAAAGTTTACCTTTTTTGCATATGGGTATCTAATCATTTGAGCGATATTTGTTGAAAATACTGTCCTTTCCTAATGAATTGCCTTTGCATGTTTCTCAAAAATCAATTCTGTGGACCTATTTTTGGACTCTCTCTACAGTTCCATTGATCTATTTACCAATATTCATGCCATTACCACACTATCTTCATTACTGTTCCTTTATAATAAGTCTTGAAGTCGGTTGTTATAAGTATTCCAACTTTATTCTCTTTTTTCAAAATTGTGCTTGGATATGTGTATCAAATCATCACATTGTGCACCTTAAACTTACACAATGTTAGATGTCAGTTGTATCTCAAAAAAAAAACTGGAAAAAATGTAAGCAGGCACCACAAAACTCAGTAATAAATAGAAGTTTAATGCAGTAGTTTTCTAATAATCAAAATTAACACAAAAATCTATATTGAATAAAATATAAAATTTTAAATAAAGATAGAATCTGACCCTGCAGTCAACTGCATATCCTTTAAAAAATTGTATCTGACTAGTCAAGAGTCTTAGAATTAACATATGAACTTTAGAATCTGCTTGTCAATTTCTAAAAAATTTTTCTGTTAGGGTTTTGATTGACAACGCATTGAATTTTTAGATCAATTTGGGAACAATACTGAGTCTTCAGATCCACAATCATGACATACCTCTTGATTTATTTACATCTTTTGTAATTTCTTTCAGCAGTGTTTTCTAGTTTTCAACACGCAGATCTTGCACATATTTTGTTAGATTTTTATCTCTAAGTATTTTATGGTATAGATTTTTTTTAAAAATTCAATTCCAATAGTTTGCAACTAGAATATAAAAATGTAATTGATTTTTTTAACAGAAAAGGAAAGTAAAGAAACAATCCCCTTTAAAATAGCACCCAAAGTAATAAAATACCTAGGAATAAATCTAACCAAGGAGGTGAAAGACTTATACACGGAAAACTATAAACCATAGATGAAGGAAATGAAAGAAGACTTTAAAAAATGCAAAGACATCCCATGCTCCTGGATTGGAAGAATCAATATTGTTAAAATGGTCACACTGCCCAAGGCAATCTACAAATTTAATGCAATCCCTATCCAATTACCCAGGATGTATTTCACAGAACTAGAACAAATCATAATAAAATTTATATGGAACCACAAAAGACCTATAATTGCCAAAGCATTACTGAAGATTTTTGTATATTGATCTTGTATCCAACAACATTGCTAAACTCATTTATTAGTCCTAGTAGCTTCTTTTGTAACTTCCTTAGCGTTCTCTACGTAGACTATCATGTCATCTGAGTGGAGTTATACCTCTTCCTTTCTACTCTGCATACCTTTCATTTGTCTTGCTTTATTGTATTGGCTAGGACTGCCAGTAGAATAGTGAATATAAGCTGAAAGTAAATATTCTTCCCTTGTTCCTGAACTTGACCTCAAAGCATTCCATCTTTCACCATAAGTATGATGTTACATTTAGTTTTTTCATGGATGCTCTTTAACAGGTTGAGGAGAGTCCTTTCTTTTCTTAGTTTGCTGAGAATGTTTATCATGAAGGGACATTGGATTTTATAAGACACTTTTTCTGAATCTATTGAAGTGATCATATTGTTTGTTCTTTTTTCATCTTTTAATATTGTGAAAGATATTGATTGGTTTTCAAATATTAAATCCTCTTTGTAGTTTTGGAATAAATCACTTGTTCATGATATGCTAGATTATTTGCTAAAATTTTAAGAACTTTTGCATCTATGTTTATGAGAGATTTTAATCTGTAGTTTTCTTTTCTTTTCTTTCAAGTGTATTTGTCTCTTTTGGGTATCCAAGTAATGCTGGCCCCATACCATTAGTTAGAGAGTATTCCTTTATCTTCTATATTCTGGAAGAGTTTATATAGGATTTGAATTTTTTCATAAATGTTTGGTAGAATTTATCAGTGAAGCCATCTTTCCAGAAGTTTACTTTGTGGGAAGGTTTGTAAATAAAAATTTAATTTCTTTATTAGTTATGGGTTTGTATACCTCATCTACTTCTAGGGTGAGCTTCAGTAGTTTGTGTCTTTGGGATTATTTGCCCATTTTGTCCATGCTGCTTCGTTTATTGGCATCATATTGTTCATAATATTCCCTCATTATCCTTTTAATATGTCTAGGATCTGTAGTGATGGTCCCTTGTTTATTCCTGATACAAGTAAATTGTATCTTCTCTTTTTTTCCCTACTCAGTCTGAATAGATGTTTATTAATTATACTGATTCTTTTTTTGAAGAACCTGCTTTTGGTTTCATTGATTTTTTTTCTATTTTATATGACAGTGATTTCTGGTCTAATATTTACTATTTTTATTCTTCTGTTTAATGTGTGTTTTATTTGCTTCTCTTTTTCTAGCTTCCTAAGATGGAAGCTTAGATAATTTATTTGAGACCTTTCTTCTTTTGTAATATAAATGTTTAGTGCTATAAGTTTCCCTTTAAGCACTCTTTTATCATTGCCCTTTAGGTTGATAAGTCATATTTTCATTTTCATTCACCTCAAAATGCTTTCCAATCTCCACTGTGATTTCTCTTCTCTGTCCCATAGGTTATTTACAGGTGCATTAATTCGTTTCCAAATATTTGAGATTTTCCAGATATCTTTATGTTATTGATTTACAATTTAATTGTTTAATGGTCAGAAAACATACTTTGTATTCCTTGAATCCATTTAAATTTATTGAGATTTTTTATGGCTCAGAATTTGGTGTCTTGGTCATATTCTGTATGATCCTTGATAATGCATATTCTGCTGTTTTGGGTGAACTGTTCTATAAATGTTGGTTGAGTCATGTTGGTTGATAGTTTTGTTTACATCTTCTACATCTTTATTGATTTTCTGTCTACTTGGTCTATCATTTATTGAGAGAGGGGTGTGGAAATCTCATACTTATGAATTTGTCTCTTTCTTCTTGAAGATCTGTTTTTATTTCATGCATTTTGAAGTTCAGTTATTTGATGAATTGACCATTTTATCATTATGAATGACATTCTATTTTTGGTAAAATTCTTTGCTCTGAAATCCATTTTTTCCTATGTTAAAAGAGCCACTCCAGCTTCCTTCTGATTAGACAGAATATCATATTCTATCCCTTTATTTCTAATATATTTGTATTTTATATTATTAAAATGGATATCTTGCAAGCAGCACATAGTTGGGTCATGTTTTTTCATCCAATCTGGCAATCTCTGTCTTTTAATTGGGGTGTTTAAAGCACTTGCCTTTAAGGTGATTGTTGACATGGTTACATTTAAATCTGCCATCTTGCTATTGCTTTTCTTTTTATCCTATCTGTTCTTTGTTACCATTCTGTTCTTTTATTGTCTTCTTTTTAGATTAATGAGTATTTTTTGATTCTACATTATCTCCTTTTTAGCTTATTAGATTTAACTTTTTGTTGTGTTACTTTATTAATTTTATTAGGATTTACAGCATACATCTTTTTTTAGTGATCTGTTTTATTTTATTTTATTTATTTTTGGGTGTAATTAGATTTATTTATTTTTTTATTTACTTAATGGAGGTACTGAGGATTGAACCCAGGACCTCGTGCATGCTAAGCACACACTCTATCACTGAGCTATACCCTGCCCTCTACAGCATACATCTTTAAATTATCACAATCAGCCTTGAGGTAATAGCAGTTCGTGTATAGTGTATGAAACTTACAACAGTATCCTTGCCTTTGTGAATTGTTTTCACACATTTTGTTTCTACATATGTTATAAACACCATATTACATTGTTATTCTATTTGCTTTATGCTACTAATGATCTAGTCAAGACATTTTAACAATCAGGAAAAGAAACTATTTACCCACAAAGTTTCCTTTTTCAATCTCTTCATTTCTTTATGTAGATCCAGGTTTCCATCTGGTATTTTCTTTCTGCCTGAAAGACTTCCTTTAGCATTTCTTATAGTACTGATCTGCTGGTGATTAATTACTTCAGCTTCTATATGTCAGCAAAGGTCTTAATTTTTCCTTCTTTTTGAAAATATTTTTGCTGAGTATAGAATTCAACATTGACAATTTTTCTCTCAGTTCTTTAAAGATGTTGCTTCACTCTTTTCTGCCTTTCATGGTTTCTGATGAAAAATGTGTATCATTTTGATATTTGCTCCTCTTTATCTAAGATGTCTTTTCTCTGGTCTCTTTTAGGATTTTTTTTTCTTTATCACTGTGTTTTGAGAAATTTGATTTTGATGTGCTGTAATGTGGTTTTCTTTGTGTTTCTTATGCTCAGAGTCTATTGAGTTTCTTAGATTTATAGGTTTATAGATTTATCATATTTGGGAAATTTGGGGCCATTATTTCTCCTAGTAATTTTTATTTGTCTTTTTCTCCCTCCTCTCCTGGGAATCACACATATATTAGGCTGTTTGCAGTCATCCCACAGCTCACTAAGGTTCTGTTCATTTATTTTCAGACTTTTCTTTGTGTTTCTTTTGGAATCATTTTTAGTCCTATGTCCTCAAGTTCACTAGTCTTTTTTATTGGAGTGTTTAATCTGCTCTCTCTCTCTCTTTTGGTGAGGTAATTAGGTTTATTTATTTATTTATTATTTTTAGAGGAGGTACTGGGAATTGAACCCGGGACCTTGCACATACTAAGCATGCACTCTATCACTTAAGCTACACCTCCCCACTAAATTTGGGGTGGTTTTTTTGGAGGGGGAAGTTAATTAGGCTTTTATTTATTTTTTAAATGAGGGTGTTAGGGACTGAACTCAGGACCTTGTGCATGCTAAGCACACACTCTGCCACTGAGCTATTCCCTTCCCCACAACCTGCTCTTAATCCCATCCAGTATATTTTCTATCATACACGTATTTTCATCTCTACAAATTCAATGAGTATCTTTACTGATATCTTCCACTTTTCTCCTTAACATACTCCTGCTTTCCTTTACATACATGGAATGTATTTATAGCAGTTATTTTAATGGCCTTGTCTAATAACTCTATCATCTATGCCATTTCTGGGTCTGCTACTATTGATTGTATCTTCCTTATTATGAGTTATATTTTCCTACTTCTTTGCATACCTGGTAGTTTCTTACTGGATGCCAAACATTGTGAATTTTATCTTGTTTGGTACTAAATTTTCTGAATTCCTTTGAATGATTTTTAGCTTTTTCTGGGATACAGTTAAGTTACTTGGAATGAATTTGATCCTTTTGAAAGTTGCTTTTAATCTTTGTATGGTAAAATCTGGAAGGGTAAACAAAAATAAAATTGAACTCTCCCTATTGCCAAAAAGGAAAAAGACCTTTTCTCTCTCCCTTTTCTTAGAGATTTTTCCTTGAAAAACCTAGTATTTGTGAATCCATCCTCTCTGCTCCTTTGATATGTATGTAAATTTTTTTAATTTAAGTATAGTCAGTTTACATGTTGTGTCAATTTCTGGTGTACAGCATAATAGTTCACTCATACATATACATACATATATTATTTTTCATATTCTTTTTCATTATAGATTACTACAAGATATTGAATATAGTTCCCTGTGCTATACAGTAGAAACTTGTTGTTTATGTAAATCTTTTTTAAGGACTAAATAAGCCTCTTGCCAGTCTTATAACCCAGAAATGTTTTTCTGAAGGGACTGGGAGCCATTTCTTTGAAATGTAAACATCAAGTAAGATAGCACCCCTATATTTCTCTGTTGTCCTACGAGTTTAGCCTAGGTGCTTTGACCTAAGCTGTAAGCACTTGTTTGTCATAGAGATATGAGAACCTGTATTTTTTCTTCAGATAAAGGCAATTAACTAGCACAGATGGCTACTCCAATTACCAGGTGAACTTGGGATGAACTATGAAAGAATGTATACCAAACAGTACTTTCAAGCCCTATTACATATTTTATAATTTAAAAACATGTATGCAATACATACATTGCATACATAAGAATGGGATTTCTTTCTTTCTTTCCAATCTCATTAGCAGATTACCTGTAATACATTACAGTCTGTTTAATGCTTGTTAAATAATAAAACTGTTTTCTTTCTTTTCTACATTCATGGGGAGGATTTCCTGGGTTGGCAGGAAATTTTACTTTTAGTTTTTCACTAACAGATCAGAACAGCAGTTTAGGGCTAATGAGCCTAGTAAGTAAAACAGGAAGGCCTTTACTGTGGCACTACTCTGAGCACTCTACCCAAAGCCCTATGTATTACAAGATTTATCTGCTCTGGATATTGGGAATAGGAACTCTTCCAAGCCGTGTTTGAGCTCAAAAACTTGTTTTCTATGCTCATTTCTTTTAATTCATTTCCTGGCCTTTGGTAGTTTCCTCACATATAGGTGCTGATCAGTGCTCAGCTTAAGATTCTAGGAGAACCCTCTGGAACCTCTGGTAAATTCAGCTCAGTCCCTTTTTTTTTAGGAGGGGATATAATTAGGTTTATTTGTTTATTAATGGAGGTATAGAGATTGAACCCAGGACCTTGTGCATGCTAAGCAGGCACTTTGCCACTAAGCTATAGCCTCCCTGCTCAGCTCAGTTTTCTTGACTCAGGGAAACTGCTGGGCTCTGTTTAGATTCTCCCTGCCTGTGCTGTATCCTGAAAACTCTCCAGGCAGTAAGCTGAGGTAATCATAGGGCTCACTTTGTTTGTTTCCTTTTTCTCAAGGATCAGTGTCCTTTGCTGCCTGATGTCCAATGTCTGAAAACCATTGTTTTCATATAATTTATCCATTCCTTTCAGCTGTTTCAGCCAAGAAGGTAAACTCAGTTCCTTTTACGCCATCAGGATTGGAAGAGAAAGTCCCTGTGTTATCTTTGAATCGTATTTTCTTCTTTTCCCCCCTCCTTTCCTGCCTCTCTTGGATTAAATCACTTTAAAAAAAACTCTACCAGTGGGGGTGGAGAGTATAGCTCAGTGGTAGAGTGCATGCTTAGCACACACCAGGTCCTGGGTTCAATCCCCAGTACCTCCACCAAAATAAAAACATACACTTAATTACCCCCCCCCAAAAGAACCAAATAAATAATCCCTATCTATTTATCTCAGGATTTTGAAGTTATTCTTTATATGTCCTTTATTTTAGGAGGTACTATTTTCCACCTATTGTCCTAGACAAATGGTGAGCTTCCTTGACGTATTTCTGGCCCTGTGGGTGAAGTTTTACTAGTTCCTTTTGTGTGAAAGGGCTGGTGGCTTAATGAATAGAACTCAGTTCCCTCTTTGTGGCCTCATCTTCCATCCCTTGGAGAGTATCATAACTCCAGTACCTAAAATGCAGCTGTTTTCAAACTTTTTCATCTCAGAAGCCATTCACACTTAAAAATTATTGTGTTGTTTTGGTAAGTTGGAGTAAACAAACTCCAAACTGTCTCTCCCACTAGATACAGCTGTAAAACCTGCACAGAATGCATGGAACAGCTATTTGAGTACTCTGAAAGTAATTAACAGATTGGGAAGTAAATAGAACAGGCTTTGTAGTATCACTGAATTACCAGTAAGTTTTACCACTTTATTTCTTCTGGTGTAACCTGGTGTGAACGCATACGAGCTCAAAACCCAAAAGCGTATGCTGAAAATTACAAAATGCTGATGGAAGAGATCAGTGAAGGCTAAAATAAATGGAAGGACATATCATGTTCATAGACTGGGAGACTCAGTAAAGATGCAAGTTCTCCCCAAATTAATCTATACATGTAATACAATTTCAATCAAAAGCCAAGCAGTATTTTTTTGTCAGAGTTGACAAGCTTATACCAAAATTTATATGAAAAGACAAAGGAATGAGAACAATTTTGAAAAGAATAAAGTCGAAATAATCACACTACCTGATTTTAAGACTTATTCTGAACTTTACGATGAAGTTACAGAAATCAAGACAGTGTGGTGTTGATGAAGGGACATACACATAGATCAATGCAGAAGAGAGAGTCCAGAAGTAGAATCGTACCAATATGATCAATTGATTTTTGATAAAGGCGCAAATGCAATTCAATGAAGAAAATACAGTCTTTTCATCAGATGACATTGGAACAATCGGACTTAGACATCCAAAAAAAATGAATTTCAACCTTAATCTCACACCTTATACAAAAATTAACTCAAGATCAAAAATAGACTTAAATGTAAAACATAAAACTGTGAAACTTTTAACAGAAAACATATGAGGAAATAAGCACATGAAAAGATTTTCAGGGTGAGGGGGGTATGGCTCAGTGGTAAAGCACATGCTTAGCATGCATGAGGGCCTGGGTTCAATCCTCAGTACCTCCTCTAAAAAATAAATAAATAGATAGACCTAATTACCTCCCCCAACACAAAAAATAAATTTAAAAAAATTTTTAAAGATTTTCAACATCATTAACCATTATGAAAGTACACATTAAGATCACTACACACCTATGAGAATGGCTAAAATATAACATACTGACAAAACCAATTGCTAGCAGAGATGTACAGCAACTGAAACTCTTTTACACAGCTCTTCACAATGCAGAATGTTACAGCCACTTTGGAAAACAGTTTGGAGTTTCTTATAATGCTAAACATACATGTACCATATGATCCAGCAATCCCATTCCTGGGTATTTACCTTAGAGAAATGTTCACACGAAACCTCTGCATGAATGTTCATAGTAGCTTTCTTTGTAACAGCTCCAAAGTGAAAATAACCCAGAGGTTCTTCTGAGAATGAATGGATAAGCAAACTGTGGTACTACTCAGCAATAAAAAGGAATGAACTATTGATTCACCCAACAATGTGAATGGATCTCAAAGGCATTACGCTGAAGGAAAGTAGCAAGTCTCAAAAGGTTACAGATTGTATGATTCATTTATATGGCATTATCAAAAAGATGTAACTATAGTGACAGAGAACGGATCAGTGGTTGTCAGGGCTTCGGGGTGAGGGGATGGTATGACAAAGGAAAAGCACAAGGGAGTTTGGGGGGTAATAGAATTGGTTGTTCTTATTATCCTGTTTGTGGTGATGGTTACATGAACCTATACAAGTGTTAGAATTCATCCAACTGTATGCCCACAAAGTCAATTTTACTATAGGCTAATTTTAAAATAAAAACTAAAAATCATTGAACATCTTACAGAGCTTTTGTTTATGTGGGTTATATCGATCAATATTTGCCACTATAGAAGTTAAAAATATTTAAAAATCTAAATATCAATTTGTTAATTCACCTAAAATAGCAATACTGGAAACACATGACGTGTTCCATAAAAGACATACTTGTAATGAAGTCACAGTATATTTCAAAATATGCAAAAAATGTAATCTTGTTTTGCATCTTTGCAGATCTCTTTCATGTCTGGCTGGATCGAAGACAGCTGGATCCTCATATCTGCTTCTGCATCAATCTGTTGCAATATCATAGGTCACATAGCTTCGGGAAAACTGCTGAACACTTGGTAGAGAGTGATCGATGAGACTGATCAATTCAAAGAAAATTTCAGTATTATTGTGAAGATAGTCTTGACTTTGTGAACCCCCGAAAAGATCTTGGGGACCCTTAAGGGCCCCCAGACCTCCCTTTCGGGTCCCCAGACCTCCCTTTCGTTCTCACTGCTCTAACGTAGCCTTCCCTCTTTGTCTCTGGTGCTTGGGGAACTTCCTTTCCTTGATTCTAAACTTAACTATTATATATTTTGTTTCCACTATGTGTATCCAGCATCTATGTATCTGAGGTGGGATGAAGGATTTCACACATCAGCTTCATGTACTTTATCAGCTGTAGTTCTCTTTCTGTATAATCATTGTGCTAGTGATCTTTTCTGTTTTGTTTGCTGTGATGCCCTTGTGCATTTTCACCATGGTTCTCCCTTTTTAATTGTGCTCTCTGTTTGCTTCTCAGGTGGCTTTGTAATTCATTTTTCTTTTCTGTTTTGTTTTGAGACTTATCAACTTGTTTTCTTAATCTCCTACTGTCTAAAATATCTTCTTTGAGCCCTTGTATTTCTTGATTGTTCTCTTTTTAAAGAGCCACCATGATACCTATAGTAACTATATACCATCATGACAACCTATGCTATCAATATACCGTCATGATATCTATAGTACTTCCTGTGTTTCTTTGGTCAGCCTTCTCATTGTGTATGCTCTTCATTTGTCTTTTACTTATGTTTCTTTCTCTTTTCCTCATTTCCCCCCCTTGTTTCTACGCATAGGTTTTTGAATTAGTTCCTTTAGTTACCACTTACGTGTTGTTGGGCTGGCTACCTCTTGAAAAATACTATAAAGAAGTCCACATCCTTAATATAGGTTAATTGTATCAAATACCATCTCAAATTATATTAATGTACTTGTTCTAGGAGAACATCTGTATCTTTGTCACTCTCTACTAAGGGCAAGGGTGGTGGGAACAGCTTTCTGTACTGGGTGGCAAGGCAATAAAGGGGTATATTATCTTTAGAAAATTTAAAAATAATAATGAAAAACAACTAAAATGCAATCTGCTCTTTTTAAATTCTTGTTTGGGGGGAGGGGAGGTAATTAGTTTTATTTATTTATTTATTTATTTATTTATTTATTTATTTATTCATTTAATAGAGGTACTGAGGATTGAGCTCAGGACCTCATGCATGCTAAGCATGCACTCTGCCACTGAGCTACACCCTCTTCCCCTCACCGCACCTCTCTCCGTGGCAATCTGCTTTTTATTACCACCAAGCCTCAGCAATTCTAAATAAATATCAGTGATAAAATTCTCCTCCCCCCAGGGAATGCTCCTATTGCCCTCCCCCCACCCCTCTCCCTGCCCATGCCTCTGATTCATCAGATCGCTGTAATTTAATCTCCTTAGTGACACAGTATCTTTATAAAAGAGCCTTCCAAGTTTTGCTGGGCTGCTTCTGTGTATTTGGGGTATAGGCAGGGATGGGGGCAATAGACTCAGCTATTCCATAGACAAATCTATAATCCATTGTCCTGTTTTCAGTCCCACATCTCATTCTTACCAACCCCGAAATCCTGTCTAAGACTCCACTGGCAAGATGGGCTTCAGCCCCCACTCCAGTCTCCTCATAAAAGCACTCTGGAGTTAGGCGTCTTCTCTGCTTCCTCTAGAAGATAGGCTCCATGAAGTCAGATTTTTATCTGTTTTGTTCACTGCTATATGTCCAGTGTCCAGTACAGTGCCTGACACATAGTCAGTGATTATCTATCTATCTAATCAGTCATGGTCATACTTTTATCTGTACTGGTGTGTGGTGCCTCTCAGTAGATGGTACAATAAGTAGCATTATCAAATAGTCATATGTCCCAAACATAGCAAGGACTCACCAGACTTCATGGGGCTGTAAGGTCCCAAGATCTACTCAGTAGCAAACTATGTGGACAGATGATTGAGGACTAGCTTCCCATCTCCGATATCCTGGCACTATCTAAAATATCAGGACTGTTGGCACCATCTTGGTGGTAAATGGAGACAGGTCTGAGATAGTATTACTCATAGTGAAATGGGGACTCAGGGACAGAAATTAGGTTGAATTATTGAAAATAAAGTTGTATTTATTTCACTCAAGTTTGTGGACAAAAGGTTAATATGAGGTGTGCATATACAGCTAACATAATTGAAACCATGTCTTTGAAATAGATAATACATTCACATGTGATGGTGGTATTTCATGCTTACCATTCTGCACTTTGCACTTTTTTTCACTTAACATAGCTTGACAATTATTCCATAGGAGTACATCAACAGTTGGTTTTGTTTTGTTTTGTTTTGTTTTTGTTTTGTTTTTGGGTTTTCTTGGTGGGGAGGAGGTAATCAGGTTTATTTATTTATTTTTAGAGGGGGTACTGGGGATTGAACGCAGGACCTTGTCCATGCTAAGCATGTGCTCTACCACTTGAGCTGTACACTTCCCCCCAAACAGTTTGTGTTTTTTTAAACATTTTTTATTGAGTTATAGTCATTTTACAATGTTGTGTCAAATTCCAGTGTAGAGCACAATTTTTCAGTTGTACATGAACATACATATTCATTGTCACATTTTTTTTCACTGTGAGCTACCACAAGATCTTGTATATATTTCCCTGTGCTATACAGTATAATCTTGTTTATCTATTCTGCATATGCCTGTCAGTATCTACAAATTTTGAAATCCCATTCTGTCCCTTCCCATCCCCCGCCCCCTTGGCAACCATAAGTTTATATGCTATGTCTATGAGTCTATTTCTGTTTTGTATTTATGTTCTTTTTTTTTTTTTTTAGATTCCACATATGAGCGATCTCATATGGTATTTTTCTTTCTCTTTCTGGCTTACTTCACTTAGAATGACATTCTCCAGGGACATCCATGTTGATGCACATGGCATTATGTTGTCAGTTTTTATGGCTGAATAGTATTCCATTGTATAAATATACAACTTCTTCTTTATCCAGTCATCTGTCGATGGACATTTAGGCTGTTTCCATGTCTTGGCTATTGTAAATAGTGCTGCTATGAACATTAGGGTGCAGGTGTCATTTTGAAGTAGGGTTCCTTCTGGATATATGCCCAGAAGCGGGATTAAGACTTATATACAGAAAACTATAAACCATTGATGAAGGAAATTAAAGAAGACTTAAAAAAATGGAAAGATATCCCATGCTCCTGGATTGGAAGAATCAATATTGTTAAAATGGTCACACTACCCAAGGCAATCTACATGTTTAATGCAATCCCTATCAAATTACCCAGGACATATTTCACAGAACTAGAACAAGTCATAATAAAATTTATATGGAACAACAGTTTGTGTTTTAACAGCTGCATTTTAGTCCATTGTATAGAGGTACTGTAATTTATTTAGCCAGTCCTCTATTGATAGACATTTAGGTTGTCTTCAATGTTGCAATAAATAACGTTATACATCCTTTTACATGTGTGTAAGTATATCTGTATGGTAAATTCCTACAAATGGAATTATTTAGTATAAATATGTACTTTTGTGATTTTGATTGATAGATATTGACCAATTGCTCTACACAGAGGCTGTACCTGTTTAACAGCTACCAACAATTTCTCTCTGCCATCCTCACCACTATGATGAGTTAGCAGACTTTCTTTCATCCTTGCCAATCTGATATGTAAAATACGGCATGTCTTAATTTGCCTTTCTCTTATTATGACTGAGGTTGAGGATCATTTATGTGTAGGAACTATTTTTATTCTTTTTCTGTGAACTGTCAATATTCTTTGCCCACATTATTTAACCTGTGGTCTTTTCCATATGGATTTGCAGGCATTCTTTGTATTTTGGAAAAATAAGCCCAACGTGACATGAATTGTAACTATTTTTTAATAGTTTGTTATCAGTCTTTTGGCATTACTTATGGTGGGTTAGAGCAATAAATCACACTTTTACTATGATATATTGCAAACATATAGAAAAATGCACTGATTAATATAACAAATACCCATATACCCTAAATTTTGTTATTTGGGCATGCTTACATACATTATTTTTTTCTTTTTAAAGAAAGAAAATGTTACAGATAGAGATGAAGCCCCCTTTGTACTCCTTCCAGATCTATTCCCCTCTCTCTCTCCCCCAAAGTAACCGATATTCTGAAATTAATCTGTATTCTTCCTATCAGTGTTTCTCTACTTTCAATATGGGTATGTGTCCAGAAAAACAGTACTTAGAGTACTTAGTGCTGTTTGGTATATTTTTTTAAATCTATATAAATAATATCAAACTGTATGTATAACTCCCAAACTTATTTTGTACTCAATATTGTGTTTGTAGTGTTTATCCTTATGGCTACATATAGACCAGATTAATTGATTTGTATTTCTATAAAGCATTCCAAGATTAATATACCAACATTTATTCATCTCTTCCCTCACTGGTGGAAATTTTACTATGAAAAGCAATACTCAGCATGCAAGAGTTCTCTAGGGCTTATACCTAGAAGCCCAGTAGCTACCTAGTACCATGTCCCTTTCAAAACCTGTGACAAAAAAAATCAAAACAAAAAGACCAAACTCCAAACTGCTCTCTAAAGTGGTACCAATATATACTCCACCCCACAGTACATGAAAATCCCAGTTATCCTAATCATAGCCTTGCCAATGCCAACTCGGTATTTTCAGACTTTAAAAATTTTCCAGTCTGATGAGTATGAAAATGGTGTCTCAACATTGTTTAATTTGCATTTCCTAATTGCTAGTCACATTGAATATCATCCATCGGGGTTTCCTCTTCTGTGCATTGCCGCCTTCTGTGACTTGCCTGTTCTTATCTGTTTGCTCATTTTTTTCCATTGGCTTGTACATCCTTCTTGGTCCTTTCTCAGAGTGATTCCTATATTCTGCATAATAGAGACACACAGAACACACATGAATGATGTCCATGTCCAGGCAAAGCCACGGCCAAAGCTGAATATCATTATCATAGAATAATCTGCTGGAACACAAGAATAATTCTGAAATTTTATCAGCAAGGGTTTTTATGACTACAGTTTTATTAATGAACTTTTAACAATTTGACGTTATAATACAGTAATAAGGATTTCTCATCACTGTCACCAGCTAGACTCCTCCTGTGCTCACTGAAGTGCACATTTTCAGTACTAAACACTACTTGCTTTCAATTGAAATAAGTGAAGGAATAAGATATTTAGGGGCTTCTCATTTTTCTCTAAAACATTTTTATTTGAATTCTTTATAGTCTGTATTAAGCTTGAACTAAAGATGATTTATAATAAATGTTGTGTATGAGCTTGGAGTTTTCCTACCACATTAAATTTTGACATGGAAAAGATGATATTTTGCTTTTAATCCATCTTCACAAGATATGAGGAATTCTCAAAGAAGGCTTTTTCTCAAAAGATTATAGTCTAAATGGAACTAAGCAACTAAAAATTAAATACAATTATTTTTTTATTTGTTTTGGTTTTCAGGGGTAATTAGGTTTGCTTACTTATTTATTTTAATGGAGGTACAGGGGATTGAACCCAGGACCTCATGCATGCTAAGCATGCACTCTACCACTGAGCTATATCCTCCCTCCTAAATACAATTCTTAAACTTTGTTTTATTCAGTGTTATGAATGTTCTGTGTGGAAACAACTCTTACAAAGAACAAAATTATTATATAATTAAAAGTCTGTTATTCTGCTTTGGATTATTATGTAAAATAACATAAACATCTGTTAGTTCAAAAAGCATATACTCTTTCCTAAAATTGTCTAGCTAACATGCTCTCTCTTAATATTGGCATTAAAGTTCCACCTATGTCCCAATTGAACTATCTGATATTTCTTAATCACTTTTGACATAAAACTAACAGCTTACTCAATAATTAACTATTGCAGAATTTGTTCTTACAATAATAAATAAAACTTTATTCTTCTAAGGACTGATAGCATTTCAGTATATAAAACAAGCTTTTCTTGGCGTCAAGTTACATCTGGAATCTTTCCCTTTATGTTTTTTCTTTTTATGTTCTGTGTAAAAATCCTGAGGTTATCATATTCTCCTATATTTTCTTCTGAAAGCTTTAAAGTTCTGTCTTTCACATATAGGACTTTATCTAAAAATTTTTTTCGGGGTTATGATGTCAAGTACTGGTTTAATTTAATTTTTCCATGTGAGTAGCCAATTGTCCCAGCAGATTTATTAAATGATCTATCTTTATCCACTAATTTGTAATGCTACCTCTGTTGAATACCAAATTTCCGTGTACATGTGGATTTTTTTTTCTGGATTCTCTGTTCTGCTCCATTGATCTATTTGCCTGTCTCCTGTACCTTCTTCTATTTCAAAATTATATTGCCTGTTCTTGGCCCTTTGATTTTTTTTAAGTTCTTTTTTAAAGTTTATTTTTATTTATTTATTTTCTCCAGGGAAGCAATGAGGTTTGTTTGTTTGTTTGTTTCTTTTGATGGAGGTACTGGGGATTTAACCCAGGACGTCATGCATGCTAAGCATGTGCTCTACCACTGAGCTACACCCTCCCCTACTCTTTGTTTTTTGGTATAAATTCTAAAATTTGTTTTTCCAGTTACATGAAAAAAGCTTTGGGGATTTGTATTGGATTTTTACATTAGTGAGGATTTTTTTTTAATCCATGAACATGCTGTATTTCTCCATTTATTTAGGTCATATTTATGTCTTACAATGAAATTTTTCACATATTCCGTATAAGTTTTGCATCTTTGGTTAGCTATTCCTGGGACCATTATGCATTCAGTTGCTACTGTGAAAGTTTTTTTAAAAACCATTTTCTAATAGGTTGTTGCTGGCATATAGGAATGCTCAGTTTTTGTACACTGATCTTGTTTCCAGCAATGCGACTGAGTTCTCTTTTGTTAGTTCTAATAGTTTGGTGGAAACTCTCTTGAATGGGGTGCTGTTAATGTCCTGTCCCCTACCTCATAGTCCATCTCTGAGTTCATCTACAGCTGTCCTAGGAAGTTTTTGTCAAGCTGACCACTTCCCACCTGAAGGGCATGAATCTCTCTGCTTCTTGGCTTAAGGGCTTTGTCCTGCAAAGTAAGAGCTTGGAGACACCACTGGGAAGGTGTGGGGGTGGTAACACCTCTCCGGTAAATATTCAACCAGTGGGGGTGGGAGAAGTCAACGGATAAATGCTCCAGTCTCCCTGTTGTTCAACGGAATGGTTCAGACACATATGCCACATGTGTGGCACACAGAGGGTCCTAGTGAAGCTGATTCCCAGATATACACAGTGCTAACCAGCTCATTAATACATCTTGTATAAGCTTTTCTCCCTTTCTCATGTGAATTCCTCACTCCTTCACTTCTGCTTCTTTGGATCACCTCTCAAATAACCTACCTGCCCCCAAATCCTATTCTAAGGGTCTGCTTTTAGGGGAACCCTAATTAAGATAAGTACTTTATCTAGTTAATCTTATCATCTTTAAATAATGAGAGTTTTGTTTTCTCTTTTCCAACCTTTATACCTTTTTCACCTGGTCTTACTACACTGGTTAGGAACCCCTCTACCCAGGCAGTACAATGTAAATACAAAATAGAATGTTAAATCAGATGATTAAATGCATCCTAGTTTCATTTCTGAAGTTAAAGGGAAAACTAACATTTTATTTTCAAGTGTGATGTCTGCTGAAAATTTTTGGTTCTCTATCCAGTTAAGAAAAACTCCTCTACTCTTAGTTTGAAATATTTTAAAAATCATGAATGGGTATTATATTTTATAAAATGTTTTAAATGTATTTATTAATATCATTTCTCTTTAATTTGTTAGTGTGATGAATTTTATACATTTCCTTTAAATAATTTTGAAATTTAGATGTGTCTTATCAAAATTATACAAGCATTTAGAGTCAAATAATTCTACAAGTCTGTTTATGAAAATCTACATTCTTCTCTAGCTTTCACCCTTTTCCCACTCCCCAGAGACAACCACTTCCAACTCATGTTATTTTATTTAGATATTGTTTTAAAAAAAGTGATTCTGACACCTTTGTTAAATGGTAAGGAAGACTTTATTCAAGGCTATCATGATAGGTGTCAGTACTATCACAACAGGGAAGGGGGGTGGACTCAACTCCGAATACAAGGTTAAGTGGAGATCTATAGCCAATGGGCAGAATGAGGGGTCAGTGGATGGAAAATTACTAAGAGGGTAAATTACATCAAGGGTAGTGGAGATTCTTGCTAAACTGACCTAACAGGATTCTTGCTGAAGGCAAGCCAGGGTGGTCAGAGTTCAAAGTGGGGGATTCTCTCTAAAATGACTTAGCAGGATTCCTGCTAAAACTAGACTAGGCAGGCAGATGACAGGGCCCAAGGATGTGAGATCTACTGAAAAAGAGGTCTCAGAGGAGCCTGGCTAAAGTTTAGTCAAGGGAAAAATCTTTGTCAGGTTTGACCTTGCAGCAGAGATTGTTAGTTTTGCTCATCCAAATCAAGCTGGGCACACAGCATCTTTTGCAGCTTCCTTTTCAATTAGGTGGGTCATTTGTTTTGTAAAATTTCACTTAACCCTCTGTTTTCAGGGTATCACCCCTACCTTCAACTGTGCTTTTTGTCCCCTGGTCTGAAGATCCCTTTTACCCTCTCCAAAGAATAAATCTCATCTTAGATGGGAGAGAGGAAGTTGTATGGCTGAAGACAGGAAGAGACGTCAGGTTCTGGGGTATAATCACTGCTTTTTTTTTTTTTTTTTTTTTTGAAAAATTGCACCTTTAATTTATTGAACACATCATGGTGCCAAGAACTGTGCTAGACACTATACATGAATTATCTCTTTGAACCTCCACAACAACTATTTGAGAAAGATTCTTTTATTATAATGTACATTTTTAATTAAGATACAATACACATACTCTAAATTTTATCTCTTTAAAGGATACAATTTGATGGGTTTTAGTGTATTCACAGGATTGTACAACAATCATCATTATCTAATCGCAGCACATTTTCATCACCCACCTAAGGAAACTCTGCATCCATTAGCATTTACTCCCATTTGCTTGTTCTACATCTATTGATAAGCATGTGAGTTTTTCCTTTATTCTATTGATATGGTGTATTACAATGAACGATTTTTATATGTTTACCCAACCTTGCACCCTCTGGGATAAATCCCACTTTGCCATGGTGTCTAATCCTTTGAATATGCTGCTGGTCTTGGTCTACTAGTATTTTGTTGAGGAGTTTCACATCTATTTTTATAAAGTAGTCTGTAGGTTTCTTTTCTTATGACATTGTCTGGCATTGATATGAGGGTAATACAGGACTCATAGAATGGGTTGGGAAGTGTTCCATCCTCTTGTATTTTGGGGGAGGGTTATGAAGGATTGTTGTTAATTCTACTTTAAACATTTGGTAGAATTCACCAGTGAAACCATTTGCTCCTGGGCTTTGTGTGTGTGTGTGTGTGTGCACTAACTGCTTCTTTTTTCTTTTCTTTTTTTTTTTCTTTCTTTTTCTTTTACTGATTTTTTTTAAATGGAGGTACTGGGGATTGAACCTAGGACCTTGTGCATGCTAAGCAGGTGCTCCACCATTGAGCCACACCCTCCCCCTCTGCACTAACTGCTTCTTAAATTTTCAACCAAGCCCCTTATTTTCAGTCTTATCATCACCCCTAATTTCAGAGGTTCTTGGTGCCATCAATTCCTGAGCGTTTTGAGAATCTCTTAGTGTAAATTGGATTGTCTCTCTACTTCTTCCACTGCCATTTTAGGATTCAGCTTTCTTGGGACTGCTAAGTCAGTTATCATTCATCCCTCTCCTTTCTGTCTTCCCACCAGACTTTCTCTGTCTTTGGATTTCTGAAGTTTGAGTATGCCTAGGTGCGGGATTTTTGTGTTTTATTTTGTTTTGTTTGGAGTTTATCTTGCTTGGTGCTCTCTGAGCTACCTGGATCTGTGGTTTTGTGTATGTAAACAATTTTGGAGCATTTTTGGCCATTATTGCTTCAAATATTTCTTCTGCCCTTGTATTAGTCAGGGGTCTCCAGAGAAACAGGACTGAACGTATGTATCTCTACATAAATACAGATTTAGTTATAGGTATAGCTATATATTGAAAGAGATAGAAAGATATATATTATATATGCTATATTCTCTCTCTCTCCATACTCAGTTTTCAGCAATATGTCAAAATTACTGGTCAAGTAAGTGGCCTTAACTGCTATGGCTTCCACTGGCTTCTATTCCTGGTAAGCACATCTTGGGTGCTGAGTCTCTTGGAATCTGCCTGTCTCTCCAGATTTCAAGCTGGCAGTTTGCCCTGTGACTTCAGTTCTCTGATGGGTCTAAGAAAATCATCTGTCTTCAGTTGACCCAGCTTTCTTGTGGTAAAGATGGGAGTAGTAAGTTCTATGCTTCTTATGTATTGGAGCTGAAACCAGAACTACTTTCTAGATTGCCCAATTTTATTGCTTTTAAATCCTCTCTCATTCTCCTTATCTTTGTGGATGTGTTGCTTTTTAAAAATTTCTTTAGTATTAATTTAGTGAGGTCTTGGGAAGGAGGAAAAGCTAACCTGGAATTCAACCAAATGGCTCAATGAATTTTCTAATATTTAGCCACCCTTTCATTCTTGAGAAAAATAAAATTTGGACATGCTATATCTGTGTCATACACATTGCTAATTCAATTTGCTTGCATTTGGTGGATTTTTGTATCTAGGTTTGTAAGTAAGATTGGTTATTATTCACAAAGATTGTATATTTGTTGTACATAATGTGGAAGTATTTCCTCCCTTTACATCTCCTGGAACAGTTTGTATGTTAAAAAATGTTAGAAATTTAATCTGGGGGAGAGAAGATTTTTAACTATGGATTCAATTTTTCAAAAATATTTCTGTGTCTTTTAGGCTTTCTATTTATCCTTAAATAAGTTTTGCAAAGTAAAAAATTTTTTTTATTGAAGTTTGGTTGATTTACAGTGGTGTGTTAGTTTCTGGTATACAGCATAGCAATTCAGTTATACATATATATGTTCTTTTTCATTATAGGTTATTACAAGCTACTGAATATAGTTCCCTGTGCTATACAGTAGGACTTGTTGTTTATCTGTTTTATACATAGTAGTGCGTATCTACTAATCCCAAACTCCTAATTTATCCCCACCTTTTGCTTTTAAAGGGGTTTTAAAAGTTTTTATCAGGCATATTTCATTACTTTAAAAGGAAAGTTGAATAAAATAACCAAGCAAGAAACTAGAAGACCATACTCTTAAATGTTTAAACATTCCTATTTGACTTAACAAGGTCTAAATGCAGGCTATATCCCTACCCTCCTCCCAAACAATACAAGAGTCTTAGAACGCTTCAAATATTAATAGTCTCCTGCTGTTTTACATGTTTCTGTGCTCCAGCTTCTTTTTAGACCGCCATGTGATTCAACATTATTGTTGTTTTATATACTTAATGCTTATTTAGATTTCCCCACATTTACCAATTTTTGTTCACCGTTCCTCATCTCCTATTTATCCCTCCTCTCTGATTTCAATTTCCTTTTTCCTATAGTATATCTTTCAGTAGTTATTTTAGTGAGTGTCTATTATTACTAAACTCTTAGATTTGCTTTTTCTGACAACGTCCTTATTCCACTCTCAGAAAGAGTAGTAGTTCATCTCATCAGTATGTCTTAGGGGTACTAATTCTTCTCCTGGTGGCAACGGGTGACTCACCTTCATGGCGTATCATTTATTTGCAAGTACAATCTCTGTGTTGTTTAATTCTGAGCACATCTTCAGCAGAGAGTGTCTTTTTCTGTGGGGTTCTGTGTGCCCTGTGTTGTAAAAACATTTTCACTTTTGCTGAGGTTCTAGGGGTTTGAATGGTTCTGCTCCAATTTTTGTTGTAATTTTTTTCAGCATGTGATTCCCGTAATATGCAGTAGGGTAAATTTAGACCCACATCCATGTATGACATAGGCCTGGGATTTTATTTCTTCTGGTGGCTCCAGAGAGACAATAAGACTTACTTTCCAAAACGCTTTCTAATGAACAGAGAAGATACTAAAGGCTTTATCCAGAGGTTTTATTTCCAGCTTCTCTGCCTGTGGTGGACTTGAGGCTGTGTTACCAGTACTCGCATGCACACTAGATTCCCAGCGCTGAGCCCCTGGCCCCTAGGGCCTCATATCTGGAACCAATACCACAAGCAGTTATCACCGTGTCCATCCGTTTACAATTACTAGACTGTCTTTTTCTTTTTCTTCAGAGATTTGACTTTGTATTTTTTTTCTTTCTTTGAGGGGGAGGTAGTTAGGTTTATTTATTTTTAGGGGAAGTACTAGGGATCGAACACAGGACCTCATGCATGCTAATGCACTCTACCACTTGATGACTTTGCCCTTTTTTAAGCTCAGCTATAAATGAAAATCTTTGTTGTGATTTATCTAATGTTAATGTGTTTGTAGTTGAGGATGGGGAGTACTAGTCATGTCATCTTAGTGTGCTATATTGCCAGGAAAAAACCTCTCACTTTATACATAGTATTTTGTGCTATATTGATACTTAGGCGTTCCCCCTTATCACTTCCATCCTCATAAATATGCACTTCTTTAAGTTTCAAGGAAATTAAGTCCCCTTCAGGACCATCTAGATTAAGGGCACATCTGAGGCCAGGTCTCTGTAGCATGTTGGATCATTCTCCAGATATTCCACATAGGTAGTTTAAAAACCTCATTCCCCCAGGGTCTAAAGTTCCTTAGCAGAGTGATTATCAACTTTAAAATATTCTAGTAGCAGAACTCTTTCTTCAAATATTACTTGGAACCCTCAAATATAAAATCAATCAGAGGGTAGTTGCTCTGGTTGAAGTGGGGTTGGGAGTTCCTGATCCTCACCAATTTGCCCTCCCTCTTGCTCCCCAAGGTGCACCCCAGGGCATCTTCATAGACTCTTTGGGCTCCAAGTACCATGGGATGAAAACAAATTGAATAGATCAGTGATTCTCAAAGTGTGGTCTCAACTCTATATAAAATATATAAACAACAAGGACCTACTGTATAGCACAGGGAACTATATTCAATATCTTGTAATAACATATAATAGAAAAGAATCTGAAAACAAAAAAAAATATATATGTATGTGTATGTGTAACTGAATCACTTTGCTGTACACCTGAAACTAACACTGTAAATCAATTACACTTCAATAAAAAAATTTTTAAAATTACAGTATGAAACATAACAACATAAAAAAGTATGGTCCCAGAGCCAGAAGCATGAGCATCACCTGGGAATGTGTTAGAAATGCAAATTCTCAAGCCCCCATTCCAGATCTACTACAATCAGAAACTCTGGGGTTGAGACCCCACAATCTGTGTGTTAACGAGCCCTCCAGGTGACTCTGATGCACGTTTTAAGTTTGAGGACTTAACCACAATAGAGGACTTACTAGAATAGGGCTGGAATATTGCCCAAGGTTAAGATTTCTGGGTGCCTAAAGAAGCCCAGACTTATCTGTAGGCTGTTTTCCATCCATTTTCTTGTACAGGAAGGAGATTATAGACCCTCTCGGGGTCCAACTTTGCAATGGCCTGGGTCCCTCTGAACTGACTTAATAAGTGAGGAATCACTAGGAAGAGTAGGGAATCCTCACTTTTAGTTCATTTGACAGAAATAATGATGTTCCTCATATTTTCGCTTGACAACAGGACTTCAGATCTGAAGCTCATAAATGTTGAGCAAAAGAAGCCAGACACAGAAGTGTACATACTGAATAATTCCATGTAAAGAAGGCATTTAAAAAGGCCACACTGATCTACAGTGAAAGAAGTCAGGATAGGGATTACTCTTTGGGGTTATTGACTGAAAGGAAGCAGGAAGGGGGCCTGACTTATGGGTAATGTTCTAGTGTTTTATCTGGATGCTGTTTCCTGAGATGTGTTCATTCTGTTGAAATTCGTGAAGTTGGACCCTGATGATATGTGCATTTCCTGTATATCTGATATGCTTCAAGACAAGAGTTGAAAAGTGGCAGTGGGTCACCTGCAGGGGAAGGTAGGTATGTAAATGACACACTGTTGTGGGTGCTGGGTTACATCCTCTCAGAGGACCAGGGCCTTTGCTTCTGGGTGTGAAATATACATTTGGTGCAGTTTCCTGGCACCAGGTGTTTTGCATTATGACAACTAATAGTATGGGGGCCACTCTGTGTTTCGATTGGAAAAGGCCTCTTGGTTGATGGCATCCCTGATCAGGACTGCCTGTGGATGGGGAAGAAGTGAGGCAGTGACCTAATGTGACCTGTAGGCCGGAGTAACTTTCAGCACCTGGTTATTCTGGGAAATGGGAAGTGGTAGGGTTCTGGGTTTCCAATCAGCTTAAGCCAAGAAACCATGGAAAGCATGTGTAATGGGTGAAAGGTAAGTACCCCATTGTTTGCTCCCTCATTCTGAGCTCTATGGGTGGATAAGGCCCCCACTTGTGAGCCCCCAACTTTTGCCTCTGCCCTTCTGGGCTCAGGTCATAAATAAATCTCCATAAATCTACATATGAACTGAGTTGCCCTGGCCTTACCAGCCTGTGGAAGTAGAGTCTCTGTTAAAAAAAAAATTAGCTGAAATTTCACCAGCTCTTGCCCACATCTGCTCACCCAGGAATTCCAGCCCCCATGTAAAATAGCCCAATTATGTCTGCAAGTCCCCAGTAGGTCAGAAACCAATCTGTTTTGGGGCATCGCCCAGGTTCTTCCTCACTTATCCTGTGCCCCATTTTGGTGTACTGTGCCCGTGAATCTGCTTCAGGGCTGTTTACCCCATTCCTGCCACCTTACTGCTGCAGTGCCCACCATGGGCATGTTGATGAAGGTGCCAAAGCTGCTACCTCCTGATCCCCTCTAAAAGCCCCAACCATAGAAATGCCCTCCCATGTACCAGACATGCTGGAACATGCCTGAATTCCATTTGTGCTCCAGGTAACACATACCTGCTAAATACATGATGCCCTGGATTCCACCGTGATGTGATCTGAAAGCAAGCCCTGCTGCTGTTAACTCCATGGCTCAGTTTGGGGGTTGGTGAGTAGGGGCATAGGGCTGGGCTTGAATGGTGCCCCTGTTGCTGAGGGACAATGGTGTTTTCCCGACAGAGGAGGTGCGGGCTTCAATCAGGAAGTGCCAGGCGCAGCTGCTCCCTCTGGTGGTCTGTGCCTTCCACCAGTGGAGACAGTGAGGTCAGCTTCAGCCTTCTGGCGCCATTCACCTCTCCGAACTATGCCTGAGAGCAGGGTATTTAAAAGACAGTTTCTGTATCAGACAAACCTCAAAGGAGAAACCTTCTATTAAAAATGCTAATGCCGGGGGAGGGTATAGCTCAGTAGTAGAGCGTGTGCTTAGCATGCATGAGATCCTGGGTTCAATCTCCAATACCTCCATTAATTTTTTTAAATACTAATGCCATACAAGATGCAGACAGGTTGTGGAAATATTCCTGATTAAAGGAGGCTAAAGAGACATTACAGCTCAAAGCTCACCCAGGACCAGATCCTGTGATGAAGAGGGAAAATTTGATAAAGGACACTATTGGGCCGCCAGACAAAACTGGAGTACAAATGGTAGATTAGATAATAGCGTTGCATCAATGTTAAATTTACTGAAGCTGTTAACCCTGCTGTGATATAGGGACTATGCCTCTTTAGGAAGCGTACCGTGAAGTACTTAGGCATGAAGGGCCATGATGTAATTGATCCTTGCTTGGTGCGCGCACGCCCACACACACACACATGAGGGAGGGCATCCATGCAAACGATAAAGCAAAATAGCATGAGCAGTTAGCAATAGGTAAATCTGAGAAAGGGTATATAGATGTTCTTTATACTATTTGTATTTTTGAAACTTTCCTGTAAGTTAGAGATTATTCCCAAACAAAAACGTTTTCAAAATGTAAGACAGTGTCTGTGCAAACGGGCAGGATCTGGTGTCGCATGCCTGACTGAACGCTTCCCATGGCAGAGACGAGGAAGAAGGACACGGCTGTCTTCCCAGGCAGGGCTCCCACACATCGCAAAGGGGAGTCAGATACCTGCACGAAGGTGCCAAGTGGCATCCGAGGCCACTCATCTCTTCCTCTCCCACCTCCTACAAGATTTCAAAAACCACCCTTTTTCCATTTTCTCCTGAGGATTATGAGTCCTGAGTGGTGATGAAAATTTGGTTGTGAAAGGAAGGTGTATTGGTTCATTCATCCACCAGAACATGTTTTGAATACGTGCCAGGAATGGTGCTAGGGGTCCAGAACACAGCCCAGGGTTCGAGAGGAGACTCCACCTCCGCCCCAAAACTGCCTCTGAGCTAGTTGGGGATGTATCCACAACTGAATAAGTAAATATCTATTTCCAAAGGAGTTGACCATGAAGTAGACTTGCGGAGCCCTGGGGGAACCCAGCCTTTTACCAGAGCCAGTGGATCCAAGCCCCATGGGTCTGAAACATTCAGTCCCACCCTGCCCCCACCAGGATTTTCTAGATAATGGGTACCTTTCTAACTGATGCTGAGGAGAAAAAGAGGACCCACCAGCCCTTAACCCATCCTGGGCACATCCCATCTGTCTTGGCTTAGCCCTCTGCAGGCTGCTCTTTCCCATGTGAGGCCAATGTGCCACTCCATCACTATCCCCAGGCTGATGGACCAGTGAGCTTTGGAATAGTCTTTCTTGTGATCTATGCCTGCAGGTGAACGGAGCAGCTATGCTCATAATGCTTTTGGAGGGCAAAGACCACTGATACCCTTCACGTGGAAGCCAGGCAGCCTACGGGCCCCGAGTCCCACCCCTGGGGTGCTGAGTCATGATAACAACACGTCTTCCAAATGGACAGAATAATGACTCTGGGGGCCAGTTGTGGTTCCCCCCTCCCCCATCCCGGGTGTGGCACCGATGCCTTGTACACAGAGACAATAGTGGAGTCCACTGCCTTGGGGCCCCAAGTCGACACTACTGGAGAGGGAATTGTAAGAGTGGGTGTGGGTGTGTGTGTCTGTGTGATTGCATGTGACACGCATGTCCTTTCTGTCCATGGGTCTCGGGTAGGACTGACCCTCACCTCTGATGCATTCTGGTCCTGGTCCAAAGAAGTTTCAGATGCAACAAACGTTTACTGAGCCCCTACAAAGTTCCAAGCCTTTTACTTTATACTTTGACACATTTTATATCATTTAATCTTTAACAATAACCCTTTAAGGTAGGAATTATCTGCATTGTACAGATGAGAAAACAATCGCAAAGAGGTTCGTTGATTTGCTCAAGTATATCATACAGCTTTTTTTTGTTTTGTTTTGTTTTAAACACTCACACACTATACTCTTAATTGAGGCCTGTCTGTGTTGGTTGCTTATCTTACAGTGTTTCTTGTCTTCTCTACCTTTGGAGCATCTGCTCCCCTTATACAAGCCCCCTTCTTTCTTGTTTCATGAGCCCACGTGGGCTCTTCTTTGTTTAATACTGCATTTAATAGCACAAAAAATCACGAATACAAAGAAACTGGCAAAGGTGTTTGTCAATGAGATATCCCTGCCTCCTCCACTTTTCCACTTTCATACCCATACATGTAATGGGCTGCACTTGTAGAAACTGTTCTTTCCCCCCACAAACATATAACTGTTATGTGATTGGTCAGTTGAAGCTGAAACACCCATGGAGAGAGATGTTTTATGGTTACAAGGGCACACCCCCCCCCACACCACCCCCCTCCCACCCCACACTTTCCCCACACAATCTTTTGGAGGAATATAGGAATATGTACCAGTGTCAAGATTTCCCTGCTCCTGCCTTCCCCGCCCAGAGCATTCCTGCCATTTAATTTTCCTTTAAGTGACGGCTTAGACTAGAGCCTCTTCTCCCGCCCCTTCTATTTCTCTTGCAATCAGGACCTTTTTAGACACTGGGAACTGTTCATTTCTTACTCTGTCAGGCCCACAGGCCATGCAAGTAGGTCCTTTAGATCTCGATGCCAGTTGTGGTAAGGGTGCTGTCATCTTCCACTACAGGTAGGTCTGTGTGTCGCTTCAGTAGGCTTGCGTATTCATTTCTTTCACTTTTTCTGACTCGTGTTCCAGGACCTGTTTGTGATAGAACAGTAAATACCCTTCACTGTCCAGGACGTCCTTAATACTGGCCTTGGTGATGACAGCATCATCACACTTGAACCACTGGTCCTTGTGGTGCCGGATGAAGCTGGTGTAATGGCCACTCTCCAAAGTTCCCTGGTGATTAACCACAGCAAACAAGGAATACTTATTCTCGTCGTTTCCACTATTGGTTGGCAGCTGCAACTGTCCATTCATCCTGCTCTCCTTACTCGAGGCCATGAACGGTGTCATATCCAGCTCCAGAGGAAAGGATATGTATGTAGTGATCTTACGCCTCTGTTTGGCTGAGTGTTCGAACCGTTTGAAATGAAAACAGGCAACGACCGGTAATTTATTCATCGTGAGCTGTTTGGTCGATTCCTGGTAGCTTTGGCAACTACCACACTTGATTTTGGCACTGCTTCCTAAGTGCTCTGGCCTTGTAAACCTTCGCAAGCAGTCCGTGAGGGTAGTGATTCCTGGGATGTGGCTTTCCCCATTCACGCTGCTCTCCCTCCCGGGGCTCATTGGCCAGAAGGAGGTGCAAGAGCCAGGCAAGTCCAAGCTGATGTCCCAACAAGGGTCTATAGTGGTGGAGACCCCATGGCAGGCTTGACAGGTGACATCCGACTGCAGGCCACCTGTGAAGATTTGGTCTATGATGCAGTTACAGTGGTTGGGATTGTTAGCCGCCTTCCCGGCGTCATCCCCTTTGCAGTGCCGGTGCAGGACATCTAACGCTGCGATGAGGAACTCGTGGGCATCCTGCTGCCGGTACCCTGCTAAATGCCGGGCGTGGATCCACACCAGGTGCAGTAACTTATACGGCACGTGAGGAGACGGGTTTCCAGAATACAACTCCCGAAAGAGCGACGACATCTCACACACCAGACACAACTCGGGACTTGGCATTTCACATCTGTGCCTGTCGGAGAGGAAGAAATCTCTCAGGATGGGAGTGTGGGTCAGGGCCTGGACGATGCAGTTCATAAAGCACGTGTTGCCAAGATTGATCAGTCCTCTTAAACCGATGGTGAAGCTGGAGGTAATTCTTCTTCTCCTCGGGTTGTGTCCCAGCAGTTCTAACTCAGGTTTGGTGGTCTCCCAGGTTGGGTATTTCTCCCCGAGGCCGGGCACTGAACACTGCTGGTGAGACACCTCGGTCGAGGTGGAAGCTTGTAATTTCAAAGCCTCCCCTTGCTCTTCTTTGGCGATTTGCTCAATGTCTTTGTCATATACATAGTCCTTACACATAAAGCAGTAAATACCTCCGTAATAAAGGTCTACGGCTAAGTTGTGTTGTTTCGTCTCGGCGTGATCGTGAATGTGTTTCTCTGTGAAGCAGCCAAAGAAGACACAGGAAAGGCAAGAGTGGAGTCTGTTCAAATGGGTGCCGCACACATGGCAGATGCACGACTTTGCCTTGCTTTTCCTGGTCTCTGGGGTTCCACACCACACGAAGCACTGGTAGATCACCCGCAGTTCCTGCCTCCAGTTCTCTCCCACCTTGAAGCTGTTCACGTGGGAACAGCCTGGTGGACCCACCGCGAAATCCACATCCAGGCATCCGCCCCCAGGGCCGCGCCGGGGCCGGGGCCGGGGCGGGGGCCGTGGCCTAGGCTGCGGCGGGGTACGGAGCCGGGTCTGCGGCCGCGGCCGGGGTCGGCGGCGGGGGGCACGGCTGCGCCGCGGAGAGGGATCGGGGGGCCGCGGGGGGTCGGAGGGAAGGGTGGGGAGAGGAACCTCGTCGCTGCCGCCGCCGCCGCTCCTCGCCGGGTTCTCATCCTCCGGCTCCTGCTTCGGCTCCCCCTTCGGCTCCTGCTCCGCCTCCCGTGCCGGCTCGGGTTCGGGTTCGGGCTCCAGCTTGAGCTCAACCCGGCGGCCGGGACCCTCCGCCGTCTCCACGTTCCCGGCGGCGTCCACCTTCCCTGCCGTCTCCACCTCCCCGGTAGCGTCCACCTTCCCCGCCGCCTCCACCTTCCCGGCTGCCTCTACCTTCCCCTCCACCTTCGCCTCCGCCTCCACCTTCCTCTCCGCCTTCTCCGCCGTCTCCGCCGTCTCCGCCTCCTCTGCCTCCTCCGCCTCCACTGGCGACGGCTCCTCCCCCTGCTCGCCGGGCTCGGGCGGCCACTGGGCGTGGCGGCGCGGGGGCCACGCAGACCTGGGGTGTCCCCCGCCCGGCCTGAGGGAGCGCGGCAGCGCTGGCCGCTGGACCCAAAAGGGACTTTCACTGAAGGAGGCGGCGGCGGAAGCAGGCGACGCCCCCGGGAATCCTCCCGCCGTAGCCCCCTAGCGGAGGCCGCTCTGCCGCCAGGCCCGGTTTCCTTTAATTCAGTATTTCCCAAACTTGCTGGTTCACGAGAATCACGTGGGGAGCATGCAAAAATTACAGATTCCTCGGCGCCACCCGCAGCCCCACTGAATCAGAATCTCGAAGGGACGTGCTCCGGAACCTGTATCTTTAACTAGGGCCCGAGAGGATTCCTATGATCAGGCAAGTTTGGGAAACACAGCTCTAATTCATTGAGGCTGGCGGGAAGGGGGGCGGGGACCGCGCAGTCTCTTTAAGGCGCTTCCAGTTCTCGGCTCCAATCGCTGCTCTGACCCCCTTCATCGTCTCCTCCCCTCTCCCCGTCCTTCCCTTCGTCCATGCAGCGTCCCCCACCACTGCGGGGGCCAGGGACGGAGGGGTGGCCAAGTCCAGAAACGTCCCTGGGGCTGAGAGATGTCCCCCCGGGGGCCGGGTCCTGAGGGGCGCCGGCAGAAGCTGTGATAGGCCATCACCTCGGAGGCTGAGCCTGCCCCCAGCCCTGTCCCGGGCTCCCCGCCCACCCCAGGTCCTGCCCCGCCCCTTAGGGGTGAAGCCCCAGCTCCTCTCGGGGGGGGGGGGAGGCCTGCACCCCAGATCCAGGGGGGCAGAGCTCCCAAGGCCACTGGGCCCGAAGACACATGTCCCATGCCCATCTTATCGGTGTTCTGCAGAGTCTGTGCCTGCTCCTCGTCCCCTCCTCACCTCCTCCTCGGGCTCCCAAGGCCACGGGTGGTTGAGGATTTGGCAGCCGGCCTTCTGGCCCAGGGGACGCTGAGCCGCCCCGGGGGCGGCGGGAGGGACAAGGCACAACGAGGCCATGCCTACTGCCGGCACCTCCCCTAGGGCGAGAGAGGGGCCTGAACCACGGGACGCTGTCCCAAGGCCCTCAAGCCCTAGCAGAGTCCCGGGCCAGGCAGCAGGTGGGAGGGGCCGGGGAAGCAGAAGCAGCTCCCATCTGTGCAGCTGCCAGTGGGGGGAGTGGGCGGCCAGGGGTCTGAGGGGCGCTCCTGCGCTGAGAGCCGCTGGCAGTGGGCAGCAGCACCAAGGCGCCCACGAAGACTGAGCCCAGAACACGGGGCTTGGGGCTTGGGCGGCTGGGGGATGTCGGGAAGCGGCCGTAGGTGCTGGTCCCAGGCAGTGCAGCCCAGGGCAGGCATCACGATGGGGCTCAGAAGCAGCAGAGAGCCAGTGCTCAAGGATCAGGGAGAGTGTGTTCCACGAGGAGTCTGGTCCCTGAGTCCCGGTGATGGCTGGCCTTGGCCCAGTACACAGGGCCCTGCCTGTGGGAGTGTGCTGCCTGATTATATTGTGATGGAGTTCTCCTTGGTTAGCACAGGACATCACCCCTCCGCCTGGCCACTTCTTCTGGGGAAGAGGGGGGGTGCCTAGGCCTCCTGGGGTGAGCAGCAGGAGTTGGTTGTCGAGAATTGGGAGCTCTTAAGGAGGCTAACATGCTAGTTCCCATACACCTGAGGTCCCCAGAGCTGCCCTGGTGCCTACTGTTCCTTCCTTGAAGCACCCCAGCATCTTTCCAATAAATGCCTGCCCTTTGTGACCTGTAACCAGAGGAACTGCAACTAGGGCACTGGCTGAAGGAGTCCTGCTCCTGCGAGGGGTGGGGAGGCAGGGGGAGCACAGGAGGTACTCTCATTACGCCTCCAAGGAGTAACAGACATCAAAGAGACCTAAGGATCTCAGTATACCTGGGACTATCTACCACTGAAGACTAACCATGGCAAACTGACTGCCTTACTGATCAACTTCCTGCCAAAGCCCCCACATCCAGCATGTAATGGAAGTGAAGGGGAGGGGTCTGCCATCATTCACTCCACAAATGTCTGTTCAGCCACCAACCTAGAGCCAGGCGTTATACCAGGAGCTGTGGACCCAGCTCTGAACCAAACAGACTCACCCCAGAACCAGAATCAGGGCTGGCTTCCACAAAAGGCAGACTGAGGAAGTGTCTAGGTCACTAGCAGAGAAGATACACCAAAAACAAAAGAATCCCAAAAAAAATCAGAAGCAATATGACATTTGATTTTTTAAAAGCAGTCCTTATGGGAAAAGTCTGAATTTTATTGTACTTTCTTACATTCCTTTCCTGACTGCATGTTGCTTTTGCTCTGAATCACCTGCTGAGGGTTGGGGTTGGCGGTGGGGTTGTCAGCATAATCATTTTGATGCTTCGTGCTTGTATGGGTCTGGATTCAGTCCTGGGCGAATGGCACTGCCTCTGTCTCACAAAGACCTGACTGAGGGTTAGCTGAGGGAGCTGACCTAAGGAGAGACCCCCTCCTCATTGCAGCCGCGGGGCAGGGGGTTGAATACAACTCTGACCACAAGATGGCAAAATTGTCAGTGACGCTCCCTCCGATATTTGTTTTGTATGTTTATGTAAAACTATTGGTTTATATCAAAATGCTCTCTAAAAATATTTTCTTTGACGTTGTGCTCCTCCACACGTCTTGAGGTTCATATCTAAAATTTTGCATCCAAAATGTCAGGCTGCAAAGAAAGTGATTTCTGACAAATATTAACAGTCACGAACAAAACGTCACGGTTTTACGTGAAAGCAGTGAAACCTAAATATGTTAGTGATTTGAGAGCAGCCACCGTCATCTGTTTTAAAAATTCATAACCGAGCTCTTCTTTGATAGTGGGAAGTTGTACATTTTCCCTTTTCTGCTTGAGTTCTCAATTCCATTTTATTCTTCTAACAGAATTTTATCCCAATAATATACATTTTTGCACTTGAAATGATTTTATTGATTATCGGATTGTATTTCCCTGCAGCAAAAAAGGTACATATTTTGCTATTAAAATGCTTTTAAAACATTCCTGTGATCCTAAAGCTCTAAGTGTTGTTTAAAATTTTTACTCTTGCTTGAGTTATCATGACAATTAGTATTGGAATACAAGGGATCAAAAAATTGTGAACATATTATAAATTTTGATGGGTAATTATTAAACACAAAAACAAAAATGTACTAGAGATAGATAAGTCTTTTTTACAAAAGGTTACGGGGTGTATCCATAGATAAATATTGCTTGTTTTTAGAATGAGACAGGATTCAGCATCAATTCTCTTCCTACTTTTTTGAGGAAACATTAGCACACAGAAACCTCATTTATAAAAATAAGTAAATGGGAATGGACATTTTGTTTTAGCAATGCCACTCAAGTATTTGAATTCTTTTGGAGATATATGGGGGTGATTATACAATGATTTATCTTCAAAATTATTTCTCATATTGATCAGCTGACAGTTTCATTGGGTTCTCCTTCAATTTTACTGGAAGCCATCTGAGTTGCAAAAGGATTTGATACGGATTCATTCGTTAGAGCAATTTGTTCCTTCACCATTGACAGCAGTGTTTGGAGTTGTCTCCCTGGTACACTGAGGATTTTACACCACGGGGCAGTGCACCCAGGTAACATTCAGGATGGTTCAAAGATATGCATTTCTTTTATCAAGTGCAAAAAGGATTTTTGTGAAAAGGGTGTTGGGAAAAGAGAAACAGCTTGATTCCTCCACTGCTAGTGTGTTCTCTGGCAGATCAATTTTAGGAAATATGAAAATGAAATTTGAGGATGTTGAAATTGATCCCCTGAAAACTCTAAGTGCTAATTTACCCCCGTGGAAAGTCTTACTACACCCCCAGAGTAATGCACACTCCACATTTAAGGTTACTGGTTTATATTTATTATTGTAAAGATAATATGTACAATATTTGTAGGTTTTTAAAATTTTTTTTGTTGAAGGGGTAGATAATTAGGTTTATTTATTTATTTTTAGAGGAGGTACTGGGGATTGAACCCCAGACCTTAGCATGCTTAGCATGCACTCTACCACTTGAACTATACCCTCCCTCCTAAATTTGTAGTTTTAAAAAAAGGTATAAAAGACGGCATAACATGAAAAGTTAAAGCCCTTTTCTCCTCTGCCAGTCACACCCAGTTCTATTCCCCTGAAATAACTACTTTCAACAGTTTCTAATGCATCCTTTGAGAAATTTTCTCTGCAAATACAAGCATGTTCTAATACACTTATCCTTTTATGAAATATAAATGAGATGGTAATAAACATATGTATCAACAACTTAGCACTATATACTGGACATCAGGCAGTGCTCTCCAAGTTGACCTACACAACCAATGCAGTGCCAATAAAAATTTCAAAGAGTTTTTTGGAGAAGACTTTTACAAAATTAATAAGGAAGAATAAAAGGCATTTCCCCCCTTCCTCATTTCTCCTTCTTCCTCCTAGAAACGAAGATTTAATGGCTATAGCTGAGTAGCCACCTTGCAACCAAAAAACCGATTATTTCTGGCCCTGTTCTTACATGACAAAGAAAAAATACCAACTCTTAAGAGGTATATCTCTTTATGCTTCAACATCTCTGAAATGTTTGAATGACAGCTTGTGATGATATTTACCAGCATTTTCCCCTCTTTCTTGGTACATAAAATAATGGCGTGTCCTAGAATCAATCAATATAACACTGGAAATATCATCCTATTTAAGTCTTTGTTATTTGGATCCTGTTATGTGTAGCTGAATACAATTGCTAAGTGACAGCAGGCTTTCAATTTCACTCCTGGTGAAGTCCCAAGTCCTTATCTTGGCCTTTAAAGCCCTGCAGAATCTGGCCTCAGTCTTTTAGACTTCACTTCCTATCAACTCAGCCTTGCCTCAAACAAACTAGATTTACTGCTCTTCCTTGACTAAGCTAAGCTGGCTTCTGCTTCCAAGCCTATGCCCTGATTGTTCCCTCTGCTTGGGAAGTGCTTCTCCTTGAAATCCTCATAGCTTTCTCCCTCACTTCTTTTTTTAAAAATTATTTTTATTGAAGTACTGTCAGTTACAATGTGTCAATTTCTGGTGTACAGCACAATGTCCCAGTCATGCATATACACACATATATTCGTTTTCATATTTCTCCCTCACTTCTTCTGATCACTGCTTAAATATCATCTTATCTCAGCATCCTTCCTTGACCTCTATATATAATGATTCTCCATCCTTGCTTTATTTTTCTTCAAACACTATTATCACATGTTGTATTAAATATTACACACACAAACAATTACTATCATGTAAACACCCTGAGAGTACAATGTTCACTATTCTATTCCCAATGCTTCTTTGGCACTTTATATATATTTAAATATTTGTGAAATCAACAAATTCATGCTTTTCATCACAAGTGAAGTCAACCATATTTTCATGTTTATTGATTATTTTCTATTACCTTTTTTGTGAATGACGTGTTCACATCCTTTGCCTATTTTTCTTTTGGCTTCTTATTAACCATAGTAATAAGTCAAACTTAAATGGCACCTGAAGTATATCGAGAGTCATTCTATTAAATTACTTAACCGTCACCACAATATTAAGAAGTAGGTGTTGTTATAATCCCCGTTTTACAGATGAGGAAACTGAGGCATAGAGAGATTGAGTGAAACCCAAGGTCACACAGCTAATAAGTGATGGACCTGAGATTCAAACCCAGCAGTCGGAGTCTAGAGTTTGGACTCCTAACTCCTAAGGCACTATTAGCCCTGCATCTGTCATATTCTAGTGTCTATTTTCTCATTTATCTTTTGACGATTATACTTTATTTCATTTTTTCACCATATGCTGCTTAAGATTATTATGTAGTCAAGATTCACAAACTTTTCTTTATGGATTCTGGATTTTCGTAGGGTTTTTGTTGTTGTCTTGTTTTGTTTTTCTGATTATAAAAATGTAGAGCAAGTGTAAAGGTCCAGAGGCAAAAAAAATGGAAAATGTGGCCAGAATGACTTGAATTTGGTGACCAAGAAGAAGGAGAGTGGTACAAGATGAGGGTGAGGATAGCGTTATAGGCAGGCACCAGATCCCTGGAGCCTTACAGACCATTGTATAGGATTTGAATATTATCCCAATTATGATGGGAATCATTTAGGGGGAGGTTAACAAGGGAATGACATAATTGATGATTTATATACAATAATTATAATCAAATAATAGTAAAAGAACTAACATTAATTGATTGCTTATGACACACCAGGCACTATTTTCTAAGTACTTTAATAAGTTGTTTAAACCTCATAACACCTTGATGAGATAGGTCCCAATATTATTTTTCACTATACAAATGAAACCAAGGCACAAAAGCATTAATACACTGAATCTGCTTATGCTTACTCTCTGCTTCTATACCTGCTCCCATTCAGAATATACCTACTATTGACAATGAGATATCTGACACCTACTTGGTACAGGCCTCTGATGTCCCACTAGTGATCTGCAAGTCTTCACTATGAAATGAAAGGCAAGTCCACTCAGCACTAAGGCCCTTAGGTCTGAGAGCTGGTCAGATGGGCTCTTTGCATCCCATTTGGACCATGCCAAGCAGCCCTAAGCTCAAGAATAGCCAGCCTCCTGGCCCATTCATGATGACCAAGGTAGCCAGTTCAGCAGCCATGCTTCTTTTATTTGGCTGGGGGGTGGTAAACAAAGTTTATTCTAGGAAGAGCAACTCATTGAGAGATAAAACCATTTTAAAATATACGTATATGTACTGTTCATTGTTTCTAAGAACGGATTAGAGCTTTAGCTTTTTAAACTTACATATTTATCAAAGGAATAAAACCAACCACAAAATAAGAACCAACAGAATGCAGTAATCTAATGATAAAAGACAGTCAAATGTGCTTACACATATTCAAGAAATTAATCATCTAAGTTATAAATAATAAGTAGTTCATTTGTGTCCTTGTGTCCTTTTTTTTTTTTTTTAGATTCCACATATAAGTGATATCATGTGGTATTTTTCTTTCTCTTTCTGGTTTAGAATGACGATCTCCAGGTCCATCCATGTTACTGCAAATGGCATTAGTTTATTCTTTTTGTGGCTGAGTAGTATTCCATTGTGTGTATATATATGTGTGTGTGTATACCACAACTTCTTTATCCAGTCATCTGTTGATCAGCAGCCCTACTTCTCACTGCAGCAGGACGAGGGCTTGCACCCTGCATTCCCGGAGTCATACTAGCAACCAGGGAACTGACTGATGGGCTCATCAGGATCCACCATGGGCTTCCAGAAGATGCAAGCCTTACAGAAAGAAGCAGTAGGCCCAGGGGTGTGGAAGGGGGCAGCTAATTGAGGTCAAGTCCTCCTTCAAGCACACATCTAGCTCTGGGTAGCCTGCATCCATGTAATTCCAATGGCCCAGGCCCTTTTCTGGCTGAAAGAAATGAAAGGCTCACAGAGAGAGCAAAGTCAGGCTTGTGAGGGATGGCAGCAAAGATGTAGGTTATACTGCATCATATCCTAACCAGCCATTTTCCTGGCTTTCACCACATATTGGTTGCAGTAGTGTGTTTCTTAGCATCCTTCAGTCTTCAGCAATTCTGTTTATACCTCTGTAGACGGCTGCCCCATTTGACCTATACTTTTGATTCCTTACAACATCTGTCCAACCACCTATCTTCCCTCTGCCTTTTAGGAAAACACTGGAATCCCCAAATCTGTGTCCAGTGCTGGAGGCTGGCCCTGTGCAGTATAGCATGGCCCTGGGCCTGAGCTGAGACAGAGATACAATGAAGGACATATTTTCCCATTCTACTCACCAAAGTGTGGAATCTGACTTCTTGTGCTTGTCCTAAATGTCTCTTTCAAGTCTGAAGAGGGGGAAGGGTCAATCTTGGGATATTGTACCAAAACTGGTAGTTAAAAATCTTGCTCATGCTTTCTACTCTTCTTCAGAATCTGATTCTTGTTTTTATTTTTTTAATTCTTATTTTATTTTATTCACTTTTATTGGAATATATTTGACATACCACATGGTGTAAATTTAAGGCGTACAACATGTTGATTTGATACATTTATATATGGTAATATGACTGCCATTGTAAAGAGAGTTAGCACCTCTATCATATTACATAATTATCACTTCTTTCTTGTGATTGGAATAATTAAGATCTAGTCTCTTAGCAAGTTTGATGATTATAATACAATATTGTTGTCTATATTCACTACACTGTGCACTATTAGATCTCCAAGATTTACTTATCTCCTAGTTGCAAGAAAATGTTATTCCTTGTAAAAACCACAGAAAGAAATACAGACAAAATTACATAACCTCAATAGAGGGAAATTTAGCAATGTCTAAAAAGATTACGTGTGCCCTCGCTATTTGACTCAGTAGTCCCACTTCTAGGAATCTAACCCAAAGATACACCAGCAAAAGTATGAAATGATGTATGCACAAGGCCATTCACTGCAACACTATGCTTAATAGCAAAAGAATGGGAAAAAAAACAAAAGTCTACCACTAGTGGACCAGTTGAATAAATTATAGTGGAGCCATAATATGGAAAGCTGGGGAAATTTTTTTAATAAAATAAAATGGAATAATACAGAATGAGATAGATTTCTATGTAATGGTTAGGAATAATGTTTGGAATATATTATTCCCATTCACTGAAAAGACATAGCAGCAATGACAGCCTACTAGCAATGAGTATATCTAATGCCTAGACTGTGGTCTCTAAATATCATATCCTACCAAAAGGAGCCAATCTTCTTTGAAGAAATAATTGCTTATAGGTGTATAACAGGAAATGTACAAAACGATCCTAGGGCTTTTTTTTTTTTAACCAAAAAGCAAGGGAGACATCAAAGCCTAATGTAGTCATGTCAAAAGAATACAGGGTCCAAGATGAAGGGGAGTTCTCATATGCCTGTATTGGGACAATTAGAGCATAAAAAATCTGCAATTAATCAAGCATCAAATGTATAAAATACGAGTTCATAATGACATTAAAAAACATTGGTCATCCCTGTATGATGCTAGGGTACCAAATTATTGTTGCAAAAATTAACAAAGATAAAAATCAAGAACTTATCACACCTTTCCCATATGAACTGTAATTCAGGGCATCCAAATAGTTAATGATATTCTTCTTTATGCAACAATTCCAGATAGCAAATGCAGAAGGAATGGTAGAATGATATATCACTATTTATAATCCCTAATGAAATAATAAATCTAAGCTATGGTTTCTCAACCTCAGCACTGTTGACATTTGAGGCCAGATGATTCTTTATTTTGGGACTGTCTATACATTGTAGGATTTTTACCAGCATCTCTGGCCCCTACTAATTTGATGCCATTAGTCCCCCCTCTCCCAAGTTGTGACAATCAAAAATGTCTTCAGACATTGTTAACTGTCCCCTGAGGGATAAAATCATCCCTGGCTGAGAACCACTAATCTAGAGCAATGATCATGAATGGATTAAAAAAATTAGATAAATAATGATGGGGAACTTCACAATGGAGGGATCAGGTTGATACCACCTGAACCCACTGATCAAATTCAGCATCACTAAGAGTGGGACAGCTAGATATTATGTCTCCTGAGGTGATGCGGTAGGAATCATACAGCACCAACAATGACATATTGATGTAAAAAATAAAAACTAAACCTAAATCTAATCAAACATCTAGCTCTAATTCCCAGTTGATGGTAAATAAACGAAACAGAAGAACAAGTTCAGTGTTACCACGGAGAAGCAATCAGCCAAATCCAAAACGTGGAATTTTTTATAGGAAAAATGACTTGTTTTTTTAAAATGAAAAATGGCATTTAAAAGAGGATGAGGAAAACAATAAATGTTTAAATACATTTAAAGTAAACCATTACTGTATGATTCCACTCTATGACATTCTGGAAAAGGAAAAACTATGGCGACAATAAAAATATCAGTAGTTGTCAGGGAGAGCTAGGAATGAATAGGCTGAGTACAAATGATTTTAAGGCATTGAAACTATTCTGTATGATACTGTAATGATGGATACATATCATTATAAATGTATCCAAATCCAAAGTGTGTATAACACCAAGAATGAACCTGAATGTAAACTATGGACTCTGGGTGATTATGATGTGTCAATGCTAAGTTTATCAGTTGTAACAAATGTATCACTCTGGTGGAGGATGTTAATAATGGAGGAGGTTATGCATGTATGCGGGCAGCAGGTATATGGAAATTTTCTGTACCTTTCACTCAGATTTGCTGTAAACCTAAAACTGCTCTAAATATTAAAGTCTTTTTTTTTTTACATTTTTATTGAGTTATAGTCATTTTACAATGTTGTGTCAATTTCCAGTGTAGAGCACAATTTTGCAGTTATACATGAACATACATATATTCATTGTCACATTTTTTTCACTGTGAGGTACCATAAGATCTTGTATATATTTCCCCTGTGCTATACAGTATAATCTTGTTTATCTATTCTACATATGCCTGTCAGTATCTACAAATTTCAAACTCCCAGTCTGTCCCTTCCTACCACCCTCCTTGGCAACCACAAGTTTGTATTCTATGTCTATGAGTCTGTTTCTGTTTTGTATTTATGTTCTTTTTTTTTTTTTTTTAGATTCCACATATTAGCGATCTCATATGGTATTTTTCTTTCTCTTTCTGGCTTGCTTCACTTAGAATGACATTCTCTAGGGACATCCATGTTGCTGCAAATGGCATTATGCTGTCGTTTTTATGGCTGAATAGTATTCCACTGTATAAATAAACCACAACTTCTTTATCCAGTCTTCTGTCGATGGACATTTAGGCTGTTTCCATGTTTTGGCTATTGTAAATAGTGCTGCTATGAACATTGGGGTGCAGGTGTCATAAAGTCTATTTTTTAAGTAAAAAAAAAAGAGGGTGAGGAAAAGAAAGATGGGAAGCTAACAGATTCTTTTCTAGCTTTACTGAGGTATAATTTATAAATAAAATTGTATATATTTAAGGTGTACAATGTAATGTTTTGATATATGTATACATTCTGAAATGATTACCACAATGCAGCTAGTCAACATATTCATCACCTCACACAGTTACCTTTCTGAATGGTGAGAACAGTTAAGATCTACTCTCTTAGCAAGTTTCAAGTATACAGTACATCATTATTAACTATAGTCACCATGTTGTACATTAGGTTTCCAGAATTTACTCATCCTACATAACTGAAACTTTGTACCCTTTGACCAACATGACCCTGTTTCCCCCACCCTCCAGTCCCTGGAAACCACCATTCTACTTTCAGCTTCTATGAGTTGGACTTTTTTAGATTCTACATATAAATGACATCATATGCTTACTTTCCTGTGCCTAGGTTAGGAAATGTATAGATTTTTAAAAGAGACTTAAGAAAAATAAAAAACAAATGCAATATTACATTTGATTTGGGTCTTATTTTGAAAAACAAAATCAATTTTAAAAACACTTCCTGAAACAATCAGGAAAATTTGAATATGAATTAATATTTAATTACATTAAGAAATTATTAACTAGTAAATTGTGATCATGGCATTGTGGTTATGCAAAAAATATTTTCTGTTAGAGATACAGTCTCATATTGAATGAAATAATATTATATCTACGATTTCAGTTAAAAGACTGCAACAAACCTTGTAGTGGGGAGAATAAATAAAACATGATTGGCAAAACATTGAAAATCATTGAAGCTGAGTAAAGGGGATTCATTCTACTAATCTCTCTACTTCTGAGTGTGTTCAAATTGTTCCATAAAAAGATGAAGTTTAAAAACAAACCAAGTGAGACTTCTGCTTCTGGAAAGATATAGTAGGTGTACTTCTCCCTATTTCTCCTGCTAAGTATAGCTAAAAACCCTGGACATTGGTTATTAAAAAAAAAATAAGAAGACTCTGAAAAGTACACAGAAGGCAGACTGGCTATAGACCTCAGAACCCAAGGAATGGCAAAGCAGTGAGTTCCCTGAGGTTTGGTTTGGTTTGGTTAAGTTTTGCTTCATATATCTTAGATTGGGTGCTGGAGAAGCTGAAAACCTGGAAACATCAATGGGTATAGGCAAAAAGACAGAGAGAAAGAGAGAAAGAAAAAGAGAGAAAGAGAGAAAGAGAGAAAGAGAGAGAGAAAGAGAGAAAGAGAGAAAGAGAGAAAGAAAGAAAGAAAGAGAGAAAGAGAGAAAGAAAGAGAGAAAGAGAGAAAGAGAGAAAGAGAAAGAAAGAAAGAAAGAAAGAAAGAAAGAAAGAAAGAAAGAAAGAAAGAAAGAAAGAAAGAAAGAAAGAAAGAAAGGAAGAAAGGAAGAAAGAAATTAAGGAAGGAAGGAGGGAGGGAGGGAGGGAAGGAAGGAAGAAAGAAAGGAAGAAAGGAAGAAAGGAAAAGGAAAAAAAAACCTTAAAGGAGGAGGGAATAGCTTAGTGGTAGAGTGCATGCCTAGCATGCGTGAGGTCTTCCATTCAAAACAAACAAACAAACAAACCTAATTACTTCCACCTCCTAAAAAACCACAACCCCAACTCCAATTTTTTTTTAAATGTCTCAAGAAAACCCTGCTGTCTTTAGGCAAAGGACCAGGAAAAGGGCAACCTTGCAAGACAGAAAAGTTTTAGATAATAAGCACTCTACTCCAACCAAACCCCACAGAAAAAAATAAGCCACCATCCATGCCAACAAAGGCCAAATGGGGGACTTAAACTTTCACCCTTGGCAGGCTGCAATCTGCTGGGATGGTGTCAGAGAAGGACAAGTTGGGAGCCAGAACTTTCATTCCTGAGCAGTAACAAGGTCCCTCTGACACTGTGTCAGTGAAGACTAAATGGAAATTCTGGAGTTCATGCCAACCTGGTGAAAACAAGGGGCCCCTCCTCTTCTCCCCACTGAGATGGTGTCAGAGGAGTCCCAGTAGAGAAATAGCACTTTTATCCAGCAGTAACAAGCATCCCTTTCCCACCATGGTTTTGTCAGTGGAGGTCATGAGAACAAGGTGTTCCTGCTCCTCTCCGCCAAGGTGATATCAGCAGAGGCATAGGGCAGAGCCCAAACTTCTCCCACCTTGCCAAGTAGTAATGAGGAGACCCTCACCCCCAGGTGTCAATGGAAGCTGAATGAGGAACCTGGACTTCCACTCTACCTGGCAGCAATGAAGTGGCATTCCCCTTCCCCTGCCAGAGCAGCATCAGAAGCATGATAAAAACAAAGGATTTATATAATATCAAGTTTCTTTTTTTTTTAAACATTCTTTTTATTGAGTTATAATCATTTTACAATGTTGTGTCAAATTCCAGTGTGGAGCACAATTTTTCAGTTATACATGAACATACATATAGTCATTGTCACTTTTTTTTTGTTGTGAGCTACCACAAGATCTTGTATATATTTCCCTGTGCTATACAGTATACTCTTGTTTATCTATTCTACATACACCTGTCAGTATCTACAACTTTCGAACTCCCAGTCTGTCCCTTCCCACCATAATACCCTAAAAGTCCATTTTTCAATCAAAAATCACTTACCATATCAAAAGCCAGGAAAATCTCCACTTGATGAGAAAAGACAGCCAAAATATAGAAACAGTATGACATAGATGTTCATAAAGATGATTCAACAGCAATTACAAACATAATAGAAATAAATTTTAAAAAAGAAAGTCTCATCAAAGAAATAGAAGATATAAAAAAACTAAGTGGAATTTTTAAAACTAAAAAATTCAATAAATGAAATTTTTAAATTAATAGATGGCTCAAGAGCAGAATGGAAGAGACAAAGAATCAGTGAACTTGAAAATAGAACAAAAGAAATTATCCAGTGTGAACAATAGAAAGAAAATAGACTAGGGGAAAGACAAACAGATCCTAAGGAACATGTGGGACTATAGCAAAAGATGAAACATCTGTGTCATCAAAGTTAGGAAAAGAGAGGAGAAAAAAAGTAGAGCTGAAAAAGTACTCAAAGAAATAATGGCTGAAAATTCCCCCCAAGACTTACAGATTCAAGAAGCTGAACAAACCCCAAAGTGTATACACATAAAGAAATCCATGCCAAGACCTATCACACTCAAACTTCTGAAAACAAAGGACAAAATAAAAAGGCAGCCAGAGAGAAATGATGCCTTGCCTTTAGGGGAAAAACGATTTGAGCCACAGAGGATTTTTCATCAGAAACCATAGCGGTCAGAAGTAACTGACACAATATTTCTCAAGGGCTGAAGAAAGAACTGTCAATCCAGAATCCTATGTCCAGGGAAAATATACTTCGGGAATGAAGGGTTAATCAAGACATTCTCAAATAAAGTAAAACTAAGAGAATTTGCCACGAGCAAACTTACCCTGAAAGAATGGATAAAAGAAGTTCTCTAAACAGAAAGGAAATTTTAAAAAGAAGGAATCTAAGAACATCAGGAAAGAGAAAAAGCATAACAGAAAGAGTAAAAATATGGGTAAATACAATAGATTTTCCCTCTCCTACTGAGTTTTCTAAATTATGTTTGATGGTTGAAGCAAAAATTGTCAATACTATCTGACGTGGTTTTCAGTGTATGCAGAGGAAATATACAAGACAATTATATTATAAACAAAATAGAGTAAAGGGAGGTAAGGTTTCCACATTTCATCCAAAATGGGAAACTGTTGATACCATCAGACTGTGAAAAGGTAAGTATGTTTAATAACTAAAGAAAAAGCCTCCTCTCTCTCTCTCTAAATAGGTGGAGAGACATACTGTGTTCACAGGATGGAAGACAACATATAGAGATATCAATTCTCCCTCAAATTTATATACAGCATTATTTAATGCAATTCTTATGATGATTCCAGCAAGATTTTTTTTACAAATGTAGGCAAATTTATTCTAAAATTTATATTAAAAGGCAAAGGAACTAGAATAGCTAAGACAATATTGAAATAAAGGAAAAAAGTTGAAAGAATTACACTGCCTGATTTTAAGATTTCCTGTGTAGCTATGGTAGTCAAGAATGGTGGTATTGGCAAAGAGATAGATATATCAGTGGAAAAGAATAGAGATCAAGGATAAAGAATCAATGATCAATGGAATATAACTGAGACCCCAGAAATAGACCCACACAAGAATGGCCAACTGATCTTTGACAAAGGTGAAAAAGCAATCAAATGGAGGAAGGATAGTTTTTTCAACAAATAGTGCTGGAGCAATTGGATGTCCACAGGCAAAAAAAAAAAAAAAAAAAAAAAAAAAAAAAAGAACCTCTACTTAGACTTCAAATCTTATACAAAAATTAACTCAAAATGAATCACAGATTTAAATGTAAAACTATAAAATGCTAAATGAAAACATAAGAGAAGATCTACAGGCCCTAGGGCTTGGTGAAGAATTCTTAAACATAACACCAAAAGCATGATCCTTAAAATTTTAAAAATTGACAAATTATACTAAATCAATATAAAACATTTGTAAAAGACTCTTAGGAAAATTAAAATATAAGTTACAGAGTGAGAAAAATTATTTGCAAAACAGATATCTGACAAGGGGCTCATATCTAGAGTATATAAAGAATTCTCAAAACTCAACAGTAAAAAAAAAAATCCAGTTAGAAAATGGACAAAAGATTTGAAGAGACAGCTCACTGAAGAGGATAAACAGATGACAAATAAGCATATGAAGAAATGTTCAGTATCATTAGCCATTAGGGAAATGTAAGTTAAGACCATGATGAGATATCACCATACATGTATTAGAAAAGCTAAAATTAAAAATAGTGACAATACCAATGATGGTAAAGATGGAGAGAAACTAGAGCTTTCATATATTGCTGGTGGGAATGTAATGTACAGTCACTCTGGAAAATAATTTAGTAGTTTCTTAAGTAGCTAAAATACCATATGACTCAGTAATCTCACTCCTAGGCATTTATCCCAGAGAAATGAAAACTTACACCCACACAAAAATGTGTACTCAAATAGTCGTAACAGCTTTATTTGTGATAGCTAAATTTGGAAACAACCAACATGTCCTTTAATAGGTGAATGGTTAAACAAACTGTGGTATATCCATACCATGGAATACTGTTCGGCAATAAAAAAGGCAAACTATACACACAATAATTTGGATGGATCTCAAAGACATTATGCTGAGTGAAAATAGTCCATCTCAAAAGGCCACAAACGGTATGTTTCCATTTATATTACATTCTTTTTGGGGGGAGGGGCAGTAATTCGATTTATTTATTTATTTGTTTGTTTGTTTGTTTATTTATTTATTTATTTTTAATGGAGGTACTGGGGATTGAACCAGGACCTTGTGCATGCTAAGCAAGCACTCTATCGCTGAGCTATACCCTCCCCCCATATTATATTCTTGAAGTGACAAAATTAAGTGATGGAGAACAGATTAGTGGTTGCCAGGGGTTGGGGTGATGGGTGGGAGGGGATTGGATGTGAATATAAGGGGTAGCAGGAAGATCTTCACAGAGATGGGACAGTTCTGTATATTGATTGTGGTGGTGGTTATACCAATCTACACGTGATGAGATGACATAGAACTATGCATACATTGTACCAATGCCAATCTATCACACAAGATTTAAGTTCTGGGGGAAACTGAGTGAAGGTTATACAAAACAGATATAAGGTCTTGAAAAAAAAATTTCAAATCAAAACAAGAGGAAATTGAATTCTCAGCAATAATTTTCGATCATATCGTTTCTAACTAGAATGTCAGGGTTTTTCCCTGAATGCAGAGGTCCCCAACTGTCTCCAGAGGCTCTAATAAGACTGACCCCAGAGGATCTATGTGACATGTCCTTTGCTGTTCCCCTGGGCAATGTTGGTGGAATACAGGAAGCCCAGACCTTCATCCAGGACTGCAGCTGTAGGAGGAGCCCTCAGGACCACATGGGCTGTCATTAGACATGTCACCACAACAAGGAGACATAGCAGACTGACTTGGCTCTCTTCTGTTCTTCTCTAGACCATAGGCCTCCAGCTAAATCAGAGTTAAATTCCCTCCAATCCAGCCTAACTAGTGACTGGTGAATACTAGATCTTTTCATATGCACATGCTCATTCATTCACACAAAACTGATTGAATATATAACCTGCATGTCTGCTATCCTGGCTGGCACTCTGCAATTTCTTGGTCACCATGCTGTCCTGCTGGGAGGGATGAAAGGGGGAACTGGTTTCATGAAGTCACACTGTAAGTGAGCTTAGGCAAGGTATTTACCTGGATCTCAGGACCTGGCAGTGGGAGCAGTAGAAGCTCCAAGGGTTGCTCTTTCTGTCCATCACCATAAAGGTCTCTGTGACTTTTATTTAAAAAAACATATGAACTTCATTTATCCAGTTATAAGTTCATCCTTTTGAAAAATTAGTATTATTTTTTAGCAGAAACAACAGTGGTGGCAGATCAGAACTAGGCAAGCCCTGAGTAGGCAAATATTTCAGACTTCCCACAGAATTGGAAAGATCTCTAACATCTTCACATTGTCAGTATGGGTTTGAGGAGCACTAAGTACGCCAGAAACATCTGCTGCCAAGAAATGTGACATGAAGGGGAATTCAGCATCCTGGGGGAATTTTGGAGAGTTTTCCTAAGAGTGGAGTGATCAACTGTGATGGGGTTTCTTAAAAGAGACTTATTCTTAGGACGAGCTCTCTTTACTTAAGAATTAGATTAAGATTGATTGGGGAGGGGAGAGGGTATAGCTCATTGGTAGAGTGTGTGCCTAGCAATGCACAGGTCCTTGGTTCACTCCCCAGTGCCTCCATTAAAAAAATAAACTTAATTACCTGCCTCCAAAAGTTATTTTAAAAAAAGATTGATTGGGGACGGATGGGCAGAAGATTCTCAGACTCTTGTTATCTTGGGTGAAGACATTGTTGTCCCTGGTGGAGGGGCAGGAAACCAGGAAGGTTAAAAACAGAGAAAGGGTCATATTACCAGAATTTGTGACAGAGCTCTCCCTTTCCATGAGGTGGGGAGAGGGAGCATGAATAAACTGAATAAAGTGTTGTACAATACCGACTAAATTTTTTATGGACAGATGAAAGTGGCAGGCCAATCAGTTTCAGCTTTAAAGGGCAAAGGGCAACAGCTCTAACAAATGGAGAGAAAATTGGGAGGAGCTAGAAAGATCGGCTCAGTGATTCACTAGAGACTCTGCCCTAAGAAGTAAATGGAAAGAATTTATCCGAAAGTGATGAGGTATTTGAAGAATGCCAAGGCAAGGGACAAACCCCTTTCATTATGGTGCACCCACCACCAGTTGGGCTTTACTAAGAGGGCAAGTCCACACATGCATCTGTCAAGGTGAATCAAACAAGGAAGATGATTTGCAACAACAAACCTGCGGTAGAGAGGGGGACAGAGCAGCCTGGGGCAACCCAAAATAAACCTACTCTGCCCTGCCGCCCGCTCACACTGATGTGGACATTCCTCATTGAAAACCTTGAAGTCCAGTGAGTCCATGAAGGTTTTCAAGACCAGAGAGGGTGCCCTAAAAACTGAGAAGTTTTCCAAGTGGCTGATGGAGTGAACTAAGGTACAGGGCAACATAACACTGGAGACAAGAGGAAGTCGTGGAGACCTTTGCTCAGGCAGTTGATGTGGGCTCTGTAGAAGGAGGTCAGAAAACATACAGGGAGCATTTAGGGAGTGTTTCAATTATAAGGCAATGGTGAATCAAGAGAGAAATCCTCATGAGAATCCCTGGGAAGCCTTTTGGCTGGTCATCGTAAGGGCTAGACACTGGACAGCCATTCCTTTCAATTAGGATGGAACCCCTGGTCTTCCCAAACCAGGGGTGGCAATGGACATTCAAAAAGAAAACTTGAAAATTCAGCACTTGGTCCCAATAATGTAAAATATGGAAAAATCATATGACTTTATAATTATTACAAACAGAAGAACTATAAAGTCCAAATGAATGGTTGATGCCAATTACTTTCTAGAAACCTTCTAGAAAACAAACTTTTGGTGGTGAACTAAAGGCTTAGGGAATGGTGAATCCCTGTAACAAACCAACAGTAGCTACCTTTTCAAAGAGGAATGGGCAGATACTAGGGAAGAATAAAAGGGTGTTAAGTTTTGTATGAAGTCCAACATACACTTACTGTAAGACTCTGCAATCCCACTCCTAGGTATTTACCCCAGAGAAATTAAAATTTATGTTCACACAAAAATCTGTACATGAATGTTAATAGAAGCCCCAAAATGGAAACAACCCAAATTCTTCATGGTGAATGGATAAATTGATTCTGATATGTCCATACAACAAAAGGATAATAATTGTCAGCAATAAAAGGGAATGAACTACTTATACACACAGTAACATGGGTGAATCTCAAATGCATTATGCTGAGCAAGAGAAACCAGAATCAGAAGGCTACATACAGTGTAATTCTATTTATAGTCTGGAAAAGGTAAAACTATGGGGATAGAAAACAGATTAGTGGTTGCCAGCCTCTGGGGGGCAAGGAGAGGGGTTGATTACCAAGGGACAGAAGGAATCTTTTTGTGATACGGAAATTTTCAATATCTTGATTGTACTGGTGATTACACAACTGCATAAGTTTGTCAAAACTCATGCAACTGTGCTTCAAAACAGGGTGAAGCTTACTATATGTAAATTATATCTTAATAAACCTGACTTGTAAAAATGCTGAGTTAGAACATATTTTAAACCGATTATTCAAAGAGGCTATGTTGGATCAAATAAGCCAATCTGGTTGGCTTGGTTCCCGTTTGCATCTGCTTTCAGATCAAGGGCAGAGCCCCAAACCAAAAAGCCAGGTGAACTCATCTGTCATCTCTGGGAAGAGACCAGTGTCTCTTCTCTTCAGGGAGAATGGGTATATTCTGAGGCAGTATGATGAACAGTACATTTTGCCTGTCTGTTTCTGCACTTTACATGTGAAACTCTGCATCCAGGGGGAAATGGAAGAAGTTGTTTTGGTTCTGAGCCAAGAATATTCAGAAACATCTGAACATTCAGCCCTCACAAATTTCAAACTAAGAAAGCAAGAGTAGTGAGTTTCCAGCACATAATTACTTCCCAAGGCCACAATGGGCTTGTTGGGAAGGATACGGAAAGGAACAGATACCTGGACTTTCCCACTGAGTTCTGGGCACAGATTTAATTTATTTAAAACTCCTCAACTGTGCATTGTTTATGGGATGGGAAAATTGGCAGGAGTACCTGAAATTCCACAAGTAGCACCCAAGATTGAATTGGGCTTAAAGTGGGCATGTCTTAAGAACTTCAAGGATTTTCTCTTCTTTTTTTCCCCTAATCTAACAGATTCATCAATATTTGTAACAGTGTTGAGAAAGGAACAGCAGCCACAGTGCAATTAATGTTGATGGAGGAGTCAGCTGGATAGTAAAATCCATCAAAGACGTCATACATTCATACTTGAGCTCGAGTTGGTGTTAGGACTATAGCTACCCCAAACTCCAACAGAACCATAACCCCAGTGCTGTAATGTCATCAAAGAAATGAAAACAACAGTCCAAAACAGTTGGCTTGGAAATAGAGCTATTATATGCGGTTCATCCATAAACATTCTTGTCTGATTTGGAAGCCAAATGTAACTTGGTGAACAAATATTCTCTATTATGGAGGTTTCAATTTGTCCACAAAACCCCTGGCACTAGTAGTAGCCTATGACCATTAATTGAGTGGAGAAATTCTTGGAGACACCTCCAACTTCTCCACTGAAAATAGTTATGTCAATATCAATTGATGTCTATTTATCTCTAACTTATTTATTATTCTCTTCTAAATAATCTTAGGATTGAACTCCTAACTGCAGGAGAAAGCAAATTATACTTGGAGGATGACTTCTTTGCACAAGGAAAAGCTGGACTCAGAGTCCAGGGATCTGGGATCTAAATAAGCTACCTTGGAAAATGGAATTGGATCTAGGAAGTTGAAATTGTGACCTTTGGGCTTCCAAAAGAGCGATCCATTTTGAGGATGTCCAGACACGATTGTAACAAAGTCAGCCTATTTATTTCTGACAGTCAGTAGGTTGTTGGACTCCTGAAACATCCAGTACTTGCTGAATTCTATTGGCCACCACTTCTGCCATGCTTTCTATTAGAGAAGGAGCGAGTCTGGCATAACAGTTAAGCACAGACTCTGGACCCGTTGTTGCCAGTGTTCAAATCCTATCTCTGCCATTTCCTGGTGATGGTAGATTTGACAGATTTTCTTTTAACATCTCTGTTTCAGTTTCTTCATCTGCAAAAATATATATAGTAGTATCAATGATTCCATTTTAGCATTGTTGTGAGTGGTGACTTTATCAATATAAAAGCCCTCAGAACAAGAAGATCTCTCATAAGTACTACTGAGTAGTATTACTATTTTCATTTCCAGGGGCCCAAAGACTGCTGTACTAAATTGTCACAAACTGGGTGGTTTTAAATAATAGAAATTTACCCTCTCACAGCTCTGGAGGCTAGACGTCCCAAACCAAGGTGTCAGTAGTGCCCTGCTCTCTCTGAAGTTTCCAGGGGAAAATATGTCCCATGCCTTTCTCTTAGCTTCTGGCGTCGTTGGCAATCCTTGACATTCCTGGGCTTGTAGGCATATTACTCCAATCTCTACCTCTGTTGTCACATGTCTCTATCTCTGTGTCTCTCCTCCTCTTCTAATAAGGGGACCAGTCCTATTGGATTAAGGATCCATCCTAATGACTGCATATTAACTTGATTACATCTGCAAACATCCTATCTGAATAAGGTACTGGAAACTAAGGGTTCAACATATCTTTTGTGGGGCACAATTCAACCTATGACAAGATCTAACACAATAAACATTTTAGTACACCTGAAACAATGATGCCATCACACACATTGGATAGTGGAAAGAAGTAAACATTGAAGAGGAGGACTGGTTTTTCTACCTGCCTAGAATGCTCCTTGTGATGGTCCCAAATCAATCTAAGAATTTCATTAAAGCAACCTCTAGTTGGAGGCATAACTTTAGGTAATCTTGGTAAAGCACTGCTCAAGGTTGACTCTTTTTTGGGGGGGTAGTAATTAGGTATTTATTTATTTATTTATTTATTTATTTATTTATTTATTTAATGGAGGTGCTGGGGATTGAACCCAGAACTTCATGCATGCTGGGCACACACTCTACCACTGAGCTATACCCTCCCACAAAGATTGACTCTTCTAGATGGTAGTTCACAGCCACTCTTGTTGAGTTGAAGCCATTCTAACTATGAAGGAGGATCTCCCCACCCACAGTGGAAACCATCCAATTAAGATATTTTGCTGCTAAGGCAAGGGGGATACTTTTAACCAAGAAATGGCCTGATAAATGGCAAACTTCACAGAATTGGATGGACACTCACATATATCTCATATCCCCAGATCTGTGGACATTGTTGAGAGAATGAATCAGATCTAAAGTTGAGCTGCCTAGGAGCTGTAATGTTTTAGGGCTTAATTGGGCTAAAGCCCTTCCTTTTAGGTTGATGAGCCTGAGGAAGTAAAAACAATATATATTAAGGCCTGACTGACTACCTTGTGTGATGTCTTGATATACTGACAGCCCAAGGGTGGGAGTCAGAGGCAAAACAGTTTGGCAAAGAGTTACAAAAGTTAGTCCAGGGTTTTACACTTTAAATCAATGAGCTGTATGATAGAATCTAAGGTCCAGGCCAGGGCTGTACTCAAGCCAAAGAGAAGTCCCTAAAATGATTGAGAATTGGTCATGGTACATTTCCAGGTACCATTCCTGTTCCCAAACTTGAGTGAGGGGTGGAAGATGGGGGATCCTTTCTTGGTAATGTGGAAGCTCATATTGGATGTGTTTAAATGGAATGAAAAGATCAACCATCTCTGGTTTGTCCATGCACTGCAATTTAAGAGCTCAGGCAGAAGCCCTCAACCTCTCCCCAGGGGTCAAAACCAGAGACAAATGCAAGACTTGCTCCTAGAATGCCACCTGTAGTGGCCATAAAAATGTCCCACTGAGATCTTCTGCTGCAGGAAATATAGTTGACTAAGTAGCCCCAGCTTCCACCTAACTTTGTCCACCACCAGGTTTGCACCAAGACTGTGCTTCTCCTAGGCTGCCAATAGCGCTGACTGAGCATGGTGCAAACACTAGTGCTGGCCATTTCTCGTGGGAAACAATGTTTCTCTAACCCATCAAATGGGCTCAGACTTCTTTGAACTGTGCTACAGACTGGAACTCTCTCTAGCCAATCCTTTTCCCATCTCCCTCACCTTCCACAGGGGTCAGACTTAGATTGTAATCTGAAATCTCTCCCTGTCTACCTCTGCTTCTTTCTCTGTATCACTCATAAGCATGTCTCCCAAGTTTCTTGCACATTTAATCCCATCTTGACATCTGCTTCTTGGAGGTTCTGAATATACATACATTGTATTGTTGATGGGATCCAAGAAAGTAGATGGTCAGATGGGTTTTGGGGAACTGGATCACTCACCACCTACTGGGCAAAGAGGATGCCATCCTGAGTTGTAGATGGGAACAGATATTCCTTTCCACAAGGTGGTAATGCAAATGCTGATGGTTTCAACATTAGTGACCTGGGAAGATGTCCAGTGGAAGGGAACAGTCTTGCAGGTACAATGATTCTAGCATTTGAAAGAAAGGTCAGCAAAGTTGGCTGGTTATTACTAATTTGTATTGATGCTCCATAAAGGGATAATGAGATAGAGGGCTGTTAACAAGCAATTAATGGCTAAGTGTAAGAGCCAGAGGATCTTGTTGATAGCTTATAAAGACACCCTTTTCTCCTTTAGTAGAAGAGAATGTAATAGGGAAGGACAAATCTGACTCCACTTTGGATCTGTTTCTTTTACTTTAACCTTTGTATTCTACAGCTTTTGCTACAAATTAATCCCTAAAGGGATGTTACCTATACATAATACTCATCCCTCAAACCCTGCCACCCCTGCCAGAGTGTTAAACTAGAATACCTTTGTTTAAATTCACAGGAAACATCCTGACCACACCCACCTGTGAATGGTTGCAGGAAAGAAGAAATTAACACCTCCCCTCCAGAATCTGGCTGGAACCAGGAAAAATTTCCAACAATTGCATCTCCTTTTTTACTTTACCTCCTCACCTCCCCCTCTTTGTTCTACAAAAAAAAAAAAAAAAAAAAAAAAAAAAAAAAAAAAAAAAAAAAAAAAAGCTAGCATTCAAACCCCCACAAGATGGTTCTTTGAGACAATAGACCACCATCTTCTAGGTCTGCTGGCTTTCCGAATAAAGACACTATTCCTTGCCCCAATAATTTGTCTCTCAATTTATTGGCTTGTCGTGTGGTGAGCAGTGTGAGCTTGGACTTGGTAACAAGCAGATACATCAGAGGAGTAGATTCAGGACTTGATAGTAAGAGCCTCAAGATGATTAAATGCTTAACCCAGGCAAGTCTATCATGCTGAAGTCAGAGCCTGGTTGGAGAAACCTGGGACTTGAAAAATGGGATGGAAATACCTGGATGGAGATGCCTAAGATGTTGGCTCCTAAGATGTAGATTTCCCTAAATTCTCAGAAACTCCAGAAGTAGCCCACTCTTCCCTGGAAAGAGCTAGCGCGTCTCTCATGCTGGAAGATGTCAGCAAGGCCTCACCTCACCAAAAAAAAAAAAAAAGAAAAAAAAAAAAAAGAAAAGAAAAAGAAAAAAAAGGTTTCCCTTTCAGAAGCTGCCTCAATCTTTTCTCCTGGTTTCTGGGCTAATAACCTGGGTTAAATCCCAGCATAACCCAACTGGTGATGTGCTGGGCCTCATAAGGAAGGAAATAGATTGTATACTGAAGGAGCTGCAAGAATTAACTAATTCAGATTGGCATGAGCCTGGTGAGTACCCCTGAGATTAGATTTTGAGGTGCTTGATCAAGGTAGCTAGAATATAACATTGAAAATGCAAGAATTTATCAATGGGAGGATACTTTCTTGGGAGAGAGATTTAACAACCTGTCAAGCACCCCAGGGGTGGGGAAAACTCACTGCTATAATGGCTTTTAGAAGCCTGATGTAGGCAAAGACCCATGCTGAATGAAGTGAAAATGCCTGTGTTGCCTGGAGGATGGTAGAGGTAGGAATAAAGAGGCTGAAGGAATTGGACGTGTTGGAATGGATATACCATGTGAAATCAGAAATACTACCAGAAGATTATGTTCCATGAGGGGCCAAGAAGACTCACTATTCATCAAAGCCATCAGGAACGTACTGGTGAGGGGGCACCAGCATCACTAAGAAGCTCAGTGGTGGCTCTCATTTGCTGGTTATGGCTGAGGGTAAGAGAGGTGGTCACGGCTTATTAACGTCCATGGGAATCACAGAGCCTTGAAGTAATAGAGCCGGGTGGCAACAATTAACTGTCAGAAGCCAGGAGGCTGCAGCCACCATAACAACTGACAAAAAGTTAAAAGAGGAGCCAAGGGGCTTGTGGTATAGGGCATTGTGGAGACAGTTAATAGAATATGGCATGCTTAGGAGGCAAAATAGACAGGTAGCCAACAAAGGCACGACATAGCATCTACAATTATAATAAGGAAGAACAAATCTGACTCCATATTAGTTCTGCTTCTTTGGCTCTAACACTGCTCTCTGTTTCCTGTGCTTAGTTATGTTGGTTCTGCACCTTTTGTAAAAGAATGTTGCCTGTAGCCTGAAATATACAGGATAGCCATTCTCAAGGTACTGACCTTTAAGGGTACAACACTTTTCCTTTCATATAAAGATAAAAAGTTGCAGAATAGAAAATAACATTTGTCTTGTTGGAGATTTACAGGGACACCATGACCTGACCCACATGGACAGCTGCAAGAACAAAGATTCTGACACCAAGAACCAATACCCCACACTCCTTCTCCTTTTTAGTATAAAAGGAGCCTGAATTCTGACTTGGAGAAGACGGTTGTCCAGGCATTAGTCTGCCATGTTCTTGGTCTGCTGGCTTTCCGAATAAAATCACTATTCCTTGCCCCAACACCTCATCCCAATTTATTGGGTTGTCGTGCTGCAAGCAGAGCGAGTTTGTACTCAGTAACACAACTAGATAAAGCCAAGAATGGAGGAGGAGGCTGAGGGTGTCTTCCCCAATAAAAAGTGTGGCTATAAAGGGATAGCATGAGGGAGATCTTTGTGGTGACGGAACACTTCTGTATCTTGATTGTGATGTATGTACAAATATACACATGTCATAAAATGCCATTGAGTGATCCACACACATACAAAATAAACAAGTTCATGCAAAAACTGGTAAAATATGAGTTAAGATCTAGTCTAGTTAATTGTGTTGTGTCAGTTGCTTTCCTGGTTTTAACAGTGCACTTTAAGTTATGTGAGATGTTAACCACTGGTGGAAGCTGGGTGATGGGTACAGGAGACCTCCCTGTACTCTTTTTGCAACTTCTTGTGAGTCTATAATCATTTCAAAAGTTTAAAAACACGAAAGAGCTTTGGAGTAAAGTTCAACTCTCAGAACAATGGCTGCCCTCAGACTAGAAATGATGATCTCTGTAGCTGCAGTTTGTTATGAAGCAATAGATACCCGCAGCACGGAGAAATTATTGCAAGTTCTCATTTTCAGGCAGGGCAACAACAAAGTGTATTTTGAGTCCAAAGCAAGGAAGATACCTACAAGTAGCTGAAACTCTGTGCTGTTTCCCTGCTGAGGTATGTTCAACAAGATTGCTTTTCATAAATCAAGCAAGTAAGTCCATGTCCAAACTTGTAACTTGGAAGAAAATCCCCTGGACATTTCTTTTAAGAAAAGCTGCCTGGGGTGTATGGGTATAGTTCAATGGAAGAGCACATACTTAGCACGCATGAAGTCCTGGGTTCAATCCCCAGTACCTCCATTTAAAAAAAGAAATGAAGAAAGGAAGAAACAAATGCTGCATCACCAACAATCTTAATGGCACAGAGGACAATATCGTGTGGAAAAACATGGACAATTCCAACTCTGAGCTGAAAAGTGATTCAGAATAGTCAGGTTACAGATGTGAAGAAATTTTAGAAATACTTTAATCAATTTATATTGTTTATATTTTTAAAGCACTCATAAGAGTGAAATAGTAACAAATACTATGTTTATATGAGACTAAAATAACTTTCACTAAGTAAAAATTAGAAATTAGAAGTGCAAAGAAAACATTATGACACAGTTTAATTGGCAACCTTTTTCCTTTCTTAATATTGTGACACATAAAATAATGGTAAATCTTACACTTGATGGCATCTTATATTCGGTGAAATACGGTATCTGGGAACATCTCTTAACCAGACCTGGGTGAACATCTTTGCCCCCTACAGCCCAGCTCGAAACAAGTCATTCACCTCTGCCCTTTACACCTTCAGGATGTTCATGCCTAGATCAGGAGGACCCACATATCAGCCACTCCTGGAATGAGGCAGCCCACCCTAGACAACCTTCACCCCAACATAACATAGCTCCCTTCCAGACCACAGTGCTGCCTTCTGCTCCCCACAATATGAAGCACTTCTCCCCTTCAACCTGTTCTGATCCCTAGACCAGGGACCTCACCTTTTCTCCAACACCCTACCCAGTTGCTCCAGGCTTTGGCCTGTCCACAGAAGACATTCACAAGAAAAGAATCTTAGAGTCACCTCAGAAGCCAGCAAAGGAGGGAAAGGCCAAGGTTGACCATCATCACCCATCTGCAGCAGCCATCTAGGAATGGAAGCAGGTAGGGTTTTTCCTTCCCATCACATCAGTGGGCTCTGTGACTGCCACAAGCTATGGACCAAGCTCCTGTTTCAATCCAGGAAGAGAGAATGCTCCTAAGGAGGGTAGGAGGCTCTGGCTCTGTTTAGAAACTGTTGGGGTCTCTCTTGGGCAAAGGCTATTTCATGATGTGAAGAGCAGACATAGGAGTTTTGGTTTGGCAAAGCTGTGACATGGTGTGAAAGGCAAACGTGGGAGTCCTGAGAGCCCTGATCCTTGTGTGGACTTTTCTGTTTGTACGTGCCAAAGGAATGCCTCCTGGCTGGCTCAGTTGCCGAATTGCATGGGGGATTTCATTTGAATAGGATACAGGGGAACTTTGTTTTGTTTTATTTATCATTATTATTATTATTATTATTTATTTGGGGGAGATAATTCGATTTATTTATTTATTTTTAATGGAAGTACCAGGAATTGAACCCAAGACCTCGTGCATGCTAAGCTCACGCTCTACCACTGAGCTCTGCCCTCCCCTTATACCCTCCCCCCAGGAGAACTTGGGAAAGAAGAACTTTAGGGTCTGGCATTGTACAAATGGGGCAAGATTATGAAATTTTAAACTGGCTTGCAATGAAATGTTTACAATCAATAACTAGGATCTTTCAATAAATTTGAATGGTTTCAGGTTTGGTTTGCAGTGATTTTATGAATCTAGTAGATTTGTTTTAGGTTTTTGCAGAGGTCTTTCCTTTTTGTGGCTCTTTTGATATTTTTATTTTTTATTTCAATGTCATTTAAAGGTAATTTTATTCTGTTTGGTTTTTTTTTACATTTTTTTATTGAGTTATAGTCATTTTACAATGTTGTGTCAATTTCCAGTGTAGAGCACAATTTTTCAGTTATACATGAACATACATATATTCATTGTCACATTTTTTTTTTGCTGTGAGCTACCACAACATCTTGTATGTATTTCCCCTGTGCTATAAAGTATAATCTTGTTATCTATTCTACACATGCCTATCAGTATTTATAAATTTTTAACTCCCAGTCTGTCCCTTCCCACCTCCCACCCCCTTGGCAACCACAGGTTTGTAGTCTATGTCTGTGAGTCTGTTTCTGTTTTGTATTTATGTTCTTCTTCTTCTTTTTTTTTTTAGATTCCACATATGAGCGATCTCATATGGTATTTTTATTTCCCTTTCTGGCTTACTTCACTCAGAATGACATTCTCCAGGGACATCCATGTTGCTGCAAATGGCATTATGTTCTCATTTTTATGGCTGAATAGTATTCCATTGTATAAATATACCACTTCTTCTTTATCCAGTCATCTGTTGATGGACATTTAGGCTGTTTCCATGTCTTGGCTATTGTAAATAGTGCTGCTGTGAATATTGGGGTGCAGGTGTCTTTTTGAAGTAGGGTTCCTTCTGGATATATGCCCAGAAGCGGGATTCCTGGGGTCATATGGTAAGTCTTTTCCTAGTCTTTTGAGGAATCTCCATACTGTTTTCAACAGTGACTGCACCAAACTGTACTTCCACCAGCAGTGTAGGAGGGTTCCCTTTTCTCCGCAGCCACTCCAGCATTTGTCATTTGTGGATTTTTGAATGATGGCCATTCTGACTGGTGTGAGGTGATACCTCACTGTAGTTTTGATTTGCATTTCTTTGATAATTAGTGGTATTGAACATTTTTTTCATGTGCCTATTGATCATTTGTATTCCTAGGAAAACATTTTTGAGATATGTGAGATAATATTTTGCCTAGGTTTTCTTCTAGGAGGTTTTTTTTTGAGTTTATTTTTGTGTATGGTGTAAGGGAGTGTTCTAGCTTCATTGCTTTACATGCTGCTGTCCAGTTTTCCCAACACCATTTCCTGAAGAGACTACCTTTATTCCATTGTATATTCTTGCCTCCTTTGTCGAAGATTAGTTGACCAAAAGTTTGTGGATTCATTTCTGGGCTCTCTATTCTGTTCCATTGGTCCATATGTCTGCTTTTGTACCAATACCATGCTGTCTTGATGACTGTAGCTCTATTGTATTGTCTGAAGTCTGGGAGAGTTATTCCTCCAGCCTCTTTCTTTCTCTTCAGTAATGCTTTGGCAATTCTGGGTCTTTGATGGTTCCATATAAATTTTATTATGATTTGTTCTAGATCTGTGAAATATATCCTGGGTAATTTGATAGGGATTGCATTAAATCTGTAGATTGCCTTGGGCAATATGACCATTTTAACAATATTGATTCTTCCAATCCAGGGGCATGGGCTATCTTTCCATTTTTTAAAATCTTCTTTAATTTCCTTCATCAGCGTTTTATAGTTCTCCATGTGTAAGTATTTCACCTCCTTGGTTAGATTTATTCCCAGGTATTTTATTGCTTTTGGTGCTATTTTAAAGGGGATTGTTTCTTTACTTTCTTTTCCTGTTGATTCATCATTAATGAAAAGAAATGCAACTGAATTTTGTACATTAATCTTGTAACCTGCTACATTACTGAATTCTTTGATTAGTTCTAGTAGTTTTTGTGTGGACCTTTTAGGGTTTTCTATATATAGTAACATTTTATCTGCATATAGTGACATTTTTATCTCTTCTTTTCCAATTTGGATCCCTTTTATTTCTCTCTCTTGCCTGATTGCTGTGGCTAGGACTTCCAAGACTATGTTGAATACGAATGGTGATAGTGGGAAGCCTTGTTTTGTCCCAGATTTTAGTGGGAAGCTTTTGAGTTTTTCACCGTTGAGTACTATGCTGGCTGTAGGTTTGTCATATATAGCTTTTATTATGTTGAGATATGTTCCCTCTATACCCACTTTGGTGAGAGTTTTTATCATAAATGGGTGTTGAATTTTATCAAATGCCTTTTCTGCATCTATTGAGATGATCATGTGGTTTTTTTCCTTTCTCTTATTGATGTGATGTATTACATTGATTGATTTGCGTATGTTGAACCACCCTTGTGTCCCTGGGATGAACCCCAGTTGATCATGATGTATAATCTTTTTTATGTGCTGTTGGATTCTGTTTGCTAATAATTTAGTAAGGATTTTTGCATCTATGTTCATCAGTGATATTGGTCTGTAATTCCCTTTTTTGGTAGTGTCTTTGCCTGGTTTTGGTATCAGGGTGATGGTGGCTTCATAGAATGAGTTTGGGAGTATTCCCTCCTTTTCAGTCTTCTGAAAGAGTTTGAGAAGGACTGGTATGAGTTCTTTGTATGTTTAGTAGAATTCCCTGGTGAAGCTGTCCGGTCCTGGACTTTAATTTGTAGGGAGGTTTTTTAATTGCAAATTCGATTTCATTTCTAGTGATCGTTTTGTTCAAGTGGTCAGTTTCTTCTTGATTCGGTCTTGTTGGACTGTATGTTTCCATATTCTGTTTGGTTTTCAAAGTTTTCATAATGCTTTTAAGTTTTCAAATTGGCTGAAAACAAGTATCTCCCAACAGCATTTTATAAGACTTTTGTAACTGTTGACTGTGTCCATTTTTGAACTATTTTATGTTACTATTCTGGCATCAAAACACTTTTTTGCTTGTGAATTCTTAAAAATTCTTTTAAAATTGAAACAATGATTTTGTGTTGTATGTTTCTTGCATATTCAGTAAGCTTCCCATTAGCACAATTTTTATCAGTCTCTGATATTATTTTGATACCATATGCTGTCCTATCAGAATTGAGGATGTGATGTGAGCATTCCTGGGCTTTTCATTTAGTCGTTTGATTAATGTTTAAACCCTGTATGACATTTTCTAAGATTTTAAAAAATTATATATCCACATGTATTTAAAATTTGGGGGGTGATTTATCTTCCTTTTAATTTTTCTTTTAATTTTTAAATTGAGATATAACTGACATGTAACACTGTGTAAGTTAAAGGTGTTCACTGTGTTGATTTCATACCTTTATATATTGCAATATGATTATCATCAGATAACTAACACCTCCATCACCTCACATAATTATCATTTCTTTTTTTGTGGTGGGAGCAATTAAGATCTAGTCTCTGAGCAATTTTGATGACCATAATACAATATTGTTGTCTATATTCACCATACTCTGCATTAGATCTCCAGGACTTATTTGTGAACCAGTTGCAAGTGTGTACCCTTAAACAACATCTCTCCTTTTTCTCCACCCCCTAGACCCTGGTAACCACCATACTATTCTTTGTTTTCATGAGTTCATCTTTTTTAGATTACATATATAAGTGATGTCATACAGTGTTTATCTTTCTCTGGCTTATCTCACTTAGCAAAAATGTCCTCAAAATTCATACATGGTGTTGCAAGTGACAGAATTTCCTTCTTTCTCGTGGCTGAATAATATTCCATCATAGATATATATCACATCTTCTTTATCTATTAATCCATTGGTGGACACTTCGATTGTTTCCATATCTTGGCTATTGGGAATAATGCTGCAATAAACATGGACATGGAAATATCTTTGGATATATGCTCAGAAGTGGAATTGCTGGATCATAGGTAGTTCTATTTTTAATTTTTGAGGAACCTCCATACTGTCCTGCATAGTGGCTGCACCAATTTACATTCCCACTAACAATGTATGAGGGTTCCCTTTTCCGTACATCTTCACCAACATTTGTAATTTGTGGACTTTTTAATGATGACCATTCTAACAGGTGTGAGGTTGCTGTTTTGATTTGCATTTCCCTGATAATTAGTGATGTTGAGCATCTTTTCATGTACCTGTTAGTCATTTGGATGTCTTTTTTGGAAAAATTCTTGTTTGGTTTTTCTGCCCATTTATTAATCCAATTGGGAATTTTGTTATTGAGTTGTGTGAGTTCTTCATATATTTTGGATATTAACTCCTTATCTCTGATTTGCAAATATTTTCTCCCGTTCTGTAGGTTGCAATTTTTATCTTTTCAATCTAATTAATTTAAGGCAGTTATTCCTGCTCTGTTCGGCAGTGTTTTCATGAAATTTTCAGTTGCAAATTAGTTTCAAATGCATGTCTCCAATCACCAGTCAACAATTCTGGGAACTTTTATGTATCTTATTTAGATGCTACAAAAGCAGGAGTTGAACTATTCATATCACACAGATTATATAGCACACTTTTATCATTGCTCAGTACAGGCTATTATCTTTTTAAATTTTATTATTTTTTCTAATTTACCCCAAATCCCTACTCTCATTCCCCTCACTTTACCACAGACACTCTATTTTTGAAATATATCCTGGATATGTTTATATCCTTAAAAAATATACAGTGTGGCTTGATGTCACAACTTTTTAATGCATTTTTCTTAAAAATCTTTTTTTTTTTATAATTTTAGGGTTTTTTCCCCCCAGGCGGTAATATTCACTTTTTGTAAATCTAGCTTTGTTATATGTTTGATTGCCTGTATCATTTACGTCAGTACAGGCTTTACTCAACATAATGTTTCTAGCCCAATGATATTAAATTGCTACTATTTGTTCTGCTCTCAGAGTTGAAGCTTTTATCTAATTGGGCTTGTTTCATATCATGAAAGGCCGCTCTCAGAGTGTCAGGGGCAGGTATGAGGGATTTTTTTCTGGGCAGTGAATGGCTGTAGTGAGCTCTGTAGATTGGCTTACTGACTGTCTCTTCTAATCTCTCTCTAGTGTGCCTTCCTTTATGACACAAAATGGAGCTAAAAGCTCTATTTTCTTCCTCTTTTGAAACAAGGAAATGGATGTCATTTAGGTTCTGCTCATCAGATATACTCCTGTGAGAATTATCTTTGAAAATTTAGTCAAGTGGGGAGAGAGGGGGCAATCTGAGAGGCCTCCATTCTGCTGCTGTGAATCTAGAAGGCACAGGTGGCTCTGGAACATCAGATGTGATGGCAGCTTCCTGATCTCAGGATTGTGGCTAAGACAGTGTGATCCTAAACCCTGCTGTCAGGAAAGAAACTTTCAGATTCCCCAGCTTCCTGACTAGGGCAGAGGTAGCCATGTTCTTAGTGGGACAGTTCATTTTGTTGTTCTAATAATCATTCCTGGGAGCCGAGCCTACAGGTTGCTCCTTCAACCCTCCCGATGATTTTGTAAGCACCTTATTCCCTCTGTTAAATCCACATCCTGTTAAAGTAACTAGAGTGGGGATAAATTGGGAGATCGAGATTTGCAGATACTAACTACTATATATAAAATAGATAAAGAACAAGTTTATACTGTATAGCACAGGGAACTATATTCAATATCTTGTAGTAACCTATAATGAAAAAGAATATGAAAAGGAATATATGTGTGTATACGTATGACTGAAACTTTATGCTGTATACCAGTAATTGACACAACATTGTAAACTGACTATACTTCAGAAATATTTAAAAAGAGCAAAAATTATAACCGTCAAGGATAGAAGATATGGGAGCTGGGCAGGCAGGCTCTCCCCATCACATTGGAGCCACCAGGATCCTAGCTCTGGAAGGGTCAGTCTGATGAACACCTTCAGGGTGACCGAGCTGTCTACTTACCAGCCCTGCTCCCTGTTTGCCTTGCATTCTCACAGCCCAGAGTGTGTCCCATCAATCCGAGCATCAGGAAGGCACACTGCTGCGGAGAATGGTTGTATGTGCAATGCTTCCAGATGTTGGCTAAAGGCTCAGTGGATTGGGAAAGCCCTGGGCAGCCCAAAGGAAAAGTATGCAAAGGGTGTGAGGCCATGCAGATAACTATATCAACAGTATTTCCGCCAAATCAGGTCCTAACCAGCCCTTCCCCACCTCACCTCTGCATTCATCCCATCCTCAGCTGTTTTGTTACTTATCTTTCTTCTTTTTAAGCTTTACTTGTCTAGGCTGATACCTCTGTTTAGCCTATATTCTTGAGTTTTCTACCTTTTGATTGCATTTCCTAGACTCCTATTAACCAGCTGCCTGTTAGCATTCTGTCTTTTCCAGCTGATAAATTCCTAAACACCCCCTCTTTGGGGCCCAGTCCTGGGTCTACTTGCCATGACGCTTTTCCTGAAAGGCACCTATGATGGAACTTGACCCAGCTCAGAAGGAGGACTTACTAATGAGTACCCCAGCACCACCATCGCCCTAAGCATTCTTTTTGTATGGTTTTCTGAAATGCATTTCAAAGTTGGAGGGTTTGAAAAGGCAGAGTGTATTCCAAGGTTATGCTTTGTGAACAAGATTGATCATTGACTGGAGAAATCCCTGTTACTGGTTAAAGTGCTGCTAGCTTCTCTAATAGATAAACCCTGAAACGATTTCAGTGGCTTAACACAATAGATTAGATTCTTGCTCCATAAACCCAGTGATGTTGTTGTTACCTGGCGGTGACCTCCTTCTATCCTGTGACCTGACTCTACTCTAGGGCCCCAGGGTTCTCTCCACTTAGCTTGCAGATGGGGAGATAGACCACGGACAAGGTACAGCCCCTTATTTGGTCATGTAGTAACACTCATATTCCACTAGCAAGTACTAGTCACCTGGATGGAGTAGGGGGGTCGGGGTACTGAGAACTATAATCCCCGACTGTGCAGCTGCTTCTAGCCACAATCCAATGCCATGGAAAGACAGCATGAATCTTAGTTGGCCACTGAGCCATCTCAGCCACACATTCCTTATTCCTTTTCAAATGATTAGCTTCTAAATCTATCATAGCCAGAGATAAAATTTTTTAATTTTATAAAAAGGCAGTGAGGTAACATTTCCTGAAAATAAATTTGAAATGAACCCCCTTAGTATCTGAAAACTGTAATTTTCAGAAATGGAAATTTCTGAATGTAAAATGTACAAAATGTAAACATGGACTGGAAAAGTTTTAAGACTTTTTCATGATGTATAAAAAAATAGCACCCTCACTCCTCGCCAGCATTGAAATACTTGGATACAAAGGATGAAAGGTAAAAATGATTAAGAGTCAAAGTCCCCAAGCTCCTTGATACACACATTTTTCAAATATTTGAAAAACATCGGTGGTGAAATAATTGTTGACTCTTTGTGTTTTTTTAAAGACAGAATGTATGCTTATCCCTGCTGATAAGCTGCTCTTCCGGATCTAGCAAGAACATCCCCAGTGGGGGCAGGCCCCTGCTGGGCAGCCTCCTTGGGGAAAACAAAGTCCAGGTCTACTTCTGGGTGGTCAACTTGAGGAAGACTTCCATGAGCCTGTAGGTTTGCATTCAAGGAGACTCTGCCTGGGTCCTCCCCACGCCTCTCTAGCCTGTGGTCCTCCAGCTAGGCACAGTAAATACCCTCTCCACCCTAGCCTAACCAGTGGGTGGTAAACACTAGGTATTTTTCCTGAAAAGATGCCCCTTCATTCACACAGGAGTGTATATAAGCCACATGTCTGCTCTCCTAACCCACAGGCTCTGTTTTTCTCCATATCTAAATCTTAAAACCAGATTTTGTTTTTATTCACTATAAAGAATCCACTTCCATCAAGCAGTGAGGTTTGTAGAATTAATTTGTAGATTTCCTAAGGGGAGATATATTAAGGGGATTTCCCCCACAAAATTTTTTTTTTTTACTGAAGTAGAGTTGATTTACAATGTTGTGTTAGTTTCTGGTGTACAGCATAGTGATTCAGTTATACATATATATTCTTTTTCATCATAGGTTATTATAAGATACTGAATATAGTTCCCTGTGCTACACAGTAGGTCCTTGTTGTTTATCTGTTTCATATATAGGAATGTGTATTTGCTAATCCCAAACTCTTAATTTATTTCTCTTCCTCCTTTCCCCTTTGGTAACCATAAATTTGTTTTCTATGTCTGTGAGTCTGTTTCTGTTTTGTAAATAAATTCAATGTATCATTTTTTTTAGATTCCATGTAAAAGTGATATCCTATAACATTTGTCTTTCTCTGTCTGACTTACTTCACTTAGTATGATCATCTCTAGGTCCATCCGTGTTGCTGCCAATGCCCCCACAGAATTTAACTATAAAGTCCCCGTTAGACATTATTTCTTCTCCCAAAACTTTCTTCTGAGTCTCTAGCAATCAGATACCCCTCCTCCCCACCAACTGCACCCTCTCCCAACTGCCTTCCAGTTTCTCTGGTTTCATTTTTTCCCTCAGAGGATCTTGTCCTCTTGATCTGTCCTCTTGCTCTTTCAGGGAAATTATAGTCTCCTCTAGCTTCTTCTTCCAAACTCATACACTCCACCCACTGTGGAAAACTCCCCTCAGATCTGTGACAGGTCATTAATTATATTAAGGTTAATGACTTTGTACCTAGCCCTTCCCCTACCCACAAAATCTTCTGTTTATAGACCTACCCTCCTTAGAAAGTTGTGTGGTATTATATCTAATTTTCTCTTCTGCTACTTGTGCAACATAAACATCCTGGTATTGTTCAGATGCTTTGCAGGGGAGACACTGTGTTTTGGTGCACTGTATCTGCAGAAGTCATTCAACTGGATATAGTCAGATATTGAGAGGGGAGGAAATACGAACTATGGACCAAGTACAGTGTAACGCACAGACAACATATTTTCACCAAAAGCTGGTCAGTGTGTCTACTCTTGTGAATGAAAATCAATGACTGACACTTGAAACTGATCAGGCCCTAAGGGAATTCAACCCCCACTGTTGTTTGTTTATTCCAGCTCTCAGAATCAGACAACTACACTGACATTCTATTAGATGAAGAAATGGTACAGTGGCATGCATTTACTCAAATCACTCAAAAAGTGATTAATTAATTCTAGAACTGTTTGGTGACTCATAAACATACGAAGGTGATATACATTACAGAACTGACTAAGAAGAAGAAAGACTGACCAGGCAGCATGTTTGAGTTGGGTTGTGTAAAGAAAGATAAATAAAGATAATTTTGAAAGAAGACACTGCCTCAAATAGGACATTCACCTGGGTGATTTCCAGGTCCCAAGTCTCCTATGGATCCTGGGAAGGTCATGGGGTCCTGGTCCTGGGGAGTAAAGGCCACAAGAATCAGCCTATGAAGGTGGGGGCTGGGTTTGCAGAAGAGATTTCCTCAGCTGTATCCTTCCAGTCTGGGCAAATGGAAAGTCAGTAGAGCAGTCTTGAGAACTGACCTCCCTAAACTGCTATAAAAACAGACAGGAACTTGTTGGGCATGTCCTGCAATGAGAAGAAGAAAAAAAAAAAAACAGGAAAGCGGTCCTTAGGGAAGAGATTAGTCCTGTGTAGAGCAGCCTCTAAAGGGGCTCCTGAAAGTAGATTGTGGGCATCTCTTTCCAACTCCACATTCTGTCGCCGACATCGTGTCGGCAGCTTAAAATCAGCCCTAGTGAAAATATTTACACCATGGAAATAGGCAAATGCTACAAATCAGGGTTTTTCCCCCACTGCGAGATGTTTTAAAAGCCCACCACTGCCTGTGGGTGTGTGTTTGTCTAGGGAGGAAACAGACTTCCCCTACGCAAGCCCCTTTGAGTGCATGGCACCTAGCCACCCATTTCCTAGAGTGGGCATCTTCTATTGATATTTTCTGTCTGCTACATCCCTGTTTTAAACCAATCAGTCACCAACCGGTTTTAAAATTAATCACTTTTTAAATAAATCCTTACTACTGTACCATTTCTTCATCTAATATAACTTCAGTATAGTCTGATTCTGAGAGCTGGAATAAACAAACAACAGTGGGGGGCTGAATTCCCTTAGGGCCTGATCAGTTTCAGGTGTCAGTTATTGATTTTCATTCATAAGAGTAGACACATTGACCAGTTTTTGGTGAAAATATGTTGTCTGTGCTTTCCATCCCTGCATCCTTGTTTTCCTTTCGGTACTAAAACACACCTTGTCTTTTCTCTGGTCCTGATTATTTATAAATTCCTGTTCATTTCTATGGATTTGCCATGGGTCCGCTCATTCTATGCATAGAGGAAAGTGACACATAGCTGTACAAATAAAATCCAACCTGACCGTGACATCAGAGCATTTTACTGCAGAAGGGGGAAAGATATGGTTCCACCACCCTCTCATCACCCTTGTTAGTGTGGGTTATCGCTACTGAGCCCCTACTGTGCACAGGTGCTTTAAATGGATTTTCTCCCTCAGTCCTCACAACCACTCTAGGAGCTGGGTGTCATTATCGCCCACATTACACACCGGAAAAGTGAGGCTCAGATGGGCTTCTCTATGTGAATAGCTAAAGGCTCCATCGAGCCAGATCCCGAGCCTGAATTGGAACCCAGGTCGGCATGACTCTAAATCCCATGCTCGTAACCACTTCATTGCTCTGCTCTCAACACGTTTATCAGACATCATGGTCACAGCGCTGTGGGGGAAGATAGAAAGTGCTTGGGGACCGTTATCCTCCTTTGCCCAGCCTCAGTCTCATTATACTTCAGACAGTGTGTGGTGAGAGTGCTGAGGAAAAAGCCAGCTGACGCGTGGGATTGCCAAGCAACAGCTTATGAAACGAACTCAAACCATGGCAACCAAACACTGCGGACCCAGCAATAGCCTCATTTCATTTACAAGAGTAAGAGGAGGGCTTTGTCAACAACCGATGAGATAAATGAGAAGCCTACTGGCTATGCAAGTACAAGGAATTATCATCATCATCATCCTCCTCATCACCACTGTTATTATTTTTAAAGCACACAATACCAAATAACACATGATACTATTCCTTGAAGAAAAAAAAAAAAGTATTAAACCCATCAGTAGATCACATAGAAACTGCGTACCTGTACATTTTTTTTTTCAAATGTGTATCTCTGATATCAAAAATCTCAACCCATCATCCATTATTTAATAGAGCTCTTCATTGTGGGGTGGTAAGGAGGGCTAACACATGACTACTCCTCATTTCCAAATCAATTTATTTACAAAGCACCTTCTAATTAATTCCTCACAATAACTCAGTGTGCTCTCCGGGATTGTTTTTCCCCACTCCTCAGGCAGGAAAAGCATGGCATGGGGGCTGTAAATAGGTTTTCACACGGTACACAGATCATAAAGCACAGGTCCAGGATGCCCTCCTGCCCAAATGTCGTAAGTCTCGGAACCCTCTGAGAGTCTGATCACAGCTACAGCCCCTCTTCCCTGAAAAAGGCACAAAAATCAACTTACACACTACAGATTGCCTGTAATTCATTGGGACTCAGGTTTCCTTCTGATGTGCATGCATACAACCCAGTTGGAAGAACAGTATTCATTTGTTTTTAACCATGATCCACAGTGCTCTCAAGGCTGTCTTCTTTCTTTTCTTCAGTGGTTCCATGAAGCCTACCTGGAGTTCAGGGGGTTGTTAAGCTGGAAGCCATGGAGGGTTAGTAGTTGCAGGCAAAAGGGATTGGACATCTCTGTCTGGGTGTGTTTTGTGCACCTGTTGTGACCTGGACATTGTCATCTTGCTGTCGGGAAACCTCTCACAATAGGAGGACTAGAGTCTTTACCTGATGGTGTCTACCACGCTAGTAGGGCAGTGTATTTTTTCTCAGAGGACCTCAAGTAGTTTTCTGAGGACTCACACCAGGCAAACTCTAAATCTTTCATAATACAGGTCTTTGGCTGCAAAACCCTCCTACTTGGTCCTCGTTGGTGCTGGACCTCCTATGAAGACCACAGACTCTTTTCCTCTCTCAATCCTAAGGTCCAGACTAGAAGCTAATTGAGTAGCCTTTCTGGTCCTCCAGGTCATATCATTGTGATATTTGGAGATGAGAAGGAACCCAAATCCAGTGGGGGTGGGGGAATGGCAGAGAGAGAGGGGGAAAGAGAGAAAGAAAGAAAAAGAGAGAGAGGGAGAGGGAGTAGAAAGAGAGAGAGACGGAGAGAGCGAGAGAGTTATTTGTTTCTCCGTAAGTCTTCAGTAAAGTCTGAAATGTGGGGTGGAGTTCCCTGGCCTTGAATGTCATCAGTATTTCCCTGACTCCCTCTCAGCCCTCCCTTCAGTCTGTGGCATTTTTATCTAGTCTGGGATGGCTGGAAATTTTTGGACAGACCACATATTCTTCTATGCCTGTAGATAGACCAGGTCCTTATCTCTTAGTATTCAGAAGACCTAAGATTCCACAACTCAGAAAGCCTTTCTTTCAGCCTTGTTTCTTCTGTGTAACTTTTCTGAAGTCCCACCTGAAACTCAAGCGCTGATCTTGGGCTCTTTGAGTCCATTTGCATTTCTGCTAAAATAACTCTACCCTGGGGCAGAAGCCTCGGACGTGCTGAGTCTGAGGCAGGACCAGGAGTACAAGGGCAAGCTGGAACTGTGGGTGAAAAACAAAGGTTAATAATTCACAGTGTCACACTTTCACAGAAAGAAAGAGAAATAAATTTGTCAATAAAGAGATAAGGGTTCAAAAAGAAAAAAAAATCAAGATAGACCATAAAAGTGATCCTCTACCTCTTTTATTTCTCCCCCAAGAGGGAAGCTCCCAATGGAAATAGGAAAATTTTTAAAACTTTTTAATTGAAGTATAGTTGATTGACAATGTTGTGTTAGTTTCAGGTGTACAGCATAGTGATTCAGTTATATATATATTCTTCTTCATATTCTTTTTCAGAAATAGGAGGGTTTAACTTTGTTTTGGCCCCCACTGGATGCCCCATCTCCTAGCCCACCAGCCATTATGATCTAGAAGGTATTGTCTTAAACATGCATTGTATGTATTCTGTCACTTAAATCTGTAAGATACTTTTGTTATACCTATAAGCAGATGAACAAATGCGAATCAGAGAGAATAAGTTACTTGCTTTTGGTACATAGCTTAAGAACTTAAACTGGAATCTATTTTCTGTCAAGCCCAATGCTAATAATCACCATGGCCTAACAGTTTCTTTGACATTGGCTTCTCTCGGGGTTGGAGGGTTGGGGAGGAGAACCCTGTGCAGCCCTGAGGTTACAGTGTGTCTGGAGCATAAAGGCCTCTTTTTGGGCTGGGCCCTGGGTCCAGTTGTCTACAAAGTCCAAGACATTACAAGCATGAGAGGGGCCATACACTATTGGAATCTGTCATTCATAATGTCACCTTTCATTAGATATGCATGGGTATGCAGAAAATAGTTACAATAACAGATCTGAGACCTTGAGTTGACTTTAGACAACCTTGAGTTGTCTTTAGAAAGGCCGGCTTTCAAGGTTGGCCCTTGGCTGGCATCTGGGAACTTAGCACTTGAAGGCAGAAGACTGGCTGCTTCGATATGTCCACCTCCTAATCCCTGGAACCTAGAAATATGTTATTTTACGCCGCAGAAAAAGATTTTGTAGATCTGACTCAGGTTCAGGGCTTTCAGATGGGGAGATGAGCCTGGATTATCTGGGTGAGCCTAATCGAATCGCATGAGTCCTGAAGAGAGGAGAGCCTTCCCCAGCTGTAGCCAGAGAGATGGGACGATGGAAGAGGGGCCAAAAAGATGTGCCTTGAGAAGGATTTGACACACTGCTCTGGCTACTAAGTTGGAGAAAGGGAGCCATAAGCCAAGGAATGTAGGGGCCTCTAGAAGCTGGGAACAGCCCTCAGGTGAGAGCCTGCAAGAAAACAGGGACCTCTGAACTGAATTCTGCCCCCAACCTGAATAAGCAGGAAAAGGAGCCTCCTCTAGGGCCTCCGAAAGGAATGCAGCCCTGCTGACACCTGGAATTCAGCCTGGTGAGACCTGTGCTGGACTTATGACCTCCAGAACTGCTGTATGATAATGCATGTGGAGAGTTTAAACTTCTAAGTGTGTGAACGCTTGTCGCCGCAGTAACAGAAAATTCATATAGCACCCTACCTGTTCCCTAATTGATGAATATAGTTTTTCTGTGCCTAACCTGTTTGTACAATGTCCTGTATGCCGAACACCTGCTCACCATTTTTTTTAATTTAATGGAGGTACTGGGGATTGAACCCAAGACCTCGTGCATGCTAAGCATGCTCTCTATCACTTGAGCTACACCTCCCCCAAACCCCCATCCCCTGGTTTTCCTTCTGAGAGTCTGGAATGTTGGTATGCGTTAGGCAGAGAGGATGCCCAGTGACCATCCCCCCATTAAAAAAAAACAAAAAACTCCTGGACACTGAGTGAGCTTCCTTGGGCCAAAACATCGCCCCCGTATTGTGTGTTTTCACTCTAGGGGAAGAGTGTATTGGGTGGGCCCCCTCACAGGAGGACGAGAGCACAAGGAAGCCTCCGACCCTACCTGTGTTTTTCCCCCATGCTGATCTTATTGTATATCCTGTGGCTGTGATAAACCTTAGCCATGAATACAATTATATACTAAGTCCCTTGAATCCTTCTAGGGGATTCACTGAAACGTGTGGGTGGTCTTGGGGACCCCCCAAATGATGAGGGATGGCAGGCAGCATGTTGAGTAGCCAGCAAGTTCCAAAGGGCTATAGAAGATGGGATCTGAAGGTAGGCTTTTCCTTTCTATGTCTCACTTAGGGCTGGTGAGTGGTAGAGGCAGGGGCCCTGCACGACTGGTTTCTCTGTTGCTGAGCAACGGTGGTATTTTCCAGAGCAAAGGAGATGGGGGGGGGGGGTCCAAACAGGAAGGGCTATGATCCACCACAGTGGAGGCACACCTGCTCCCTCTGGTGGTCTGTGCCTTTCAACAGTCGCAGCCAGAAAGGGGCCTCATCACTCAGTGATGTGTAGAGGGGTCGACCCCATCACATATGAAGCCGCAGGCTGAGCCGACCACCAGATGCAAAAGTTCCATTCCAGTAGGCCTTCAGAGCCAGCAATCTTGAGCAATTCCACCACCTCTTGCATGCATTCCTCCTGGAAATAGGTTCTGAGCGTGTTATTTTCAAGGAAGTATCTAGCTGGACAGTAAAATCTGATGGCACACACCTGGTTGTACTTTCCCTTGGAATGGAGACACTGAACGTGTCTGCTTGAGCAGAACCCTCCTAGAGGGTAGTCAGAAACCTTACACGAAGTTGTCGTTTGGTGTGAGTAGAGCTACTTCTCTTTTGATCTTCTTTATCTAGCAAGACATCCCTGAGACAGCATGTTTTAGGCTTCTGCTGGGATAAAGGGCTCGAAGTGTCAGTGAAATTTTACAGCTACATAAGGAAAGTGGCCAGCTGAATTTGTTCCTTCAGTCCATCATTCCTTCATTCATGTATTCAGGCACCAAGCTAGCTGCTGGGGAATACAGTGGTAAACTGGACAGAGGTGGTCCCTGCCTCCATGGAGTGCCCAGCCTAAAAAAACTCTCCCATCTGGTCTTGCCAAGATCTACCCCCTGGATAGTTGGTACGGACTCAGACCACATGTAATAGGGAAGAACAAATTTGACTCCATATTAGATCTGTTCCTTTGATTCTAACCCTGTGCTCTGTTTCCTGTGCTTAGTCATGCTGGTTCTGAACCTTTTATAAAAGAATGTTGCCTGTAGCCTGAAATATACAGGATAGCCCATTCTCTCTCTCTCTCTCTCTCTTTTTTTTTTTTTTTTTTTTTTGGTACAGGGAGGTAATTAGGTTTATTGATTTTAATGGAGGTACTGGGGATTGAACCCAGGACCTTGTGCATGCTAGGCATGCACTCTACCACTGAGCCACACCTTCCCCCCCAGGACAGCCCATTCTCAAGGCTCTGACCTTTAAGGGTACAACACTTTTCCATTCATATAAAGATTAAAAAGTTGCAGAATAGAAAATAATATTTGTCTTGTTGGAGGTTTACAGGGACACCATGACCTGACCCATGTGGACAGCTGCAAGAACAAAGATTCTAACACCAATACTCCTTCCCCTTTTTAGTATAAAAAGGAGCCTGAATTCTGACTTGGGGAAGGTGGTTATCCAGGACATTAGTCTGCCATGTTCTCGGTCTGCTGGCTTTCCGAATAAAGTCACTATTCCTTGCTCCAACACCTCGTCTCCCAATTTTTGGGGCTGTCATGCAGCAAGTAGAACAAGTTTGGACTTGGTAACACACAGACTCAGACAGACCTAAATTCCCAGTAGTGCCTGGACCATATCTAGAACCTATTGCTAGACAGGGAAGGACTTGGATTTTTGAAGTACACACATTCCGTATCCTCTCGCTAGGGACAGAGTCCCCAGACACCTCCTGCCCTATCCAGCCTCTTCTAAAAAGCCTTTTTAAATCTGAAGAATCCTTGCATTAGGAGTCCTGCCTCCGTAAGGTGGAAATGATAACTCAGCCTAGGGGAGAGGTGTGTGTGTGGGAGGTTCTAGGCTCCACCAGTCAGGTGCTCCCCATCAAGACTTTGGATCAGGAGAGAGAAACAAGTATGGAGACAATCATCCTGTGGAATCCACACCTGGTGAAAATGGTAGAGCATGGCAGAGAGATGCTGAGTTTTCACAAGCAGCTGTAGTGGCTGTCCTAATGGTACAGTCCCGAGTTCAGCCTCAGCAGTACTTGTCCCCAGAGGAGGTGGATTGCCCCAATTTCTGGCTGCCTAGCCCCTAAGCCAGATTCTCTCACCTGTTGGAGATTTCCTTGAGTTCTACCTAATAGCAGTCTTTTTTTTTTTTAAATCCCTTTTCTTTTCTGATTAAAGAAGCTACTGTGGGTTCTGTGGCTTGCAACTAAGAAGCCTGATGGATAAAGATAGACCTGAAAACAAACAGGAAACCAGTTAATATGCTGTTTCTCGTTAACACTTTCAGGGCTGGGTATCCAATCTGGAAGCAAAGATGACTAGAAGTAGAGGACTATAAGTCTTATCTAGCTACCTATTTATAAAGTCATTCATTCATTCATTCATTCAAAGTCTTTCGATTTTTAAACTCATAGATCTGCCACCCCACTAAGGCCAGAACTCATGTGCTCACTTACCAAGAGGGTTGAAAATACGCTTATCGGCTTTGATGTTCCTGCATGGCATCCATTGACCACAAGGTGGCGAAAGAGATTATCACATCAAGCCAGCCCGTCTACTTCCACACCATTATCACACGAAAGAGAACATTTATTGAGCACCTAGTGTGTGCCAGGAACTGTTCCTAGGGGTCGAATGCATTAAGTCGTCTACTCCTCACAGTAATCCTATGAAATAGGTCCCATTTCATGTGTGAGGAAACAGGCACGGAGAGATCTGTGTCTGACTGTTCAGCTCATCTTTTCTCTATCATTTATCTAAATCCATTTTCTATAATCTGTATTGCCATATCAATTTATCATCTGTATCTTTGGATTTAAAGTTTTCTTTATTATAAAAGTAACACATGCTCATGGTAAAAATACTCAAATGATAATGATGGGTAAAAAATATTTTAAAGTCTCCTCTCCTCCCTTCCCATCAGCCCAGTTCCACTACCTAGTGATAACTATTGTTAGGTTTTTTGTGTGTTCTTGTCCATAAATTGTCATCGAAATGAAAACTGTGTACTCTGCCATAATCGTATAAAATGAACATGCAAAGCATATTTTATATGTATATCCTACACACACCCCGGACTATAGGCCACACACTCCTTTGCTTAGCATTTCATCTTAAACATCAGATGCAGCTGAGACCACTGTTGTCTGAGGGTCTCATATATAGGCCTCGGGTATGACCCTGGCTGCCCTTTCCTGTGCACTAGAGAGCGAGTAGTGTGGTCTGGTGCCCTGGAGTCCCAGGTGACAGTGACTATTAGAGAGGAAAGGAGTTGACAGGCTTGGGGGTGGTGGTGGGGAGATGTGACCAGGTGTGAGGTGAGTCTGTGGGTAGTTCTCAGGTGGCTGACCCTCACCTCTGGTGTACTACGGCTTCTAGCCCTGGTCCTAGAAAAATTCAGATTTGGATACAACCAATATCCACTGCAACTTTAGAAAAGGCCTAGCTCTTTCCTTTGAATCTCATTTAATCTCTGTGGGATCCCTGTGAGGTAGGAATTATCTCTAGTTTACAGGCAAAAAAAAACTGAGACTGAAAGAAGGTCATCTACATGTTACAGATGGACACGTAGCTTTTAAGAAGTAGAACCACCAGCCAACTCCGTTCTTTTGATTGTCATCCAGGGCACGATCCACTGGACGCCACCAAAGGCCTCCGGGGAGAGATTACCTTTTATCTCATGCGATATGCCAGGAGTACAGACTTTGCACCCCACTGACCTTCCTTGTCCTTCCCTTCGTCCATGCAGCGTCCCCCACCACTGCGGGGGCCAGGGACGGAGGGGTGGCCAAGTCCAGAAACGTCCCTGGGGCTGAGAGATGTCCCCCCGGGGGCCGGGTCCTGAGGGGCGCCGGCAGAAGCTGTGATAGGCCATCACCTCGGAGGCTGAGCCTGCCCCCAGCCCTGTCCCGGGCTCCCCGCCCACCCCAGGTCCTGCCCCGCCCCTTAGAGGTGAAGCCCCAGCTCCTCTCGGGGGGGGGGAGGAGGCCTGCACCCCAGATCCAGGGGGGCAGAGCTCCCAAGGCCACTGGGCCCGAAGACACATGTCCCATGCCCATCTTATCGGTGCTCTGCAGAGTCTGTGCCTGCTCCTCGTCCCCTCCTCACCTCCTCTTCGGGCTCCCAAGGCCACGGGTGGTTGAGGATTTGGCAGCCGGCCTTCTGGCCCAGGGGACGCTGAGCCGCCCCGGGGGCGGCGGGAGGGACAAGGCACAACGAGGCCATGCCTACTGCCGGCACCTCCCCTAGGGCGAGAGAGGGGCCTGAACCACGGGACGCTGTCCCAAGGCCCTCAAGCCCTAGCAGAGTCCCGGGCCGGGGAAGCAGAAGCAGCTCCCATCTGTGCAGCTGCCAGTGGGGGGAGTGGGCGGCCAGGGGTCTGAGGGGCGCTCCTGCGCTGAGAGCCGCTGGCAGTGGGCAGCAGCACCAAGGCGCCCACGAAGACTGAGCCCAGAACACGGGGCTTGGGGCTTGGGCGGCTGGGGGATGTCGGGAAGCGGCCGTAGGTGCTGGTCCCAGGCAGTGCAGCCCAGGGCAGGCATCACGATGGGGCTCAGAAGCAGCAGAGAGCCAGTGCTCAAGGATCAGGGAGAGCGTGTTCCACGAGGAGTCTGGTCCCTGAGTCCCGGTGATGGCTGGCCTTGGCCCAGTACACAGGGCCCTGCCTGTGGGAGTGTGCTGCCTGATTATATTGTGATGGAGTTCTCCTTGGTTAGCACAGGACATCACCCCTCCGCCTGGCCACTTCTTCTGGGGAAGGGGGGTGCCTAGGCCTCCTGGGGTGAGCAGCAGGAGTTGGTTGTCGAGAATTGGGAGCTCTTAAGGAGGCTAACATGCTGGTTCCCAACAGGTTGCCTCTGGCTGGTTCTCCCAGAGTGCAGGGAAGGTTGCCGCCCCTCAGGTGAAGTAGATAGACCAGGGGTGAGGGTCCATATCCTCCAAGCTCTGGGGTTCTGTTCCACACAGGACAGGAGGGGTAGAACCACTACAGCTGAGGTCCCCAGAGCTTCCCTGGTGCCTTCCCTTCCTAAACCAACTCTCACTTCAATTCCTTGATGCACCCCAGCATCTTTCCAATAAATGCCAGCCCTTTGTGGCCTGCAGTGAAACATTAAAATTGGTCCCCTGCTGCCATGAGGCATCTAATTTAGCTGACATTTCCCATCTAATATCTCTCTTCTGCCCCCAGAAGACAGCTGTGTAAACTGAGCATAGTGTCCAGGTGGTATTAGATTTTCTTGCATCCTATAGCAATCCAGTACCTGGTGATGGACTGGGAGAGATAAAAGCCTGAAAGCATGACCAGAATCCTTGCTAGGTTGATCCTAAAGGCCTACTAAGCAAATGTTAAGGTCACTAGCAGGAAATGGGGTCCCCAGCAATAAGAGACTGTCTAAACATTTGACATGTGAATTTGGTACTCAAACAGCAAAATCAACATGGGGAAATTTTTGAAATTTTACCATTGATTTTTATCATGAAATATACATGGCACGTTGAAATGGAGGTACTCCATAATCTTCCTGAGACTTAGAGCCTCTGAGGATCTTAATGTGACCCTGGTAGAATGTCTCCATGTCTGTTCCTCAGGCCTGGGGGCACCCTGACCGAAAAAGGGAATCAAATGAGAGCTGCTTTCTCATGATAGGGACTCATGTGCATCTGAGAACACGAGACGTCTGCAAGGTTGTGACCACAAGCTTCTCCGAAAATATTTTAAATTTAATAACTGCTCTTTATGATTTTAGAAAAACAGATATAGTCATAGTCAAAATTCAAAAATCATGGACGGGCATAAAGGAAAATGCAGTCCTCCTGTCTGCTTTCTAATCTTAATCCATTCCTCCAATCAGAAATTTACATCACCTTCCCACATTACTATGGAAAGGTGTCCCTATTCCTATCCAAGGCCAACCCCTCCAATTGTGCTTGGATCCCACCCCTATGGCCTTATCAAACTCTTTCATCCACTGGACCATTCTCATCAGTACACAAACATGCCTTAATATCACTATCAAAAAATAATCCCCCCCTTGACCTCATGCCGGCCTCTTAGCTAAACTTCCATTTCCTTCCTCTTTACCATTAAAACTCCTCAAAATACATTTTGACAACCTATGGAATGGGAGAAAATATTTTCAAATGGTATTACTGAAAAGGGGTTAATATCCAAAATATATAAACTGCTCCTACATCTCATCAAAAAATACAAACAACCTGACTAAAGAATGGACAGACCTGAATAGACAATTCTCCAAAAAAGACATTCAGATGGCTAGTAGGCACATGAAAAAAATGCTCAACATCTCTAATCATCAGGGAAATGCAAATCAAAACAAGTATCACCTCATACATGTCAGAAAAAAGACCATTTTCAAAAAACATGCTGGTGAGGATGTGAAGAAAAGGGAACACTTGTGCACTGTTGGTGGGAATGTAACTTGGTGCAGCCACTATGGAAAACAGTATGGAGATTCCTTTAAAAACTAGAGTTACCATATGATCCAGCAATCCCACTCCTGGGCATATATCTGGAAAAAACTCTAACTCCAGAAGATACATGCACTCCAATGTTCACAGCAGCATTATTTACAATTGCCAAGATATGGGAGCAACCTAAGTGTCCATCAACATGAATGAATAAAGAAGTGGGGTGTGTGTGTGTGTGTGTGTATACAAAGACATACATATACACACACACACACACACACACACACACACACACAATGGAATACTACTCAGCCATAAAAAAGGAAATTTTGCCATTTGCAGCAACATGGACAGACTTGGAAGGTATTATGCTAAGTGAAATAAGTTAGAGAAAGATAAATACTGTATGATCTCACTTATAAGTGAAATCTAAAAAATACAACAAACTAGTGAATTTAACAAAAAAATTCACAGATACAGAGAACAAATTACTGGTTACCAGTGGGGAGAGGGAAGGGGGAGGGGCGATATAGGGGTAGGGGATTAAGAGGAACAAACTAATAGGTATAAAATAAGCTACATGGATATATTGTACGACACAGGGAATATAGGAACAGACTGAACCAAAGATGTGCATGACGCCCCAAGAAAACTAAATCTTTATTGAGAGAATCTAACAAGCTAAATTATCAAGGTAATGACAGCATGCATGGCTTCAGCTTCTCTTCTTTTTAACTTATTATTGTCCATCACCTAAAACATAAACATAACAGTTGTACATCACTTAGCAGAAATTCACTTAAATGACAATAAAGGTACACAAAGAACAATACAGTTTTGGTTTTATAAGATGAAACTAAAACTAGAATTCTAACTACTGTACGGGCTTCTATGCTAATGTACATTTTCAGGCACGTGAGCACTAATTTTTCAAGGGCATCATTCTTTTTGGTGGTATGAAGAAACATAGATTTATCAAACCTAGAACAGATTAAAACCTATGAGTCTATTTAAAGAAAATCTAAGTAGAGAGCAAAAACTGTCAGTAATTTTAGTAAAATAAAATCAACCAAACGAAAACTCCAAGAAGCAAAAAAAAAAAAAAAAAAAAAAAAACCAAGAAAAAAAAACCAAGCAAGCAATCTCAGTGTTAACTCAAATGCATTAATTTTGAATATTTTTCTAATTATACATATTAGCTAAAATAATACCATACTTGGAACTGTTTAAAGAGAGGGCAAAGAACAGCATTCCATTTGGTTTGGCTCTTTTGTGCAAAAATACTGCATTGATCTAGTGCAACCTTTATATGGCCTATTTATAGCAGGGTGGCCATTTGTTCCATTCGCACTAGTTGTCCTGGTGTAAGTAGTCAGGGCACCCCCTTGAACTCTCTAGATTATCCCAGTTTGGATGATAAAAATTACATAGTCACACCAGTTTTAAGCCACTACCATTAGAGATGACATTAAAATGTGAGAGAAAATACTACCATTTCTCAGCCTGGCTCACAATTAAAAAAAAAAAAAAAAAACCAACCAACCCAGAAAAGCCAAAACATACAGATCCGTATTATTTTTTGGAATCTAAAAGATGAAATGATTTTTGAGAACAAGTTCTGGCAAATTAAAAAAAAATCAACACTACTGTATTGTTTAGATAGCCAATTAGCACTGGGGTTTGTTAAATAATTTATGTACTTTAAAAAGTATCTGATCACTTTCCTTAGGTTTTAAAGGACTTCTACTCCAAAGTACTAATACTTTCATGTTTTATAATTCAACAACATGGACTTGACTTAATTCACTTTTCCCTGATACTGTCTTTGAATCAAGCATTTGGTGTCTGAACTACTTTTTCAAATAGTCTTTGTATGTGGGATTTGTTATGAAAGTATAATAATGTTGTAGAAAAGAACAACTACATGACTTGCATTCTTAAAAGATAACATACCTGCTTCCGGAATTTTAGCAGGCTCTGGATTAGGTGGAATCTTCCCTTTCACATCAGGGCCATCTCCACGCTCATCCCCAGTCTTTTCCAGACCCACTTCCTGGCTTGAACCTTCCAATCCAGGTTCATAAATAGAGAGTTATTAATAAAAGCAGTAAACCATAAATCAATGTTATTAAATAAAGCTCTGTAGGTTAACGTTGTAATAAATGTGATGCATAAAAATGCAATGAGAACTAAAGAGCTTTTGATAGAAATGGAGAAGTTGTGTTTCTCATATATTACCCCCTCTATAAAATGTGGGGTTTTTTTTTCTAAAACTGTTTAAAAAAAACTTAGTTGTCACCTTTGTAACCTATATACACTTCTGCTATTCCACTTACCTCATTAGATCAGCTATTTGTTTACGTGAACTGCTCTGACAAGATTGTGAACTCAAGACAGAAAATCGTAAGATGAGACAAACCCACACTGAGGAACATTTTACAAAACAACTGGCTTGGACTCCAAAAGATGTCAATCATGAAAGACAAGCCTGAGGAACACTTCCAGATTAAAGGAGTCCAAAGAGAGATGACAACTAAATGCAATGGGTGGTCTTGGATTGGATCGTGGGTCAGGAAAAAATAACACTATAAAAATATTACTAGGCCAATTGACTACGTATTAGATAATAAAATTTTATCAGTGTTAAATATCCTGAATCTGATCACTGTACTAGGTTATGTAAGAGAATATCCTTGTTTTTAGGAGATACTGAATTACTTAGGAAAGAGTTGCATTTGAAATTTACTCTCAAGTGCTTTAGCAATAATAATATGTGTATTAACACTTCGAGAGGGCAACTATATGACAAACTATTAGCAACTGGTGAATCAAGGTAAAGAGGATACAGAAGTACATTGTGCTTTCTTATAACTTTTCTGTATGTTTTAAAATTTTCTTAAAAAAGTTTAAAAAGTTAAAAAAAAGAATATGTGATAACCTGATTTTGGTTCAGGAAGACAAAAATATTAATTTTAACAGCAGCCAGGAAAAGATTTCACATTTTTTATTTCTCTGTTATGAAAAAAAAATTTAATTACAACCTAAGATCTAACCAAAATATATCTAGGCTTCCTTAAACTTTTGATGCAATGACTCAAGAAGCCCTGAAAACAATATTCCAAGAAGACCAAGTTTAACTAGGAAAATAGTGTATAATTTTGCCTAAATTTAATGTTGCTTCCTTTGATTTGCTATTTTAGAGCCTTCACAAGGACTGTATTTTCCAAGCATTCCAAACAGTTTAAAACATGGATGGGTAAAATGCTGAAAGAGGGAAAACTTATCACAGAGAGGAAATGCAGTTAGCTGCAAACTACACCTTTCCATTACCACATAGGTTTTCAGCCAATTTTCAGGGAACCCTTTATACCTGTTACTAGTATAACATCACAAATGAAATATAAATTATCCCTCCATCCGCTTTTCACCTTGAACCACAGATGTTCCTTCTTCTTTCTCTTGTCCAGATTCGAAGTCCAGATTCTCAGTTGGTGGTTCCTCTTGTTCAGCTTTTTTGCCACCTGGTTTCGGGGTCTTGGGGGAGGGTAGGTGCAAATAAAAAGCACTGTTATTAATACTATGACAAGAGAAGGTACAAATATACATACTAAATGGAAGTAACTAATCACCAATCTGAAGAGGCTTTTCCTATACTCTTCTCTGTAAGCACTCTTAATAAAGTTATTCTTCCTATATAAAAAATACTCTAAGAAAGGAGTTATCTGCAAGGACCAATAATTCTGGAAACCATTTTAATCTTTTCTGGGCTGTGTGTTATCTGCTTATTAATAAGCACAATAGGGAAGTCATAAGGACGATTTCCAGGCTCCTGACAATATATATATATATATATATATATATATATATATATATATATCCAGGCAACACCAGAAACTAAGTCTCCTCGCTCAATGTCTCAGTCATGAGATTCATTTCTCACCCATTCTCAGCAAGGAAGTCCTTTATACAACAGATATATATTGGTTCAACCACTTTTTCGATTTTCTTTTATTAATTTCTGCCAATGAAAGTAGGATGTTAAAGCACTCACAACCACAGGTTCAACCAGATTGGAAGACTCTTGACCATCTCCCCTTCCTCTAGATCTTGATCTCACTCGTGCACTCATGTTTCACACTGAAAGTAGAAAATGGTGAACTGGAGAATGTAATTAAAACAAACAAACAAACAAAAAGACTATACTGGACCATTTCCATGGCCAACTGCTGATTGGAAATTCTTTTTTACATCTGGAGAGATTTCCAAAATAATCTTGAATTAATAATAACTGCCTGCTTTCCAATCACATCAAATAAGGCTATCTGAAAACCCCTTTGTTTCTCTCACAGCCAACCTGGCAGAGCACTTGATTAAAAAAAAAAAAAAAGTACGACTTTCCTAGAGATTCAGTCTCACTTCCGGACTCTCCAATATGGAGAGATTTTTGTAAAATATAACCAGGTCCACCTCCCCACTGCCGACTCCGGATCCCCTCTTCTGTCGGCAGTTCCAGGGCCTCCAGATACCACCAACAGCGCCCCCAAGACTCACCTCATCTTCACCTGACCCCCTGCCTCCTGCCTCCCACCATCCCGTCTTTCCCACTGCCACCTTGAGAGCCAAGGTGGCCAAGACACCTATGAGGAGGACGATGACCTCGAGGACCCTCCTCTTCAGAGGACACAGATCGCACTGCCCGACCCGCCCGAAGCCCGCTGGCCCCCACCTCACACGAATGCACATTTATACTCCCAGAAGGACGGATCTGTGGACCTACCAGGTGATTGCAGCCGAGTAGAAACAGCCCAGATGGTGAGACGCGATATGCGCAGCTCGGCACCCAGAACGCGTTGCACACGCTGCACGCCGAGGGCCGATGGAAAGGCGGGCAGCCCCGGGCATGCGCACTGGGTCTCGCCTGTGCCGTTGTGGGCCGGTTTCCCCGCCCTCCACCGGACCCCAGAGGACCCCAGTATCTGTGGTCTGTCGGCAGTTCCTGGTGCCTCCAGGGCTCGGATACCTCATATAACGCTCCCCAAGAGTCACCCCATCTTCATCTGACACCCTCCGCTCCACTGCCCACCATCCTCCCTTGTCCCAGCCCCACCACAAAGAGCCATAGCAGCCGCGATGCTTGTACAGAGAAAAGACAACGACCTCGAAGACCTTCCTCCTTGGAAGCCAGGTATCATGCTGCACCCACCCACCCACCCAAATCCCACTGGCTCCCCGTCACAGCTACTCAATATTCACACTTACACCTGCGAGACAGCAGCGAGCCTGGTGGAGGATCAGAAAGAGAATGGAAAGGGTACCTACCTTTCGCTGCTGCCAAAACACGACCTCTGCGGAGTCGACTCCACCAGCTGAACCCAAGCCTCTGAAGTGTGTGTGATAGCGCCCGTGGTCATGCGCAGTAATATGTGTGTCACCTGGGCCCCCCTCCCTGAGCAGGTAGAAGCCCCGCCCCACCTGGAAGAGGGTGTTGCTTCCCAGTCCCGAAAGGGGCTTGTCCTTTCCTTATCCACAGCAAAAAATCTTTCAGTCCTTCTGTATCTAGAACGTTCCCAGTCCTGCCGATTGAACCCTCCAAATTCTCCTCTCAGGGCGGCTGCCTCAGTGGCTCTCAAGAGAGTCTTGAGTCTCCCCAGAGATGTGTGAAGGCTTTTAGGCTCTTAAAGAGTGCAAAACCATTTTCTGCACGAGAGGGATCCAGAAGATGTTAAAAAAAAAAAAAAGCATTGATAAATCCAATATATAAGCCTTAAAGCCTAAGCCTTGAAACATTCAATGACCCTGCAATTCTACTTCTAGAACTTCATGTGTTAAGGAAATTGTCTTGGATGTGAACAAAGATTTAGATATGTGGGACTTCCAAAGCAGCTTAATTTGTACAAACGTGGTCACTGACTTGTTGGCACATTTGAAAATGCAATACGGCTGCCCATCAAAACTAATGCTGAATGTTTGCTTTCATAGTGGTACTGCTCACATTAAGGTATTAACTAGAAACAGCTGGTTGCATAGCATCGTGTATGTGCAGGATGGTCCCAAACGAAGTGAGAGGATTTGGAGTTTACCAGCACTACCACATCACCAACCCTTCTCTCAGACAGTAAGTATGATTTGTTTCCTGAAGTCAGCAGCTTCCAGGGCTCCAGAGACACCTGGTTCTCCAAGGGTAACCCAGAAGATACAATGCAGTCCTCAGGGTTGTAGGTCTCCTGCACCTGGTGCACCTCACAGGGCTTTGGCATCACCTAGGTGGTCTGGTTTTCTGCTGTCAGGGAAGGGGGGAGGGGAGGGGAGGGGAGGGGAAGGAGAGCAGCCAACTGTTCCTGCTTTGGGCGAACACAGGCGGGTGGGTACCTGCAGGACAGGGAGGAGTTTGCCCTGCCTTTCCCGACTCCCCCCTATGCACCCCTCCCCCACAAAAAAACCCTTTCTGTACTTGCATGTCCAGGGCAGTTCCCAAACCCTGCAGGTTACCTTTAGAGGCACACACATTCTTTGAAGAATTAGAAAATTCCCCTGTGGCAGAAATAGAATTGCCACATCCCTCCCTTTCTCCCTCCCTCTCCCCCATCCTCTCATACAGACAAGATGAGTCAATTTAGAGCCAAGTGGAGTCAATTTAGAGCCAAGTGTAAATATATAATTCTTTCTTGATTTCACCAATCAGGGATAACCTCTTTTAACACCTAATCAGGGGCTGCTTCTGCAACTCAGATCTTTATGTGCATGAAATAAAGATTTATTGAGAAGGGCTGAGTTCTCACATTGTTTAATCAGCATAAACTATGGGCACTAACCTCAGTCTCACGTTTCTCCTCATGCAAAGTGCTTTCAGCTGGCTCTTAGTCAGTTCCTCTTGTCTCCTGGAAAGACTCTTGCAGCTCAGCTGTCTCCCTGACCTTGGTGCTTGGTCTATATGCAGCAGCTGTGTTCTCTGAGTAGGATCAGATTTCTCCAGGACACTGTGAAGAAGTTGGAAGGAAGATGGGGTCCTTTCTGTGTGAGAGCTTGGAGCCTGAACTGAGAAAGAAACCTCTATTTGCCCAGCGCCACAAGCCTTCCCAGGTAACTCATCCTCAGGCAGCATTAGAGCAGAGCAAGCATTCTCACCAAGGACAATCAGGTCCTCCCAAGTCCTTGTTTGTATCGTTGTGTTGGTTGTAGATATCATTTCATATTGTTTTATGGCACAAGTAATACCGGCTCCTTACAAATAATTCAGTCTTGAAGAATTGGCCAGTCCCACTGTCTTTGTCATTATTTAAATCTTAGCACAAGGTCACCTGACTCTGGGTAGAATTAACACCTGGCAGTAATAGTGTTGCTAGGGGAGCCACAAGGCATCCCCTCCTGTCCCTCGGCCCTCCCCTTCCTCCCATTAGCAGAAGAAAAAAAGACCCCTTAGTCATCTGTTTGCCACAGTTAGAGATGATTATCAAGAGTGGGAACTAGCGACTGTGCCCAGTGTGAAGTAAAGCAGGTGTCGAGGTCAAGGCCCAGGTGGCACATGGGCAGAAGGTGAGCTCTGTGCAGACTGTCCAGAAACCCAATGGGAGAAATGTGGGAAATGCGACCTGGGCCAGCTGGGAGCGGAATGCATAGATATGAGGCCATCATGAAGCCATGGGGAGGTGGCAGCTGTGGCTGGGCGGTGGGTGGGGTGATGACCCAGCCCATTTCCAATATCTGGAGGAGGAGAAAATTCAGGGTTACCTACCGACTTGCAGGTGTGTGCTCCAGAGGGAGGCAGTGGTGGTGGGAGTGCTCTGTTCTTCCCTGTCTGGCCTTCTTCTGGCCTGGGGTACCGCACCTGAAGATCTGGGGATGGGCCAGGCCTGGGAGAATTACTACCCACAACCACCACCCTCAGCCGAAGTTGGGGGAAATTCCAACAGCCAGCCTCGGAGAGCGAGAGCAGCTGGCCTGTGTGAGGGGTGTCTTTGTTGAGCCCCAACAGCTTGTGCAACCCATCCCCACCCCTTTAGATGGTGGGGAAGGAGTCAGTTTAGATTCCTTGAGAAACTCCTAACACTCTTGTCTCTCAATTGGTAATGCACTAAGCACCCCTTCCCAGCAATCTGCCTTTTGGAACTCATCCTAAAGGTATATTCATCCAAGTAGACTACAATAAATACACAACAGTTGCAGAAGTGAAAACTCAAAAGTGCCTGTGTGTTCAGTAATGTACTTGCTCATACGAATTGCAATAAAACTTGACAATGGAAGTTTTGCAGCCAGTGAAGAATTAGATAAATCAACATGTGTTGCTATAGAATGATGTTCATTCATTATGGTTGAATAGTACCAAAAAAGCTGTAAAACACTCGTGTGATCCTGTGGTTGTTTTAAGCAGACATGTGTCTATGTGTGTGTTTTATGTTGATTGTTCATGGTCTTTTTAATGAGTATTGCTAGATGACTCTAAGATGTGAAAAACCATTTCACTCCAGCTTGTGTATAAGAAGGCCTGTTTTCTTCCACCTTTGCAATTGTTGGGTATAACAATAGTTCTTTTTCTGCTATTTTGATGGAAGAAAGTGATACCACGCTAGCACCTGAATTTGCATTTTTAATGAATAATAAGGTTTTATGATGATTAAAGTAATTCACGCTCATTGTAAAAAAAAAATCCATAAAGCCAGAAAGAGGAGAATTAAGACTCAAACTTAGAATCTGAGCATTCATTAAAAACCTCTATTTGTCATTTCAGTGCATATATTTCCATATATATGTCCCCCACATTCATTCTCGATTATCATCCATGCTGCAGCAAACGTCCTCATGAATCATTCCCTGCCCACTTCCCTAATTATTTCTTTAGGAAAAAAAAAATCCTCCAGGTTTTTCTCCCAGCTGCAGTGGGTTTCCACCCAGTGACCTCAGGCAACAGGTTTTGATGGTCTTCAGCAGACAAATGAAGGCTTTTGTTTTGTATGGGAGATTGAAGAGATGGTCCTGAGCAGAGTTTCAGCAGTGGGTGCTGTCAGTCTTCTCAGGATTCTCCCCAGCTTTCCCTGTCCATGCCTGGTGACAGTCTACAGAAAAAGCATGCAAGCAGGTGTGAAAGTCCCATGTCTGCAGCCTCTAGGGCCTCACATTCTCACACTAGCCTACACTCAGCCTTTAGCAGTTTGTTAAAAATTTCATCTTACTTTTCTTCCTGGCTTATCTGACATTCAGAGACATCTGTCCTGGAGAATCAATGCTCAGGTTCTGTGTCTCCCTATCAGGGCCTGTCTCTCTACATTTCAGGTTAGTCGTTTTCCCAGAAAACGTACCTCATCAGTGGTTTCAAGAAAAGTGTTTAATTTCCAGTTTGCCCAGCCTTTTTCTTGTTGTGAGGATGAAAGTGATGTTCTTTCTACACTGAAACCAGTCATCCTTTTATTTTTATCCCACCAATATCCTTATCTTTGTACACAGCATGTAGTTAGGTCATGGTTTTTATTTTTGACAATCTCTGTCTTTGAACTGATGTGTTTAAACCATTTAATTTTAATATATTATTGATATGTTTGGATATAGATATACCATTTTATTGTTTTCTGTTTGTTCCCTCCATTTTTCATTCCTGTTTAACCTTTCCTGCTTTGTTCTGGGTGATTTAAAACTCAGTATTCCATTTTAATAAATTTGTTGTGATTTTTAACTGTATCTTGCATATAGTTTTTTCATGGTTGCTCTAGGAATTACAAAATACATATTTAACTTTTCACATTCTTCTTAGAATCAATGTTTTGTCACTTCAGTTTGAATGTAGAAACTTGCCACCTTCAGGCCTCTTGACTAGCCCCTTTTTATGCTATAGTTGTCTTATATATTACAGCTACATACTTGAAAACTGCATCAGAAAATGTTATAAATTTTGCTGTTAAGTGTCAAACATATATTAAAGAACCCAGGAGGAGAAAAAACATCTATTATATCCACCCAGATATTTACCATCTCTGGGTCCCTAGGTTTGAATCTGAGTTATGTGGAATCAGTGTTGAGAGTATGAGGTCTCTGAATACTTCATCTGTGTTTAGAGTGTGAGGTCTCAAATCTTGAGTTCAGGTTTGTAAGGTTTAAATATGAGTTACATGGGGATTTGTATTCAAGGAGTGAAGAGAGGTTCTGTGTGCCAACTTTAAGTTTGAGGCATTTGGGGTCTGTGCTCAAGGAGTATGGCCCCTGAACACTTTGAGTGACCACACTCCAAGGTTTTTCTGTGAAGTATTTAGAGTTCATGTTCAGGGTTTGAGATCTCTGGTCCCTTTGAAGTCTGTATCCCAAGGATTGAATCTGAATTATGTGGGTCAGTGTTCTGTGTGTGACATCTCTGAAATTTTAGAGGGTCTCTGTTTCAAATTTGAGTCTGAGGTATTAGTGTCTGTATTCAAGGAGTGAGGCCTTGGAATTCTTCAGAATGTTTTCCAGTATTTTTATCTGAGGTGTTTGAGAGTTCGTGTTCAGGAGGGGGTGTCTCTGAATGCTTTGAGGGCTAGGTTTCTCCGTGTAAGTCTGAGGTACTTAGAGGTCTGTGCACAGGGGAGATTTCTGTGAATGATTTGAGGGTCTGCCCCAAGGTTTGAATCTGAGGTAACTGTGGAACTGTGGTCAGGGTATCAGGTTTCTGAACTCTTTGAAAGTCTATGGCTCAAGGTCTGAGTCAGAGAGATTTGAGTATTGGTATTCACAGTGTGGTATCTCTGAAGTCTTTGAAGTGTGTCCCATGGTTTAATCTGATTAATGTAGAGTGCTCAGGCTTTGAGTTCTGTGAATACTTTGAGGGCCTGTATTCAAGGTGTGAGGTCTCTGAAATTTTACAGGATCTGTGTCCCAAGTTTGGGTCTAAGGTATTTTAGGTCTTAGTTCAAGGGGCAAGTTCTTAAACTCTCTGAGGGTATGTGTTGAAAGCTTTCTGTCTGAGTTGTGGACATCCACGTTCAAGTTGTACTGTCTCTCAACCCTTTGAGGGTGTGTGTTTGAAAGTTTGGGCCTGAGATAGGAGTTGTCACTGAATTCTTTCAGGGCCTTTCCCAATGTTTGAATATGACGCAACTCGTAGTCTGTGTACCAAATGTGAAATCCCTCAGCTGTTTTGGGGTCTGTGACTCAAGATGTAACTCTGAGATTTTTGGAGGTCTCTTTTCAGTGAGAGAGGTCTCCGAAATCAGTGGAATTCTGTTTCTAAAACTTTAAGTCTGAGGTATTCAGGGGTCTGTGTTCAGCATGTGAAGTCTCTGAGCTGTTAGAGAATCTGTGCCCCAAGTTTTGGATATGAGGTATTTGGGATCTGTTTTCAGAGTGTAACGTCTGAAATTTTAGAGGGTGTATGTTCCAAGGATTCAGTTGGAGTTATTTGGAGGTCCATAGTCAGGATGCAAGGCCTCTGAAACTTTGATGGTCTCTGTTCTAAGGTTTGATTCTGAGGGGTTTGGAGGTCTGTGTTCAGAGTGTGCGCTCTCTGATCTCTTTAAAGTCTGTGAGTCAAAGTTTTTTTTTATTTTGTTTTGTTTATTTTTTAAACAAAGATTTACTATTTTATTTTATTTTTTAACATTTTTTATTGATCAATAATAATTTTACAGTGTTGTGTCAAATTCCAGTCTAGAGCCCAAGTTTGCAGTTATACATGAACATATATATATTCATTGTCACATTTTTTTCTCTGTGAGCTACCACAAGATCTTGTTTTGACTCTGAGTAGTGGTTTGTGTTCACACTGTGAGGTCTCTGAAGTCACTGAGGATTTCTGTTGTTAAGGTTTGAATCTCAGGTCATTGTGGATCTCTGTTCAGGGTGAGAGGTCTCTGAAATCTATGCGGATCTATTTCTAAAAGTTAAGTTTCATGCATTTTGAGGTCTGCATTCATGGCCTAAGGTCTCTGTACTTTTAGAGGGTCTGTGTCCCAAGGATTCAGCTTTAGTTGTTTAAGGGTCTGTATTCAGGGTTTGAGGGCCCTGAGGTTTTCTGTTTCTGTTCCGAGGTTTCAGTCTTAAAGATTAGGAGGCCTGGGTTCAGGTGTGTATGTCTTCAGACTTTGAGAACATCTGAGTCCCACAGTTGGGTCTGAGGTATTAAGGGGTCTGTGTACAGGAAGTGGGGTCCATGAATTCTTTGAAGGTGTTTGTTCCAAGTCTTTTGCCCAAGGTATTTGGAAGTCCATGTTCAGCGTGTGAGGTCTCTGGTCTCTCTAAGGGCGTGTGTTCCACGTTTTGAGTTTGAGATACTTAGACATGTGTGCTCAAGTTCTCTGAAATTTTTCAGGGTCAGTCCAAATGTGCTAGTCTGTGGTTCAGCTGTGAGGTCTCTGAAATTGTTTCAGGGTCTGCACTGTAAGATTTCAATCTGAAGTAACTGGGGGTCTGTGATCAAGCTGTGGACTCTGAAATTTTAAGCTTGGATCCTAAGTTTCAGAGGTGTTTTTGTACTGCATTAAAAGAGTAAAGTCCTTGAATCTTTCAAGTTCTGAGTTCCCAGGTTTTTTTGTCTGAGTTATTTAGACATCCCTGTTCAGGGTTTGAAGTCTCTGAACTCTTTGAGGGTCTGTGTCCCAAGGTTTAAATCGGAGATTCTGGAGGGGTCTGTGATCAGGGTGTGAAAGGTGTCCAAACTTCTCAACTGTGCTCCAAGGTCTGATTTGAAGTCTCTGAGGGTCTGTGTTGTAAGATCTGAATATGAGGTACTTGTGGGTCTCTGTCAGTTTATGAAGGTTTAAATCTGATATATTTGGGGGTCTGTATTCAGGAAGAAGGGTGTCTGAAATTCTGAAAGTCAGATTTGAATGTGAGGGATTTGGAAGTCTGTGTTGTGTGTGTACATTCTCTGAACTTGTTGAGGCCTGTGTCCCTGGGTTTGAATGTGAGATATGTGGGGATCTATGTTTAGAGGGTGAGCTCTCCAAATTCCTTGAGGGTCTATGTTCAGGGGTTCTGGCAGTTTGTGATCAGGGTGCGACAGGGGTCCAAATTTATTAACTCTCTGTGCTCCAAGGTTTGATGTGGAGTATTTGGGAGTCTATGATCTAGATATGAGGTCTCTCAGTGCTTTAAGGGAGTTAGTACCAAAGTTTGATTGGGTTCCATGGGACTTTGAGTTCAGGGCTTAAAGTTATGAAACACTTTGATGATCTACCTTCCTAGGTTTCAGTCTGATGTTACGGGGATCTGGGTTTGTGTGTTAGATCTCTGAAAGCATTGAGCATCTCTGTTTCATGTTTTTAGTCTGAAGTGTTTGGAAATCTATGAGCAGAGTATGAAGTCTCTGAATAATTTGAGGGTCTCTGTTGCAAGTGTAGAGTTTTTGGTATTAGGAGATTTATGTTGGGGATAGGAAATCTCTGAAGTCTTATACTGCCTACGTTCCAGCGTTTGAGTTGGAGGAGGTATTGGGTGTCAGTGTTCAAGCTGTGAGATGTCTGGAATTTTATGGGATCTGTCTCCCAAGTGTTAATCTTAACTAAGATATTTGGGAATCTGAGTTCAGTATGTGAGGCCTCTGGAGTTTATTCTCTGGGAGATGTTCATGGTCTCTGTTCAGATGTGAGGTCTGTGAAATCTTTCACTGTCTACATTCCACGGCTGAGTCTCAGGGATTTGGGGTTCTGAATTCAAGCTGTGAAATCTGTATTATCACTGCAGGTTTATGTTCCATTGTTTAATTATAAAGTATTTTGGACTAAGTGTTCAGAGTAAGAAGTCTCACTGAAGGTCTATTTTTCAAAGTTTTAGTCTGAAGTATTTGGGGAAAGTGTCCAGGGTGTGTGGTCTCTGAACCCTTTAAAGGTTTGTGTCCTAAGATTGCTTCTATGTTGTTTGGTGTCTGAGTTCAGAGGTCTTTTTTGAGGTTCTGTGTCCTGAGGTTTAAGTCTGTGGTGCTTGGAACACTACTTAGAACATGATGTCTGTATTCAGGATGGAAGAGCTCCAAAATCTTTGAGGGTCTGTCTTGCAAAGTGGGAGTTTGAGATATTTGCAGTGTTTTACAGAGTGTGAGGCCTCTGACTTGTTGAAGTACTTTTTTCATAGGATTGAGTCTGAGGTGTTGGGTTCTAGGTCTAGAATGTAAATTCTTCGACTTCTATGAGGATTTGTGTCCTAAGGGTGGAATCTGGGGATTTGCAGGTCTGTGTTCAGGGTGAGTACTCTGAAACCTTTGAGGGTCTATGTTCCAAGTTTAAGTCTCAGGTATTTGGGGTCAGTATTTAGATTGTAAACACTCACAACTCTTTTAGTGTCTTTGTTTTCATGTTTTCTCTATCAGTGTTCCAAGGCTGAATCTAAGAGATTTGGGGTTCTGCATTCAGAGTTAGAAGACTATGATATCATTGAGGGTTTGTCTTCTATTGTTTGAGTATGAAGTATTTCAGGGTCAGTGTTTAGGGTGAGAAGTCTCTGAACTCGTTGAGGGTGTAATTTTCAAAGTTTTTGTCTAAGGTATTTAGAGCAAGTGTTCAAGATATGAAGTCTCTAAACTCTTTGAGGGATCGTTACGTAAGTTTGCTTCTATGTTATTTGGTATCTAACTTCAGGACATGAGGCCCTTGATTTTTTTTTATGAGGTTCTGTGATCCAATGTTTGAGTCTGAAGTATTTGGGACTCTATGTTTAGATTGGGATGTCTCTGAACTCTGAGGGTCCATGTTTTCAAATTTTAATTGATGTACGTAAGGATTTGTGTTTAGAGTGTGAGGGCTCTGAAATCACTGAAGGTCTTTGGTACAGATTTTTAATCTGAGATTTTGGGGTCTGTGTTCAGAGTGTGACAGTTCTGAACTCTTTGAGGGTCTGTGTTGCCAGGTAAGGGTATTTGAAGTCCATGAGGGTCTATGTCCTATGATAGTGAATTTGATGTATTTGCACATCTGTGTTTAGAGTTTTAGTTTTGTGAAATCTTTGAGGGTCTACATTCCAAGATTTGAGGTATCTTATATCTGTGTTCTGAGTATAAGCACTCACAAATCTTTTAGTGTCTGTGTTTTAGTGTTTTTATGACATATATGGGTTATTTTTGAAAGAAATAAGTTCTCTGAACTCATTAAAGGTCTGTGACCCAAGAATGGAGTCTCAGGTGTTTGTAAGATCTTGAGGTCTATGAATTCACTGAGGGTCTGGGTTCCAAATTGAATCACTGGTTTTGGAGGTATGTGTTCAGGTTGTGATGATGCAGAACATTCTCATGGTATGTGTTCCAAGGTTGAACATTTAATTTAATGTCTAATTAAATTTAAATTTAAATTTAATTTGAGGCATTTGTGGTCTCTTTTCAAGGTTGGAGGTGTCTTACCTTTTTGAGGGTTTGTTTGCTAAGTTTGCTTCTGAAGTTTCTTTTGGTATCTAAGTTCAGAGTGTGAAGTCTCTAAACTCTAGAGGATCAGTGCTCCAGGATTTGGGGGGGGGGGTGTGGGTGTGGGTGTGGGTGGTTTTGGGTATTTGTCTTCAGAATGTGAAATCTCTGAAATATTTGAGAGCCTGTGTTCCAACTTTAGAATCAGATGTGTTTGGGGGTCTCTGAGCAGGGAGTGAGAGATCTCTAAACTAATTAAGTGTGCACCAATGTTTGAATGTGAAATATTTGGAGGTCTGTGTTTAGAGTGTGAGATCACTGACTTTATGAAAGTCTTTTTTTTTTTTCATAGGATTGAGTCTGAGGTATTTGGTATTCTGTGTTTAGAGTGTGAGGTCTTGAACTCTTTGAGGGTCTATGACATAAAATTCTGAGCTTGATGTATTTGTCGTTCTTCGTTTAGGATTTTCATCTCTGAAGTCATTGGGAAAATGTGTTTCAAAGTTTGAGGTATTTGAGGTCTGTATTCACAATAAGCATTTACAAATATTTTAGGGCCTGTGTTTTAATATCTAAATATGAGGCATATGGGTTCTATGTTCAGAGTGTGAGATCTCTGAATTCTTTGAAGATTTGTGTCACAAGGTTGGAGTCTGAGGTGTTTGGAAATCCTGTTCTAGGTGTGAGGTCTATGAACTCTAGAAGGTCTATAATCCACTTGAGATATTTTGAGGTGTATATTCAAATTGCATGGTGCAAAACTCTTTCAGGCTCTGTGTTCCAAGGTTAGCATCTTAGGTGTTTGGGTCAGTATTCAGAGTGCAAGGTCTCTGAACTCTTTTAGGGTTTTTGTCCTAAGTTTGCTTCAGAGGTTTTAGTGTCTCTCTTCAAGGTATGGGGTCTCTGAACTCTTGAAAGTTCTATGTTTCAACATTTGAGTTTGAGTTTGTGATGTTTGGGGGGTTAAATTTAGGGTGTGAAGACTTTGACTTATTGGGGGCCTATGCTTCAGGATTTGTCTCTGAGGTATTTGCAGGACTGTATTCAGGGAGTGAGAGGAGTGTGAACTTATTAGGTATTTATGCTCCAAGGTTTGAATCTAAAGTATTTTGGGGTCCATATTCAGAGTATGAGGTCAGTGAACTTTTTAAAGTTCTTTTGTTCATAGGATTGAGTTTGAGGTATTTGTGGTCTGTATAAAGTCTTTGAATTCCCTGAGAGTCTGTGTTCCTAAGTTTGAATCTGAGGTATTTGGGTTTGTATTTAGGGTACAAGTATTCACAAATCTTTAGGATCTGTGTTTTCATACTTGAATATGAGACATATGGGTTCTGTGAGCAAGAGTGAGGTCTCTTAACTTATAAGGAACTGTGACCAGAATTTGAATCTGAGTTATTTGTGGTCTGTGTTCAGTTAAGAGGTCTTCTGAATTCTTTCAGGCTTTGTGTCACAACACTTGAGTTTGAAGTAATTTGAAAGTTCGTATTCTGGGTCTGAGGTCTATGAACACTTGAGGAATTGGGTTCCAAATATTGGTTCTGAGGTGTTTGGAGGTTGTGTACATGGTAAGTGGTCACAGAACTGTTTCAGAGTCTGCACTCCAAGATTGGAAACTGAGATGTTTGAGTCAGTGTTCAAGGTGAGAGGTCTTTGAAATTTTTGAGAGTTTGTGTCCTGAGTTTTCTTCAGAGGTTTTTGGTCTCTTTGCTCAAGGTGTCAGTTTTCTGAACTCTCGGGGTGTCCATGTGCCAAGTTTGTGGCATTTGGGGATTTATGCTTAGGATGTGAAGTTTCTGAATTCTTTGAGGGCCTGTGTTCCAGCATTTGAAGCAGATATTTGCAATTTTCATGGTGTAAGAGATATGTGAACTTATTGTCTGTGCTCCAAGGTTTAAACCTGAAGTATTTTGGGGTTTGTGGTCAGGATGAGAGATCTCTGACCTCTTTGAGAGTGTTTGTTCCAAGGTTTGACCCTGATGTGTAGGGAAATGAGTTCATGGTTTGAGGTCCCTGAACACATTGATGATCTGTGTTCCAAGTTTGAGTCTGAAGTATTGGGAAGTCTGTGTTCCCAATAGTTCAGTCTCTATAATCATTGTCCATATCTCAAGATTTTAGTCTGGTGTGTTTCAGGGTTACTGTTCAGAGTGTTAGGTCTCTGAATACCTTGAAGATCTATGTCTCATATTTTCTGAGGTAATGGGGAGTATGTATTCAGGTGTGACATCTCTAAATTTTAAAGTGTATGCATTTCAGGTTTGAGTGTGAGCTCTTGTGGGTGTGTATCCAAGATGTGAGGTCCCTGAACTCTTTCGTGGCCTGTGTTCCAATTTTTGAGTCAGTGGTAGTTGGAGATTTGTGTTGAGGCTATGAAGTGTCTGAGATCTTCTAGAGCCTGTGTTGAGTTGGAGGTATTGTTATCATGGTTCAAGCTATGAGGTATGTGAAATTTTATAGAGTCTATTTCCCAAGGGTTGAGTCTGAGATATTTGGGAGTCTGGGTTCAGCACATTAGGCCTGTGAAATTTTAGACGGCTGTGTCCCAAGGTTTGGGTGTGAAGTATTTAGGGTTTGTGTCCAGATGGTGTGGTCTCTGAAACTTTGTATATCTGTGTTCCAATATTGAATCTTATGAATTTAGGGTTCTCAATTCAGGGTGTGAAATCCCTTATCTCATTAAGAATCTGTCTATCAATGTATAAGGCTGAAGTGTTTTGGAGTCTGTGTTCAGGATGTGTACTCTATGAACTCATTGAGGGTGTATTTTTCAAGGTTTTAGTCTGAGGTGTTTGAGGCAAGAGATCTCTGAATTTTTTGAGGGTCTGTATCTTAAATTTGCTAGTGAGTTTTTTGATGACTCAGTTCCGGATGTGAGGCCCTTGATCTTTTTGAGTTTCTGTGTCCCAAGGTTTGAGTCTAAAGTTTGAGAGTCTGTGTTTAAACTGTGAGTTCCGATCTCTTTGAGGTTCTGTATATTAAACTTTTAATGAATGTACTTGGGGAATCTGTATTTAGGATATGAGGTCTCTGATTCATTGAGGGTCTGTGTTGCAAGGTCAGAGTCTGAGGTCTCCTAAGCTGTGTGTACAAGGTGTGGGGTATCTGATTCCTTGAAGGCCTTTTTCTTAGAATTGACTTTGGGTATTTGGGGATCATCTTTAAAGTTATCTTTGAAGTCTTTGAGGTCTGCCTAAGATTTCAACTTGATGCATTTGTAGGTCTGTGTTTAAGATGTCAGATTCCTGAACTCTTTGAGTGTCTATGTTCTGTGTTTTGAGTTTTTGATGTCAGGGTCTGTGTTCAAGGTATAAGTACTTACAGATTTTTTTAAGATCTGTGGTTTAAAGTTTCAATGTGAGGTATTGAGGTTCTATGTTCAGTCAGTGAAATCTCTGAACTCATTAAGATTCAATAACCTAAGTTTGAATCTCAGATATTTGAGGGGATCTGTATTCAGAATTTTAGGCTTCAGATCTCCTGGGGGTTTTTGTCACAAAATTGGAGTCTGAGGTATCTGAAAATTCATGTTCTGGGTATGAGGTCTATGGACTCTTTGAGGGCCTAAGTTCCAAATATTGTGTCGAGGTATTTGGAGGTGTTTCTTCAGGTTGTGAGACTGCAGAACACTGGAGAGTTTGTGTTCTAAGGTTGGACTCTGAGGTGTTCGCAGTCTGTGTTTGGAATGTGAGATCTCTGAGCTCTTTGAGGGCCTGTGTTCCAAAGGATGAGTGTGAGGTTATTGAGAGTTTAGTTCAAGGAGTGAAGTCTATGGGTTATTTGAGGGTCTGTGTTCTAAAGTTTGAGTTGGAGGTAACTAGAGATTTCTTTTCAGGGTGTGACCTCTCCAATCTTTGAGCCTCTCTCCCAAGACTTGAGTCTGAAGTATCTGGTGGTTTATTTTCAGGGCGTAAAGTCTGAATTCTTTCATGGTCTGTGTTCCAAGGTTTGGTTCAGAGGTAACTGGGGAGTTTCCAGGAGTGCGAGTTTTCTGAACTCATTTAGGGCTCTTTCTAAGATCTGAGTCTGAGATATTTAGGGACTGTGTTCAGAGTATTACTCATTGAACTTTGAGAGGGTCTCTGTCCCAGATTTGAGTCTGAGGTATTTGTTAAGTCCATATTCAGGATATGAGGCCTCTGAAATCTTTGAGAGTCTGTATTCCAAAGTTTGAGTCTGAGGTATTTGGGAATCTTTGTTCAGGTTGGGAGGTCTCTGAAATCTATGGGGGGAGGGGTGGTCTGTGTCTCAAGGTTTGATTCTGAGCTATTTAGGTGTCTTTATTCAGAGTGTGAGGCCTCTGAATTTTCTGAACACCTTTGTTATGTCCCAGGGTTTCAGTTCTGTGTAACTGGAGATCTGAGTTAATGGCATGTAATACCTGAACTCTTTGAGGGTCTGTCTTAAGATTTGAGCCTGAGGTCTTTGGTGGTCTCTTTGTAGTATGTAATGTCTCTCAACTCTTTTCAGGGTCTATATTGCAAGGTTTGATTCTGAGGTTTTATGGGTCTGTATTGGGTGTGAGGTCTCTAAGCCCTTTAGGATTCTGTGTTCCAAAATTTGATTCTGAGGCAATTGGGGATGGTTTTAGGAAATGAGGTTTCTGACCTCATTTAGAGCCCCTCCCAAGATCTGAATCTGAGCTTTTTAAAGACTCTATTCAGGGTGAAGTCTCTGAAAACTTTTAGAGGATCTGTACCTCAAGACCTGAGTCTGAGGTATTTGAGGTTTGTATTCAGGATGTGTGGTCTCTGAAGTCTTTGAGATTCTTTGTTCCAAGGTTTGGGTATGAGGGAATTGGGTGTAATAAGGTAAATCAGTGTGGGAAGTGTCTGAACTCTTTCAGAGTTTTTGTCCCAAGTTTGGTTCTGAGGCTTTTGGAGTCTAAATTTAGTATGTGAGGTGTCTTTGGGTCTCTGTGTTCCAAGTTTCTAATCTGAGGTATTTGGGAGTTCGTGTCAAGGTATGAGGTCTCTAAACTCATTGAATATTTGTGTTTTAAGATAGAGTCTTTGGTATTTGTTGTTCTGAATGTGAGGTCAAATGTGAGGTTTGGAGGACTGTGTTCAGGGTATGAGGTCCCTGAGTTCTTTGGGATTCTGTGTTCCAAGATTTGTATCTGAGATAACTGAATGAAGTGCCATTTTTTATTGAGAGGTCCTATATTCATAGCCAAGGGGTAGGGGGAAATTCTTTTCTTTACTTCATAAACACATTTCCAACATAGTGTCTATAAATTAAAATATCCTAAATAAACATTGTTTGTTATAGATTTCCATTATATCTTCTGAGGGCAGTGGGAAGGTTGTCCCAAAGATATTTTTAATGATTGTTTTTAAGATACAGCACATATTTGGCAGGAAAAGTGTTTCTGGGAAAAATACATTGTTTGTAGTAACATAGATATGTCTTCCATTAGCAGTTGTTTTAGAAGAAGATCTCTTGTGTATATCATATTTTTCTAAACCAAATGATACTCTAACACTGGGTGCATTAAAAAAAATCAGGACAATGTTTAAAGAACACCTCAAAGGCCACATTCTGTACAAACCCTTTTTTGTCTTAGAGATGCTAAAATGTTACCTAAAACCTTACTGGAAATCCAGCCCCCACACACACTCACCCTCCACCTCTAGCTAAAAGCAGACTGAATTGTTTACCTTTCTTCACTCCTGTTGACATTATTATAACACATATTTCATGTGAGATTTCATTTCATGCTATCTGTTGTGCCTCTTCCCACTGAGGACAGGGACAGGAACTATATCTTCTTTCAGTACCTTTGGTTCCTCCCATGGCACCTGACCCACAGTGGGTGGTAGATATTAATGCTGTTATTTTTTCATCCATTATTCTAATAAGTCATCATGCCTTTAATTGTCTTTCCCTCAGTCCACTCTGTCATGTCACTGACAGTGTGGACCTGGTTTGAAAGGAAGTGTTCCTGATGCATCACCCAGATCCCCCTTCAATGAAGGGCTTAGTCCCTCAGCTGCTACTGGCAGACAGCTGTCAGCTCCTTCAAGGATTGTCTCAACTGCAGAGAGCTGCCCCACTCGTGGTCATACTCCTTCCCAGGGTGGCCCACATTTAATGACTGATCAATATGGGGGTATAAAGGCAGGACCATCTAGACCCAACCTGGGATAACTCTAAAGGGCCATTTAGAGCTCCCCAAGGAGTTGACTGTGGCAGTATTGGGCCTGCATCAGAGTTCAACTTCTCCCTCCACCCAGCCTATCCGTGTTGTCAGATTTGTTGGCCAAAAGTTGTTGTTCATTCTGCTTTCTTATTATCTCTTTAATGTCTGTAGGGTCTCTGTTGATAACCCCACATATGTTCCTGACATCAGTGATTTGTTTCCTCTGCCTAGTCATCTTGTTCAGTCTGGCTAGAGATTTGTCAATTTTATCGATCTTCTCAAAGATCTGAATTTTAGCTTTGTTGACTTTCTCTACTGTCTATTTCCAATAAGGTTGATTTCTGTTCTTTATTATTTCCTTCCTTCTACTTAGCAGGTATTAACTTTGCTCTTCTTTGTCTAGCTTCTTAAGGAGAAACTTTAGGTTATTGATTTTATGTACTTCTTTTCTAATATTATCATTTAAAGCTGTAAATTACCCTCTAAGCATTCCTTTAGTTCAGTCCTGTGGATTTTGATCTATTTTCATTGTCATTTGGTTCAAAATATTTTCTAATTTCCCTTGTGATTTCATCTTTGACCCTTGAATCATTTAAAAGTATGATGTGTAACTTCCAGATATTCCAGATATTTGGGAGTTTCTAATATATCACATTATAATTGATGTGTAATCTAATTCAACTGTAATCATAGAATATAATCTGTATGACCTTGGACCTTTAAGATTTATTGAGATATGTTTTAAAGTCCAGCCTGTGATATTCTGCAGTTGTTGGATGGGGTGTTCTGTAGATGTCATTTAGGTCAAGGTGGTTGACAGTGGAGTTCAAACCTTCTGTGTCTTTACTGGGTTGTTTTTTTTCTTTTTTCTTTTTTTTGGTTTAGTCATTTTATCAACTAAAGAGGTGTATTAAAATTTCCTACTATGATTCTGTCAATTTTTGCTTCATGTATATTGAGGTTCTATGATTAGGTACGTACATATTTATAATTGTTATATCTTTCTAAGGAACTGTCCCCTTTATCATATGACATTTCCCTTTTATCTGTGGTAATACTGTCTTCAAGTTTACTTTGTCTGATTTATAACATCCACTCCATCCTTCTTATGTTTTTTGTGTGCATAGTATAATTTTTCTATTCATTTACTTTTAAAATCTCTGATCTTTATATTTAAAGTATATCTCTTGTGTGTAGCAATTTAGTAGGGCCTTGCTTTTTATCTGCTTGTGCATCTCTATGTTTTAATTGAATTGTTTATGCCATTAACATGTAATATAATAATTGACATGGTTGTATTTAGGCCTATCAGGTTACTGGGAAAGGAGGTTGTTCTGTTTATCCTTCCTGGGTTTTTGTTTTGTTTTGTTTTTGTTTGCTTGTTTATCTGTTCTCTTCCCCCTTTCCTGCCTTCTTTTGGACATTTGAATATTTGTGGTCTGCTGCGAAACCCCAAACCAGAAGTGGTATTTAAAAAAAATTTTTATTGAAGTGTAGTTGATTTACAATGTTAGTTTCAGGTGTCCAGCAAAGCAATTCAGTTATACAAGGAGTGGTATTTAGTATAGCAGTAAACCGACACTGACTTCCCTGAATCAGCAAGAGACAACAGTGTGGTAGCATTCATCAAAATAAAAAAAAGGTCACTCCACCCTTAGGGATATTTGTCTGTTTTGTTCACTGGTGTTTCCCATATTCCTAGAACAATCCCTAGCCACATAGTAGGTGTTCAATAAAGGTTTATTGAATGACTGAACTCTTTGACCAGGCAATCCTACTTCTAAGAATGTATAATAAATAAACCTTCAGAAAGATAGGGAGAGAGAGAGAGTTGTGTGCATGAGACAGACAGAGAAAATAAGCTGTGAAAATGTAAAATGTCTATTAATAGCCAATGCACATTGGAGGGTAAATGAGTGGTGAAGGTTCATATGACACCGTGGAGCACAAGTGAGCTGCAAAACAGATTGAGGGGGATGGATCTGTCCTGGCCAGAAGGATTTCTTCATGACACATTATTAATGAGGTACAAGTGGGTAATGCTCATAGCAGGAACTTGTGGGTGTGAGCATGTGTGATGTACGACTGCAGAGAAAAAGTCGGAAATAAAACACCTGTAACTGAACCCAATTTTCACCTGTGAGGTGGGGAAGAATGGGGTAGGTGATAATGCCCTAATGTTGTCCATATACTTAGATATTGTTTGATGCTTCTGCACTAGGACATACTCATGTATTTCCTGTGTACATATTTACAAAGGAGAGGCATATACTAAAAACTTTACTGGCACTACAGGGCTGTGTGAGATTGAGGATGTGAGAAATATAGAGAGTCTCAAACTCATAGGTACATGTAACTAAAGATCACGAGAGAAATCCCTCAGCTCGACTTCCATTTAGACCATGAGTGCTTTGAGAAAAATTCCTATTTTGGATTTCTTTACAAAGCAGTTCTCTTCTAGTATTCTCCATATCAACAAATGGCACCATCACCCATCTTATTACCCACCCAGAAACCCGGTCTCAACATTTTATACCTCCTTCTCCTTCACCCAAGGTCCAAATCCGTGCTGAGGTCTGTCCATTTCACTTCCCCAAACTCCTGTCTAATATGCCTACCTCTTTCCATGCCGACTATGGCCACTTAGTCCAAAGCATCTATTACTCTCCTTCCCTTTAACAAATAGTCTAATAGTTTTCTAACTCTGTTGTAGTTTATTTTCCCCCAATAATGTGTTTTCCCACACTTGCATTTGCTTCCATGTTTCTTTTTAGAGTGATCAAACTGAATCCTGTAATTGACAACTCTTTACTACAATAACTGGTATATTTCACTTTCTCCTTCTGGCTCTACAGATGTTGAAGAGAGAGTTGGGTCTGTTTCACTACATACTGACTTCTTATTTTTCCTTTCTCAGTCTCTAGCCTTCCAGAAATCAAGAAAAGTTGTCCAGGTGATCACATCCTCAGTATTGCCCAGAAAGTTACAAGTTCTCTAAGTGAGGCTTGAACCCACGATCCCAACATTGCTCACAAGCAGTACTGCCTGATGTGTGCAGCAACCTAATCGAATGAGCCACTGGAGCCAAAACTGGGGAAAAGTCTAGGAAGCCTTAATAAAGACACTTATCTTGACAATGTACAGTCTGTCCTTAGGAATTCCTCTTTTGCCTATATTGCCTCAGTATTTTCTAAAATACTCACAGGCTTTTGCTGACCTTCAATCCCCTCTGCAATCCTTCCCCACCAACAGCAGTCAATATTGTATCTAAAAATCTTTCTTTTTCTGTAGATACAACCCCTGTACACTCAGTGATTTCTAACCTGACAAAGACGTCAAAACAATTTGCTACCTTGAAACATTTAGAGGGCTAGGAGAATGAGCTCCTAGAAAAGTCGTTTTTTTAAATTGTAAACAGAACAACAGATAATTAATGTAAACTAAGAAAATATAAGTAAGTAGTAAAACTGGGGAAAATTTTTATTGGATAATTATCCAGAGTTTCACAATCAAGAATATCATTTAATATATGGTACAGTTTCTGTAGGGGAAGAAAAAACTTTTCCCTCCACCCTTTTAGGTTCTTTCCTCAAGACCCTGCAAATTAGACTGACAAAGACAGATTAACAAGAAAAAACCAAATAGGCGTTATTAACACTTGCATCCAAAACATGGGAGCATTCAGCGATGAGCCACTCAGAGGGATGGTTAGAATTTGGTGACTGTATCCCTGACTTAGTAGGGGAAAGGGAGATGGAGACAGGGCATGTATGGAAAAGTAAATGACTTTTTGAAAGATAAATGGGCCCTTAGGAGAATAGATGGGAGATATAATAGTCTTGTGACAGTGTCTGTTTGGATGTGGACTTCTCTCAGAGAAGATAAGAGTTGCTCTCAGGGAGGGTATTTATTACAATTGAGTTCTTTAGAGACGCTCTGCTTTGAAGCAGATAAGGGATTTCAAGAACTCAGATTCCATCAGCTCAAAATAATTCTCATACCAAAGCAGCATGTTTGGGGGTAGCACACCCTGACCCCCTTCGTCCTTGTACATTTTTGCTGTGCATCTCTTATGACATGCCTGGCCCATATTAAGCATCAATAAGTCCAAGCTTTTATTCTGATGTCTCTTGACTTCTCCTTTCTGCTTTTATTGTTTCTCCCTCCCCCCACTGACCTCTTCACCCTCTTGTCCCGTCCCTCACACTCTCACATCCCCCACTTATATCCACTCAACTGTCACAAGATAAACTCTCTTGGATCTGTGTCCTGAGATCAAGAACCCCGGGCTACCGGCCATGCTTCTCCCATGGGGTCAGGATTCCTTTTTAATGAGGTGACTTCTGTGATGTTCCCCCAGAACCTAAATCCAATTTTAGTCTCAAGTAAAGAAGAGAATGGTTGAATGCACGGATGCACTTCAGGGATGACTGACTGGGTGCCGAGGTGTCTGCTGAGCTTCTGATTGAGTTGAGGTGAGTGGGGAACATGAGACTGCAGGAGCTCACACACATCAGCCCCCATCACTAGAGAGGGGATACAGTTGACTGAACTAGCTGATCCCTGCAGGGGGAGGAGGGCAAGGAGGAGTCAGAGATAATGTCAGTTAAGGGATGATCCCAGATGCTCCAAGATGGGTTCTAGCTCTCGTCACACTACTGTGCCAAAGCCTCAGCCCCTTAGTCCTGAAAGCTTACCCGGCAACCAAGGCGCCAGCACTGAATCAGTAGCCAATGAATGAGCAGCAGGCCTTCCTCAAAAAGAGAGAACATTCTCAAATAAACAATCTAACCCACCAGCTAAAATAATTAGAAAAAGAAGAGCAAAAACCCCAAAAGTCAGCAGAAGGAAGGAAATAATAAGGATCAGGGAGGAAATGAATAAAATAGAGATTTAAAAAAAAAAACAGAAAAAAATCAATCAAACCAAAAGCTGGTTTTTTGAAAGAGTAAATAAAATCGACAAACCTCTGGCCAAACTCACAAAGAAGAAAAAAGAGAGAGCACAAATAAGCAAAATAAGAAAGGAAAATGGAGAAATGACAACAAATAAAATAGAAATACAGGATATCATACAAGAATATTATGAAAAGCTATATGGAACCAAAATGGATAACCTAGAGGAGATGGAAAAGTTTCTGGAAACATACAGTCCACCAGGACTGAATCAAGAAGAAACTGACCACTTGAACAAACTGATCACTAGAAATGAAATCGAATTTGCAATAAAAAAACCTCCATACAAATAAAAGTCCAGGACCAGACGGCTACACCAGGGAATTCTACAAAACATACAAAGAAGAACTCATACCAGTCATTCTCGAACTCTTCCAGAAGACTGAAAATGTGGGAGTATTCCCAAATTCATTCTATGAAGCCACCATCACCCTGATACCAAAACCAGGCAAAGACACTACCAAAAAAGGGAATTACAGACCAATATCACTGATGAACATAGATGCAAAAATCCTTACCAAAATATTAGCAAATAGAATCCAACAGCACATAAAAAAGATTATACATCATGATCAACTGGGGTTCATCCCAGGGACACAAGGGCGGTTCAACATATGCAAATCAATCAATGTCATACATCACATCAACAAGAGAAAGGACAAAAACCACATGATCATCTCAATAGATGCAGAAAAAGCATTTGATAAAATTCAACACACATTTATGATAAAAACTCTCACCAAAGTGGGTATAGAGGGAACATATCTCAACATAATAAAGCTATATATGACAAACCTACAGACAGCATAGTACTCAATGGTGAAAAACTCAAAGGCTTTCCACTAAAATCTGGGACAAGAGAAGGCTGCCCACTCTAACCACTCCTATTCAGCATAGTCTTGGAAGTTCTAGAGACAGCAATCAGGCAAGAGAGAGAAATAAAAGGGATCCAAATTGGAAAAGAAGAGGTAAAAGTGTCACTATATGCCAATGACATGATACTATATATAGAAAACCCTAATGAGTCCACACACAAACTACTAGAGCTAATTGAAAAATTCAGCAAGGTAGCAGGTTACAAGATTAACGTTCAAAAATTAGTTGCATTTCTTTACACTAACAATGAATCAACAGGAAAAGAAAGTAAAGAAACAATCCCCTTTAAAATAGCACCCAAAGTAATAAAACACCTGGGAATAAATCTAACTAAGAAGGTGAAAGACTTATACATGGAGAAGTATAAAACACTGATGAAGAAAATTAAAGAAGATTTTAAAAAATGGAAAGATATCCCATGCTCCTGGATTGGAAGAATCAATATTATTAAAATGGTCATACTGCCCAAGGCGATCTACAGATTTAATGCAATCCCTATCAAATTACCCAGGACATATTTCACAGAACTAGAACAAATCATAATAAAATTTATATGGAACCATCAAAGACCTAGAATTGCCAAAGCATTATTGAAGAGAAAGAAAGAGGCTGGAGGAATAACTCTCCCAGACTTCAGACAATACTATAGAGCTACAGTCATCAAGACAGCATGGTATTGGTACAAAAACAGACATATGGACCAACGGAACAGAATAGAGAGCCCAGAAATGAACCCACAAACTTTTGGTCAACTCATCTTCGACAAAGGAGGCAAGAATATACAATGGAATAAAGACAGTCTCTTCAGCTAATGGTGTTAGGAAAACTGGACAGCAGCATGTCAATCAATGAAGCTAGAACACTCCCTTACACCATAGACAAAAATCAACTCAAAATGGATCCAAGACTTAAACATAAGACAAGACAATAAACCTCCTAGAAGAAAACCTAGGCAAAACATTACCTCACAGACATCTCAAAATGTTCTTCCAGGGCAGTCTACCCAAGCAATAGAAATAAAAGCAAGAATAAACAAATGGGACCTAATTAAACTTACAAGCTTCTGCACAGCAAAGGAAATCATAAGCAAAACAAAACGACAACCTACAGAATGGGAGAAAATTTTTGCAAAAGATGAAACTGACAAAGGCTTGATCTCCAGAATATATAAGCAGCTCATATGACTTAACAAGAAAAAAACAAACAACCCAATCCAAAAATGGGCAGAACTAAACAAGCAATTCTTCAAGGAAGAAATACAAATGATCAATAGGCACATGAAAAAATGCTCAATATCACTAATTATCAGAGAAATGTAAATCAAAACTACAATGAGGTATCACCTCACACCAGCCAGAATGGCCATCATTCAAAAGTCCACAAATGACAAATGCTGGAGAGGCTGTGGAGAAAGGGGAACTTCCTACACTGCTGGTGGGAATGCAGGTTGGTGCAGCCACTGTGGAAAACAGTATGGAGATTCCTCAAAAGACTAGGAATAGACTTACCATATGACCCAGGAATCCCGCTCCTGGGCATATATCCAGAAGGAGCCCTAGTTCAAAAAGACACCTGCACCCCAATGTTTATAGCAGCACTATTTACAATAGCCAAGACATGGAAACAGCCTAAATGTCCATCAACAGATGACTGGATAAAGAAGTGGTGGTATATTTATACAATGGAATAATATTCAGCCATAAAAACAACATAATGCCATTTGCAGCTACATGGATGTTCCTGGAGAATGTCATTCACTAGTGGGCCAATCCACCTGCAGATCCCCTCCCAATCACTCACTGGAGTCCTCCATCCATATCAACCCTCACACACCCTGGACTAGCCCTCCCTATTTTGCTATAGCAGCACCTAGAAATGAATCGTCCGAAACCCTGAATATGTTGTTGACATCAAAGGCCAAGTTTACATTCCCTTGCCTCAGAACTTCCTGGGATGTTGTTCAGAGCACCTTGTACAGGACTTAAGCCTGGAGCCAAAAAGAGGAACCCTGTGTTCCTGCCCCAAAACACTCAGTCAACTTCAGAGCCATTGCATCAGCTGGGCCCTGCATCTAGTCCACACTGCCCTGCACTTGGCTCATTGCCTATTCTTTTAGGGGGCTCTGTTCAACCACCTCTTCCTACAGTCTCTTTGTGATCACCCCAAATGAAATCTACAATGCCCCACATCATCCCTTGGTGTCCCTTTAAGTACATTCTATTTTCCCATCTCCCTTCTTCTACCCTCAGCCCTGGAGTAAGGGCCAGGTGTTTGGGGGCCTGCCAGAGAAGGTCAGATTCCTCAGCATGGCCCAGTGGAGAAGGAGAGCAGACATGGGTGAGACAGGGTGTGCCTGCTTTCAAGATGGGAATAATGAGACCCAGAGGCTGGGACCGGGTCCACTAAAACCTTTGGGGGCTGGGGAGCTATGAGAAAAGCCTCAGAGAATCACTGCTCTGTGGAATTCTAGTCCTCGGAGTTGGTGTGAGCCATGACAGACAGGTGGGGAAAGAGGCATGGCCAGGGTATGGACAGCTGTGGACACCCACCTAAACCCTCTCTGACCGTCATGTTCCCTGAGGCAGAGCCTTCTTCACAGGGGTGACCCTCCCTGCAGAACCAGCTGCTGAGGGACTGTGGAGTGAGGGCATCCCCATTTACAGGAGTCCCCACCATCTCCTCTGAGAATAATAATGTCTTGTCACTTAAGGTCATACCTTTGTGTAGGACAGGTCCTGGGCCAAGGGGTCTCTACTTTTTTTTTTTTTTTACATTTAAAAAAAATTGAGGTATAGTCAGTTTACAATGTTGTGTCAATTTCTGGTGCACAGCATAGTGATTCAGTCATACATGTACATACATATATTCCTTTTCATATTCTTTTTCATTATAGGTTACTACAAGATATTGAATATAGTTCCCTATGCTATATAGAAGAAACTTGTTATTTATCTATTTTATATATAGTAGTTAATCTCTGCAAATCTCAAACTCCCAATTTATCCCTTCCAACCCCCTTTCCCCCCTGGTAACCATAAGTTCATTTTCTGTCTGTGAATCTTTCTGTTTTGTAGATAAGTTCATTAGTGTCTTCTTTTTTCTTTCTTTTTTTCGATTCCACATATGAGTGATATCATATGGTATTTTTCTTTCTCTTTCTGGCTTACTTCACTTAGAATGACAATCTCCAGGTCCATCCATGTTGCTGCAAGTGGCATTATTTTATTGTTTTTTATGGCTGAGTAGTATTCCACTGTATAAATATACCACATCTTCTTTATCCAGTCATCTGTCAATGGACATTTGGGTTACTTCCATGTCTTGGCTGTTGTAAATAGTGAAAAGCTGGTTTTTTGAAAGAATAAACAAAATGGACATACCTCTGGCCAGGCTGACCAAGAAGAAAAGAGAGAGGACCCAAATAAAATAAGAAATGAAAGAGGAGAAATTACAACAGATACCGCAGAAGTACAAAGCATCATAAAAGAATACTGTTAAATACAGTTTTTATTGGAACCCTCCTCATGATCTTTCAACTCAGATGTGGTTATCATTATGTTACAGTTACGGTTCAGCAAAGCTACATTCACCTAGTAAATGGTGTATTACTCTGCAGCCTTTGTTTTCCACATATACACACAGGAAAATTTATGCCTTGGCCTGTCCTCAGAAAAGCCAGGAGCTTTATCAACAGATACCTAGGGAAACCCCAGCCTCACCCGACCCTGTCCACCCCATTAGGAAAACACTGCATTCTAGAGGACCAGTCAGGTTAGATTTGAACACCCCACACCATCTAGTTTATACTTAAGAATTCTCTGGGGGCATTTGTTTAAAATACAGATTCCTCGCATCATCCTAGGTTCTCAGGAGGAACCTAGGAATCAGCTTTTTTAATAAACCTCAGATGATATAATACAAACTGACCTCAAACTATGTTCAGCAAAATAATGCAGCGGGTGATTGGGTTATATTTAGGTAATTCTCTGCCACAGCTGTATACTCTGCAAGAATTCCTAAACATGAAGCCCAGATTCTGATCCAGTACATGTGGAGTGGGGCCTGAGAATTTTCATCTCTTACAAGCTAAGACGATACTTTGAGGAGCTAGGATAAAGCACTGTGCTCAGCAGTCCCAGGTCAGGATTCTGAGGCTGCATTAGGGCTCAGCTGGAAAGATTGCTGTCATAGACTTGTCATGTCCTCCAAGGGAGATCCCTGGAGGCTGCTGGCAGGAATGCCAGGGGTTTCCCATTGTGCCTCCCTCTGGAAACATGCCATTGTACGCAGGACATGTGAATCACTTAATCATAATGCTCAAAGCCATATTTCCTACATAAAGATGAAACAACTGACCCCCTTTCCATCATCAGCAGAAACTATGTTCTAACCTATCTATAGACTAATGGAGATTGCTACATATAACTCCATCCACTCCTTTCAGCCAATGGCAACGGGGTCTAGAAGCAGTTGGTAAAGCTCAGAGGTACCACAATGGCTGAATGATGGTGAAATTGCATGTGACCTGGACTAGGAACCAGATGTTCCTAAGAGCTAGGGCTGAATCTTTGAAACCATGGGGAGAATTGAACTGGCAGGAGGGAAGGGGTGGTGTGGAAAAAGAAACAGATTTCACAAAGTGAAGCAAAACTTCTTTACTGTTACCATTTTGTCCAGGACTGATTTTCTTTAAAAAAAAAAAAAAAAGAAGGAGGAGGAGAAGATGACTATTATACAAGTAATACATATTTATTATTATTAGAAGAAGAGGAATAAGAAGACCTAGATCAATTTTTTAAATGCTCATCCATAATTCCACAATGTATACTATTAATCTTTAAGAATGAAATCCTATGAGTACATCCTCATTCCATCTCCATTTCCTGAGAAGTGACACTTCCAAGTTAAAGGGCTATGTAGTTCACATAATAACTGTTTGTACTTGGTGAACTGCCCATATCCTTAGCCCATTTTTCTATTCTTTTTATTCTCTATCAGTTAAGATGCTTTATATATTCAGTCTTAAAAATATATTCATTATTAGTTCATCCGGGATTTTTTCTGCCATAGAGTAGGAAATATAATCCTAAAGTACTTTTGCCTTTATTATGGGCTTTTTTGTAAATGATGAAACCGTTTTCTCATCAGCATTTATGGAACAATGAAAAGTCCTACTTAAAAAAAATTACATTAGTGAATCCTCATAACCCTGTGAGGTAGGTGTTTTCATTAGCTCAACCCTGCAGGTAAGAAAATGGAGGCACAGGAAGAGTGAACAGTCTGGTAAGGCATGGAGCTAGACTTTATTTCAAAAGTTGTCAAAAACCATATTCCTATTAAATGAATGTCAAGCAGATCACTTTCTTTTATCCCTCCAACGTAAATGATTTCCATAAAGGAGTGGGAACATTGTGATTCTGTAAAGTCCTTCTTCCCTAGGGACAGCAAAGCCAGCAGCCTTATACTGAATGGCTCCTCCTCTCTAAGAAGACATTTAAAATATATCATTTATCTGCCAGACAGGGTGTGGAGAAAAGGGAACCCTCCTACACTGCTGGTGGGGATGTAAATTGGTGCAGCCACTATGGAGGTTCCTTAAAAACTAAAAATAAACTTAACCATATGATCCAGCAATCGCACTCCTGGGCATATATCCAGAGAAAAATATAATTTGAAAAGACACATGCACCCCAATGTTCACAGCAGCACTATTTACAATAGCCAAGACATGGAAACAACCTAAATGTCCATCAGCAAATGACTAGATATAGATATGGTGTATTTACACAATGAAATACTACTCAGCCATAAAAAAGAATAAAATAATGCCATTTGCAGCAACATGGATGGAACTGGAGATTGTCATTCTAAGTGAAGTAAGCCAAAAAGAGAAAGAAAAATACCATATGATATCACTTATATGTGGAATCTAAAAAAAAAGACACAAATGAACTTATTTACAAAACAGAAACAGACTCACAGACATAGGGAACAAACTTGTGGTTACCAGGGGGAAAGTGGGTGGGAAGGGATAAATTGGGAGTTTGAGATTTGCAGATACTAACTACTATATATAAAATAGATAAACAACAAGTTTCTGCTGTATAGCACAGGAGAGTATATTCAATATATTATAGTAACCTACAATGAAAAAGAATGTATGTGTGTATATGTATGACTGAAACTTTATGATGTATGCCAGAAATTGACACAACATTGTAAACTGATTGTACTTCAATAAAAAAGAATTATATATATAATTTATCAAAAAAAAGAGTAATAAAGAGGAAACAGAATTCTTCATCTTTCTTAGTAGTTTTTTTCCAAATAAAAACTTGTAAATTATGATATGCAATGCACGTTGTTGAAAACAAAACAAATGCATCTATGAAAAAGAAGAGGTACAGTTCAAATCTTTTATAGTCTGCCAAGAAGACCTTCCTGATTCATTCCACAGTGTTCTGATCCTAATACCCTTTCTTCTTGGGGATATATTTTTCTATTATCTAAAATTTCCTCAGCTCTACTGCCCTAGTCTAAAACCTTCAGTGATTCCCCATGGCAATAAGGTAACATCCAAACATCTTCATTTGTTCTTCAAGGCCATTCACAATGTAGCCCCAACCTGCCTTTCAATCTGATTCTCCTCCCCCTTCAGAAACAGGGCTATGCACGATGTTACTTCTTCTAAGACACATCTTTTTCTATACTGCTGTGTTTAATGCAATAAAGAGATCAAAGGAATTTTAGAACCAAGGCTTTAAGGCTTATCTACTCCAACCCTGACATTTTAAAGAAGAAACTGGTGCCAGACAGTGTAACTTGCTCCAGGTCATATAGCATATCAGAGGTTACAGTGGAGACAGAATTTTGTTTTTCCAACTTCTCTTGGAGCTGCTCCCTCCTAAACATGTAAGCTGTGCTCAGTAAATACTTGTTGAATGTGCTGCATAATTTTCAGTGTATTTAACTACATTCTGTTGACCTGGCAGGAGTTGCCATCTTTGTCGTGAGTGAGTGAAATGAGCCAAGGCAAGAAACACATGTACATCAGTTGAGCAATTCCAAAGCAATAAAACACAACAGGGGACTTGCTGAAGACACCTGTGCATAATGGAGTCAGCTGTCCATCAACATGAGGAGAGGCAGGGAGGAGGGGAACCAGGAGGAAAGATGGTACATTTGAAGTCCACAGAGCGTGTCCCCTCAGCCCCCACCAGGAATGTGTAGAAGGCCTGTGTGGGAGGGTATGTCAGCAAAGATTTCTCCCCCTCACCGCCCAGTCCTGGTCATCAGATAACACTAGAAATCCAGATTATTAGAATTTGAGGAGACCTTAGAGAGTCTTCATTTTCAGATGAGGAAACTAAAGCCCAACAGTGTAGGAGCTGGTACAGAAGGAATCCCTCATGGTTAAAAAAAAATCCCTAAGAAACCTCATGAGTTATCTCAGCAGTGGTTGTGTTTTTTGTTTTTGTTTTTTGTTTTTTAAATTAAATTATAGTTGATTTACAATGTTGTATTAGTTTCTGGTGTACAGCATAGTGATTCAGTTATACATATATTTTTTTCATATTCTTTTTCACTATAGGTTATTACAAGCTATTGAATATAGTTCCCTGTGCTATACAGTAGGACCTTGTTGTTTATCTATTCTGTTTATAGTAGTTTGTATCTGTTAATCCCAAACTCCTAATTTATCTATCCTCCTGTTTTCCCTTCAGTAACCGTAAGTTTGTTTTCTATGTCTGTGAGTCTCTGTTTTATAGATAAGTTCATTTGTGTCATTTTTAAGATTCCACATATACGTGATATGATCTTTGTCTCTGCGTGACTTAATTCACTTAGTATGATAATCTCTAGATCCATCCATGTTGCTGCAAATGGCATTATTTTATTCTTTTTTATGGCTTAGTAATATTCCTTTACACACACACACACACACACACACACACACACACACACACACACACACACACAACCTCTTTATCCAGTCATCCATCAATGGACATTTAGGTTACTTCCATGTCTTGGCTGTTGTAAATAGTCAGCAGTCATTTTTAAACTTGTCCCACAAGACCCTTCTGGGTCTCTTGTAGGGCCTCCTGGGCCTGTTGTCCACAACTAATAAGAATCTGTGTGGGTGGGGCTTGATCTCCCCCGACTCCTGTTTCCACAGCAACCAGAGCAGCAGCTGGGGGTTCATAGGAGAAAAAAATAAAGGTTAAAAACCTTTGGTCTAGGTTTAGGGCAATGAACTCAGGTAGCAGATTAGGAGGAAAATTCCACATTCCTCTCCCAGCCTCCTGTTGTTCATTATGTTGGAGGACACCCCCCCATACACACACACCAATTTACAATCCACTCATTTACAGACATGGAATACTAACTTGGTTGGAGTAGGAGATGGAAAGGGGTTTATATCTTTTTTGTTTTAGTCACCATGTCAGTACTTCAACTTCCAGATGGGTTTCCTTATTTTTAAAGCAGTCATCGTAGGATCTCAGTGGTGTTACCAGTACTAAAGCCATTTATGGAACATCTGTTTTGGAAACTGCCTTCAAACTCCAAAGCATAAGTATCCCAAATATTTGAAACTGTGGCAAAAGTGTGTTTTTGAGTATGAACTTTCGTTATGGGAACTCTTCAGATGATGTTTAGAATGATACCTGGTCCAAAAGGTAGGGAATCCAAAGGTCAAATACCACTGGTCCTTGAACAGGCTGTAGCTGGAAAGGGCAGGTTTGATTTCTTTGTGTATTTGTCATGCTTGCCTGGCAATGACTCCCACTGCCCATCTCAGGCAGATTAAACTTCTATAAACACTACTTCCCTCATGTGTCCCAAATCATCCAACCTTTTCTGCTTGGCTTTTGGGGCTTTCCACAGTGTGGCTTTTTATCTCTCCAAATTCTATCAATTGTTAAAAGATCCAGCTCAGTTTTAAAGATCCTCCCCCTTTTAAGGCCTTTTCAAGCTTTTACTGTACTTGTCAATGAATTCTTATGACACTTAGCATCAACACCATAACAGTATCCTGTCTTGTTCGCTGTCACTTTAAATGGAGTAGTAATCACTCTCGTGCTAGATGTTTAAGCTCTTTTTATTGAAGTGTAGTTGATTTACAATGTTGTGTTAGGTTCTAATGTACAGCATAGTGATTCAGTTATACATATATATAATATATTCTTTTTCATTATAGGTTATTACAAGCTATTGAATATAGTTCCATGTGCTATACAGTAGGACCTTGCTGTTTGTCTATTTTATATACAGTAGTGTGTATCTGCTAATCCCAAACTCCTAATTTATCACCCCCCTTTCCCCTTTGGTAACCATACATTTGTTTTCTATGTCTGTGAGTCTCTTTTTGTTTTGTAAATAAGTTCATTGGTGTCAACTTTTTTTAGATTCCACATATAAGTGATATCATATAATATTTGTTTTTCTCTGTCTGACTTACTTCATTTAGTATGATAACCTCTGGGTCCATCCGTGTTGCTCCAAATGTCATTACTTTATTCTTTTTCATGGCTGAGTAATACTCCATTGAATAAATATACCACATCTTCTTTATCCAGTCATCTGTCAGTGGCACTTAGGTTGCTCCCATGTCTTGGCTGTTGTAAATAGTGCTACCACAAACATTGTGTTGCATGTTAGATCTTTAAGCTTTTTAAGGACAAGCACCATGTCCTATAAACCTGTATGTCCTTACACCAACCAGTACAGAACTGAGCACCTAGAAAATGAGTTAATAGAGATTTCACTGATCAATTGGTTGTTTTTTCCTCTCTGGCCTCAGTGATCTCCTCTGTAAAATGGCAGGACTATGACCAGCATCTTCTTCTGGCATTGATGCTCAATAGAGCTATGAAAAAAAATCCCCCAACTTTTTTCAGAAAGAGATAATGAATCTTAGCCATTGGCGTCAATTGGAAGGACCATGTTCTGAGCTACAACATTGACTATGTCATAATACTCATCTCCCTGGAATCTCCAAAAAACTAAGAGTTTCTGTTTCTCCCTCCACCAAGAGTGGGAAATACCAGAGCCTCTGAGATGAAACATCACATCACCCAATTAGGGAGGCAGCCTCAGGAAGCTTCCCCCAAATTTAGTGCAAACATTGCAAGTTGAGTATTTTGCCAGTGGGACATCACAGTTCTTCACACAATAATAATGAATTCCAGCTGCAGGAGGGACTTCCCCTCTGCTCAAACCTTTTCCAAAGGAGCACTGTGCTTCCTCCATGTAGTCCCAATGTAGGAGGTTGGAATTCCTTCCTAGAGTTTGAGAACACTTGTGAAAAAAATAAAATAAAATAATTTAAAGGCAGCTTTCCTTTGCAGTGCTCCATGCCTCCACAATCAGATTGGACACAGAGCAAGTGCTTAGAAAATCTTGGCCACTAAAGGTAGAGAGAAAGGGACTGGAGATGGACAGAGAGAGCATTGAAGGAGGGTGCAGGATGCCAGAGAAAAGTAACTAACTTCCCTTTCTTAAGGGCAGCCCCCAAAGGGCCCCTCAATTTCTATTTATTTCTAACTAATCATGAGACATTTCTTTTTTATTCTAATCATAAAGGAAACATCACACAAACCCAAATTGAGGGACATTCTATGAAATACCTGTCCATTACTCTTTAAAAATATCAAGGTCATAAAAGACAAGGAAGGTCCAAGGAACTGTCACAGACAGGAGGCAACTAAGGAGATGTGGCGTTACTAAGGCAACCAATGCAATGTGGCATCTCGGCTTGGATCCCGGAATAGAAAAAGGACTTCGGGGCACAAACTGATAAAATCTGAACAAATTCTGTAGTTCAGTTCATAGTATAATATCAAGTTTACTGCCTTACTTTTGCTAAATATTCTATGGTTATTTAAGATGTTAACATAAGGGGAAGCTAGGGGAAAGACACACAAAAACTCTGTACTATTTTCACAACCTTTTTGTAAGTCTAAAACTATCTCAAGATAAAAAGTTAAAAGGGGGAGCCTGAGACGCACTATCCCCAATGTCAAAAAGACAAAGATTTCCCTCCAGACACCCTCTTTCCTGCCAGCTCCTCACTGCCTCTGTGAACTCAACAGTGACTGTTAAAGGTCTCTAGCTGCAGTAACAGCAAGTCAGTTCAGCAGTTGGAAGAAATGGGCTGTTAGGACCTGTATTTTCCAAATTACTGAAACAAACCTTTTTGGAAGGCACTATTTCTAGGAAAGCAGTATCCATTTCTATGCCTTCTTAGACAGAGCATGGAAAGCACCACTTAATTATTCATTGTCCACAAGCATTAGTATAAACATCTGCTTTCAGACAGTATACAAATAAAAGCTCTTGGGTCTGGTCCATGGGGAGAGCTCATTGTAGTGTTGGGTATTTGGGTTCTGTTCTGTGGACCTGCACTGTCCCTCTCCCCCTGTAAGGCTGCCTCGGTGGTCCTTTAGAGGGAGAAAGGGGCACATCAGGTGGGTGGCTTTGAGGTGGCAGCTGGGGGGTCTGGTACCCCCAAGGCATCCTTGCAAATCACTAGAGCACCAGTCATTTCTACCACTGTCCAGGTTTTCTGAGATGATGTTATCATTGTCGTCATCATCATCATCATCATCATCATCATCATCAGTGTTCTGGGTAGTGACAAGGGCCCACCCCGCAGAGGGCATGTTTTCACAAAAGAGAGCCCATGAAGCAGCAGCACGGAGGGCCAACAGAGTCTATGATACAACAAGCACCATCTGATATGTTTCTGCGTCACTGAAATTCAGGGATCACTGGGGCCAAGGCTTTACTGGATGAAGCCATGACACTGTGGGCTGTCCCACTGGCACCCACAGATACGCCACACCCTCCAGCTCTGTGCCAAACTTCTTACTTAGAATTGGCAAGTGTATTTGTCTCTAAAAAGAAGGACCAAATACTTAGTCTTAAGGGTCAATTCCAGCTCTGACATTCTGAGAGTCTGTTCTTTAAGATAAAACTTTCTCTTTTATGTGAAGTATTCCAAAGCCATCAAAGAATTGTTATCACCACTGTACAGTGTAAATCTCAGCTTTATCAACCAATCCTCTTTCTTTGAAGTGCATTACCCCAGGTCACACCCTGAAGAGCTTCACATTGGGAGAAAATGTTAGTATAGGTCAACAGCATAGATGGCTCTCTGTGCAGCAAACCATAGGGCAACGCTAAAACCTCCTCTTGGGGAAGCAAATATGAGCCGTTAGCATTGGGTGCCCATCCATACAAGAGGAGCTGGTGCCCATTCAGTGACTCTCAGAAGGAAATGTGCCCAAACTAAAGACTCTGGGGAATGTTGAAGAGATTCCATCGATTTTTTTTCCTTCCCTCTGTAGAAGTCTTGACTTGCTTCATCATGATTCCATGTGTAACCTAAAGCCAGATGAAGAAATACAGAAATTCCACCATATAAGCTCTTCAACCTACACGTCAGCTGAGGCCTCCAGGGAGTTCCAGAGAGAAGAGGTCAAGCAGGACTTCAGCAGACAAATGTGCTGAAGTCATAAGCACAGAGCCAGGAAGGAAGGTGTGCCCCTTACCCCCACTCCACTACCAAGCACCAAATCCAGGAGAGCTTGGAGCTCTACTTCCCACTACCAGCAGGCTGATTTGACTCTTTTGCCCTGGCTTCCAGACCACCACATTACAAGCTGACATTCATATCACCATGAGGCAGAGAGGGATGGGTAGAAAGAAGGGTATGGGATTTGGATACAGATAGACCTGGGTTCGCATTTTACCTTTGCCATTTATGAGCTGTTGCATGTTATACAAGGGACTGAATAGTTCTGTGACTCAGTCTCCTCATTAAAATGAAGATAATGGTTTCTGACACAAGGTTATTGGGGAAATTGGAGCTAATGCACACAAAGCTCCCAATAACAGTGCTTAGGACACGGTAGTCATGGCAACCAATAAATGGTAGCTGTTTTTCTCTATTCCAACTGAAAGAAGCCAGACACAAAAGGACACGTATTGTATGATTCCATTTATGTGAAATATCCAAATGCACAAAATGGGCAAATTTATAGAGATAGAAAGTAGGTAAGTGGTTGCCAGGAGCTGGAGGAGGTGGGCAGGGGGCATGGAGAGTGACTGCTAATGCATACAAGCTTTCTTTTGGGGGTAATGAAAATGTTCTAGAATTATGTAGTGGTGACAGTTGTGCAACATACTGGATAGACTAAAAATCACTCAATTTTACATTTTGAAGGGCAAATTTTATAGTATGTGAATTGTATCTTAAAGTTCTTTTTTAAAAATTCTTACTTTTTATTGATAAAATTCTTAAAAATAAATTCTCTGTTTCTCAGTTTATAAATATGAATAGAAATGAGGTTTTTTTTTAATTAGGGATAATAGCAGTACCCACCTCATAGGGTTTTTGTGAAGATTAAATGAGCTAACTTATTAAATACTTAGACTAATGCTGGTACACTATAAAAGCTCAATAAATGTCAGCTATAATCATTATTACTGTTATTGCCATTATTATGATCATCATCATTTTTATCACAAGTAGTAGAGTCTAGTGGTCAAGGTCAATGGGGTTGAAGTTAAACAGACCTGGTTTACAATCTGGCTTCACACTTGCCAGCATATGTTATGATAGTTAATGGTACAGTCACTGGATTCAGACTTTCTTGATCAAAATTTCAGCTCCACATACTTATCAGTCATGTGACTTTAGGCAATTTTTTCAACCTCTTCGTGCCCCTCCGTTTCTTCATGTGTCAAGTGGGTATAATAACAGTTTGTCTCTAATGAGTTGCCATGAGAATGAAATGATGTATCCATTAGAATGATTTTGGAGTTAAAAGATTCAGGAACCTGGCTCAATTTGCCTTAAACCAGGTAGATGGGAAAGAAAAAAAGGGATAGAAAAGAGAAAATAATAGGAAAAAAACAATATAAATCAGGAGAGGTGGGAGAAGGAAAATGAAAGGAGAGAGAAGAGAGGTTTATTAATTTGGGGATGCTTCTCAGAGAGTTCTCTGCCTAACTTTTCCTCCTGGATTATTAAGATAGTTATTCTTATGTTTCTAGAGAAACTGCTTCAAAATTTTTGGCAATAGGAACTAAGTAAAACAATACTACATATGCCTTGTATGCTTGTTAATGGCTCTGCTCTCTAAATCTCATTGAGAAGACTCTGTAAATATTTTTATTAAAATATTAAATATTTTATTTTTAAAATATTTTTTAAAAATATTTTAATCAAAATATGTGACATTTCTACCCAATCAATGTTGTCATTCAGAATAGCATTTTGAATAGCCCAATATGGTGCCAACAGACACCCTATACAGCAGTTAATGCAGCAGGAAGCCAGGATCCAAAGCCTTGAATTGGAGATTAGATTCCATCGCTAGTTGTCGTGGGCCTCTCATAATCTTGCCTGACTTCAAATTCCCCATGACCAAAATGGGAAATAAAAGCAGAATGCACTCTGCAGATTGCAGCCTAAGTGTAGAAGAGCATCTTATCACCATACTTATGATTATAAAATCACAAGATTGGATGGGTCTTTAGTAAAGATGACTTCATTGTCTGAATTTGCAGACCAAGACCCTGAGACTCAATGAGAGGAAGCCCTTTCCAAGGTCAGACCAGCTGGGTTTCAACAGAGCTGAACCTACGTTCCAGCCTTGTGTTCTACCACGATATGACACAGACTGATGAGTTTCTTTCTTATCCCCTCCCCCTCAACTGAGCGATCTATCGATCTATCTATCAATCAGTCATCTATTTACCTACCTATAATTATAAATGATGTAACTATATATATATATATATAACCACACATGCTAAGTGAAGAGGATCACCTGAAGATATGTACCAATTTGATGTCCCAATGATAAATTCACAAATATTTGTATAGCCTTTAGTGTAAAGGTTGGTACTTGTCTAAAAATGGAAGGTCAATATTCTCACAGTTTCTTTTCATCTTAATTAGGCAAGGATTATGTTAGCAAAATGAGTTAAAAGGGAAATGGGGACTTGAATATTCATTGACTTCTGACTTTTCTAAGCAAGAAGATCAAAGGTCTCTACCTAGCCTGGAGATTGTTGTAAAGATGCCAAAAGGACGGTGTGTTAGTCCAGGATCCAGTAAACACTGACCCACATGCCATTTTGAAGAATCCATGAGATCTACACAATCGTAGTAAGAGAGGGGCATTTCTTTGCCTTCCCTTTGGCCACTGACTGATTCCCATTCAGCCACCAGGGAGATGACAATCAGTGGCTGTCCTATGAGCTCACAGCACTAAGTGTGATGGCTTCCATGGAAGTCTTTGCTGCTATAACTTTCATATCTTACGTTACCACATTAAGACAGGTCTGGTAGGGATTGAAATTAGCCCAGCGTTCCTCTCTATCATACACTCAGTTCAAAACTTTGATGAATATTTCATAAGAATTTTCTCAGTGACATGGTGAACAGCCTTTGGCCTTTAAATCAAATGACAGAAAAAAAAATTCTTCAGGCAGAAAAAATAACGATTCTATTTCTGTTCCTAGATGGGTTATTACACAGTCACCCGGAGTCATGATATCAGAAGTTTTTCTGGCCAGAACAAATCGCCAGTAACTTCTTGTATGATCAAGAGAAAGTACGACCTCTCCTTCCCTTATTTTCCCCTGGGGGATTGTAGCTGCAATCCCACAGTCCCACTGGCTCCAATTTCTCCCTCTATTCCTCCCTCCCTCCCTGCCTTCCTCTTTTTCTCCCTCCCTCACTTCCTCCTTCCCTTCTTCCCTCCCTTTTTCCCCTTCCCTCCCTTCCTTCCTAACCTAGTTCTATCAATCTAATAAGAATCCACTAATATTCCATTAGAAGGGAGAGGGAGAGAGGTTACCAGATTAAAGCATTCATCAAGTGATGTTTCTCAAGCAACCTAGAGCTTTTCATCTGCCCTGCCCTTCCTCACATCTCCAAAGGGCCAGGAGTAGGCCCTCCCTACCCCTCCAGCATATTGTGGAACTATATCTTATATTTTCCCAGAAATGGAGTCACCATCCCCACCATTTCCCTGGGAGGCTGTTCCATTCTGCTATGAACTGAACTGTGTCCACCCTCCTCAAATACATATGTTGGGATCCTAACTCCTCAATGTGACTGTGTTTGGAGATAGGGCCTACAAGAAGGTAATTAAGAGTAAATGAGGTCATAAGGGTGGGGCCATGATCCAATGGGTTGGTGCCCTTATAAGAAGAGGCACCAAAGGGCTCATTCTCCCTCTCTCTGTGCCCTCACACAGAAGAGGCCATGGGTAAACACAGCAAAAATGAGACAGTCTGCAAGCCAGGAAATGAGCTCTCACCAGAAACCAAACCTGCTGACACCTTATTCTTGAACTGCCCAGCCTCCAGAACTGTAAGAAAATTAATTTCTATTGTTTGAGCCACCCAGTCTGTGGTATTTTGTGATGGCAGCCTGAGCTGACTAAAATACACCTCAACTCCATTCTGCCCATTTCCTTCTCAGTGATGCCCTCTTACTACCTTGCAAATTCCTGTTAGGATTTACAGCCCTGAGTCAGAGGCACATTCTCAACTTTCCTTAGCAGCAGTTTCTCTGAGCTATACATACTACATTCTTTTAACCTCACCTCATTCTTCCAGTCGTTTTTGTGGCTCTTGTCAATACTTTATACAATTTGAACAAGTAAATTACTTGTTGAAAAATTGGATGTCTTTGGATGAAAAATTCCAAGTCTTTAAACCATCTTGCATCTGCAATGACAAGATATAAGTACTCAAACACTAATTGTATCCTCCAGTACAAACGTGTGTGCATATGTGCACATGCACATGCATATACACATTCTCTCTCTCTCTCACACACACACACACAAACACTGGATTGTCACATATTTCATGGACAGGGTGAAGACGCCAAAGGTGTTCAGGTTTCCTTGATTCTTCCCAAGTATAAATTCTGAGAGAACCCTGAGTTCCACCTCCCAGATCTGGTCCAAACATTTCTCTCCAATGACATTTTAGAAACCCCTCCAGGGGTTGGTTAAAGATGGCAAAATGCATGAGACCTACTTTCTGCTTATCCCCAAGCATAAATTTACTCCATTAAAAAGCATTAAATAGGAGCAGGAGTGGGCTGAGCCCCACCCAGAATCCTGTGTGAGAAAACCTGCTAGCTGTTCTGCTCTTGTTAGAGGCATTTAGAGAGAGCCCCTACTGGGAAGCTCCTCAGAGAGGGACGGACTGAATCCATTGGTATCTAAATGCCAGATGGGATCATTTTGGGAAATGCACCCTTTAGCTCAACTGACGAGAGGATGCTGAATTCACTGTCAAAACTTGCCCACATTCCGCTCCCCTCAAAGGAAACCTCAGAGACGAGGTACTAAAGTGGCCTTGAGCAAACAGAAGAGTACAAACGCCCCCTGCTGCCGTGCTGTTGCATTTGGTGTGTAGACAATGAGCTGCTGTGACACTGACAACAGCCCAGCTCTCTCCTTGTTGATTTTGGCTGAGGGCCTCCTAGGGACGGATCACTGCTGCTTGGGCCCACTGTGCATTTTCGTACTTTTTGATGCTATGTATTTCACCTGATTTTACTCCAGTGGTGAGGGGTGGGGTAAGCAACTGTCTATAGGACAGAGGTTGGGAAGAAGTGGCCACCTCCGCTTCCCTCTGGCACACACACAACACAGAGCCCTGCAGGCAGCAATGCAAAGCTGTCCATGAGAGCCAGCAGGGCTTGGCTCTGATGTATGTTACAATATGTTCACTTAGTAGCAACTTTTCCTTCCCGTTTGGCATCTGTGAAATCACAAATGTATCAATCATCTATCTATCTATGAAGGCTGGTAATGGCTTTCTTCTTCCAGCTCAATTGATACATGCAATGCATTAAAAGGAAATTATATGTGCCACAACTTCTTTATCCAGTTATCTGTCGATGGACATTTAGGCTGTTTCCATGTCTTGGCTATTGTAAATAGTGCTGCTATGAACATTGGGGTGCATGTACCTTTTCCAATTAGAGTTTCCTCCAGATATATGCCTAGGAGTGGGATTGCTGGATCATAAGGTAAGTCTATTTTCAGTTTTTTGAGGAATCTCCATACTGTTTTCCGTAGTGGCTGCACCAAACTACATTCCCACCAGCAGTGTAGGAGGGTTCCCTTTTCTCTACACCCTTTCCAGCATTTAGTGTTTGTGGACTTTTTAATGACGGTCATTCTGGCTGGTGTGAGGTGATATCTCAATGTAGGTTTGATTTGCATTTCTCTGATAATTAAAATGGAATACTATTCAGCCATAAAAAGAATAAAAGAATGCATTTGCAGCAACATGGATGGACCTGGAAATCATCATTCTAAGTGAAGTAAGCTAGAAAGAGAAAGAAAAATATCATATGATATTACTCATATGTGGAATCTTTTTTTAAAAAAGACACAAATGAACTTATTTATAAAACAGAGACAAACTCACAAGCATAGAAAACAAACTTAAGGTTACCAGGGGGGAAAGGAGGGGAAGGGATAAATTAGGAGTTCGAGATTTGCAGATACACACTACTATATATAAAATAGATAAACAACAAGGTCCTTCTGTATAGCACAAGGAACTATATTCAATAGCTTGTAATAACCTATAATGAAAAAGAATATGAAAAAAGAATATATATATAACTGAATCACTATGCTGTTACACCAGAAACTAGCACAACATTGTAAATCAACTGTATTTCAATTTAAAAAAAAAAAAAAGCAATTTCAAGAAATCTTTTAGTCAAAGAAGAAAGTTGTCAGCTATTGCTTAGCACTGTGATAACTGGCAATTTGTGTTCTTGGAGAGATATAATTAGCATACCTGCCACTGTGCTTCAGGCCAGACCTTTCTGGGAGAACATTTATAGAGCCATGTGTTTATTCTGCCTCTGTGTGAGGAGGTCTATAGATGCTCCTCAGTATAACACATCACAGTCGATAACTCCATCACGTGCAATCTGGATGTGGGCTGGGACCATCCATGTGCAGGTGCCAGTTCTGCCAGAGCTGGCGACAGAGACCAGATGGCTGCTGGGAGGCTTTCTGCCTCTCCTGATGCTCTAGACACACCCAGATGGGAATGCACTAGCAAACACACATGGTAGTTTCTCTGGATATGTTGATGCATGAATAACTGTCCTTCCTTCATGAAGTGAAGTTTCCTGTCACTGCTGTAACAAATTAACAAACTGTTATTTGGTGCCATGAAACAACAGAAATGTATTCTCTCACAGTTCTGGAGGCTAGAAATTGGAAATCAAGGTGTCATCAGGACCATGGTCCCCCTGAAGGCTGTAGGGAAGAATGGTTCCTTGTCTCTTCTAGCTTCAGGTGACCCCAAATGTTCCTTGGCTTGTAGCAATGTGATTCCAATCTCTGCCTCCATGTTCACAAGCCTTTTTTTCTCTTGTGTTTGTGTCTCAAACTTCCCTTTCCTTTCTTTTATAAGAGACATCAGTCATTGGGCTTAGGGCCCACCTAAGATGATCTCATCATTTTTACTGAAGTGTAGTTGGTTTACAATGTTGCGTTAATTTCTGGTGTACAGGATAATGATTCTGATACACACATACACACACACACACACACACACATATACACATCTATTCCTTTTCTTTTTTTTAATATTTTTTATTGATTTATAATCATTTTACAATGTTGTGTCAAGTTTATCTATTCCTTTTCATATTCTTTTTCATTAAAGGCCATTACAAGGTATTGAATACAGTTCTCTGTGCTATACAGTAGGACCTTGTTGTTTATCTATTTCATATATAGTAGTTAGATCTGCAAATCCCAAACTACCAGTTTATCCCTCCACCCTCCCTTCCACCTCCTGGTAACCACAATTTTATTTTCTATGTCTGTGAGTCTGTTTTTATTTTGTAAATAAGTTCATTTGTCTAATTTCTTTAGATTCCACATATAAGTGATATCATATGGTATCTTTCTTTCTCTTTCTGGCTTACTTCACTTAGAATGACAATCTCCAGGGCCATACATGTTGCTGCAAATGGCATTCTTTTATTCTTTTTTGTGACTGAGTAGTATTCCATTGTATATGTATACTACATCTTCTTTACCCAATCAGTATGATCTCATCTTAATTACCCCTGCAAAGACCCTATGTACACACAAGTTCACATTCATGAGCATTAGGGATTAGAACTTGGACATATCATTTTGGGAAATGCAATTCCACCAACTACAGGCAGCATATTCAAGATTCCCTGTGGCAAACTGACTCATTACAAATTTCAGGCTTCCTGAGATCACTTTTTTTCTTTTTTATGCCTCACAGACTAAGACTAAAGGCAGGAGCTTCAGTGAAAACATGGGCCATACTCAGAGGGTTTGACTTCGAAGCAGGGAAGGAAGGAGAATTTACAAGACCGTGAGATCTGGGCAGGCTGGAAACTCTACGCTTGCTTCCATTGACTCCTATAAAATCAAGATCTCTGTGGCCAGACCGCAGACAAGTGTTCTGAGGCTCAGAATAACCCACCTAAAATCTGCCAGCAGTCTGTCTATGGGACCACAAGGCCCCACACACTATGGTTGTTGAACAGACTGAGCGGTGCAGCCTCAGAGTCAACATTGTTAAGAGATGAAGGGAAGAAGGGAGTCATTATTCAGCTGTACGGTTGTCTTTAGGTAGAGCTAGAATAGATCATTTCCTCCCTGTGCTGCCCCCAACCTTGTAAGTGCCTGCTTTCCTCCGCAGGGAACAATCCCTTCCAGTTCCTAAATACAGATAAGTTTTAAAAGAAAATCCTCTGGAGAGCAGTAGCACCTGCGCTGAAATGCATGTCAAAAGTAGACGAGATCCTTTCCAGGAGCAAATCCGAACAGATGAAGTAAGAATAGAAGACAGCAAGGGCTGGCTGCAGGTCCCCCTGAAGAAGGAGGCTGAGGACACTCTAAAGACAGAAACTGGAAGTCCCGTTCGCCTGCAGCACCCAGCCTGTGCTGTCTGATCAGTTCCATGCAGGTGTGGCAGCTGGCTGATTCTGGGTCAGTCAGGCACCTCTTTCTGCCTCAGTTTCCCATCTATAAAGTAGGGATAAATATTTCCATCAATCAAGGATCTAGAATGGCTTCCCTGGATGCTGGCTTGGGCAATGTTTTACATGGAAACATTGATCTGGGAGACAAAAGTCAAGTTAGGCCACCAAAAAGACATCAGAAGAAGGGAACGTTTTGTTAAACCAAAGCTTTTTAAAAATTTTTTACCAAAATATAATTCACATAACAGAAATCTTACTATTTGTATGTGTGTTAACACTTAAAGAAAAAAGAAAAAAAAAGTCTCACTTCATGGAGGTCCCGGTTTCTTTTCCCTTTTTAAATTTTATTTTGTATTAAAGTATAGTGTTAAGTTTCAGGTGTACAGCAAAACAATTCTGTTATACATATACATACATATATATTTTCTTTACAGTTTCTTGTTCATTATATGTTATTGCAAGAAATTGAATATAGTTCCCTGTGCTATACAGTAGGTCCTTGCTGTTTACCTGTTTTGTGTCTGTTAATCTACAGCCCCCAATTTATCCCTCCCTACCCTTTCCCCTTTGGTAACCATAGTTTGTTTTCTGTGTCCATGAGTCCGTTTTTGGTTTATAAATAGAATTTGAATCATTTTTCCTTAGATTCCACATATAAGTGATATCGTATGATATTTGTCTGACTTACTTCACTTAAAATGATAATCTCTACGGACATCCATGTTGCTGCAAATGGCATTATTTCATTCTTTTTTAATCACTGAGTAATATTCCATTGTATATATAACCACATCTTCTTTATCCAGTCATCTATGGATGGACATTTAGGTTGTTTCCATGTCATGGCTGTTGTAAATCATGCTGCTATGAATGCTGGGGTGCTGGTGTCTTTTTGAATTATAGTTTTCTCCAGATATATGCCCAGGAGTGGGATTGCTGGATCATATGGTAAATTAATTTTTAGTTTTTTAACTCCACACTGTCCTCCATAGTGGCTGCACTGATTTACATTCCCACCAACAGTGCAGGAGGGCTCCTTTTTCTCCACATCCTCTCTATCATTTATTATTTGTAGACTTTTCAATGATCGCCATTCTGACTGGTGTGAGGTGATGCTCATTGTAGTTTTGATTTTCATTTCTCTGATAATTAGTGATATTGAGCATTTTTTCATGTGCCTATTTGGCCATCCGTATGTCTTCTTTAGAGAAATGTCTGTTTACATCTTCTGCCCATTTTTTGATTGGGTTGTTTGTTTTTGTGATATTAAGCTATATGAGCTGTTTGTATATTTTGGAAATTAATCCCTTGTTGGTCATGTCATTTGCAAATATTTTCTCCCATTCTGTAGGCTGTCTTTTCATTTTATTTATGGTTTCCTTTGCTGTGCAAAAGCTTTTAAGTTTAATTAGGTCTCATTTGTTTATCTTTGCTTTTATTTCCATTACTCTAGGAGCTGGTTCAAAAAAATACTGTTGCAATTTACGTCAAAGAATGTTCTGCCTGTTTTCCTCTAGGAGTTTTATAGTATCCGGTCTTACATTTAGGTCTTTAATCCATTTGAAATCTTACCATTTTAAAGTGTAGAATTCAGTGGTTTTTAGTACATTCACTATGTTGTGCGACCATTGCCACTACCTAATTTAAGAACATTTCCATCAGAAAAGGGAACCTTTTGAAAAAGAATTTCAGTGTGTAAATATTTTCTCTAAATAGAGAAATGATGAGCAAGGTGTATGGAGAAGACAATGCCAATTCCAGGAAATAAGCTAACGGATTCTTTCCGTAGAGCTAGGAACTCAGAGCAACACAGTTAAAGTCCCAGCACAAAAATGTTTGAGACAATATCGCTAGACACTCCCTGACAAGAGAATAACTACACTGGGAACAGCAAGAAGAAATCTAAGGTAGCTGAGAAAAAGCAAATAGGCTAAGAAATGAAGCAAGAGGGATTGCAGTTAGATATGTAGAAGAACTTCCTGACCATCATAGGGATAAAATGTTGATCAAAGGAACTATGGAACTCATTGACCAGAAATATTCAGAAACATGATATAAATTTCTGTTTGGTTTCCTAATTGCACAATAGTTTTCTCTTCCTCAGAATCTTTTAAGAGAAAAAATATCCTTTAATATATATATGACCCCCCCCAAATATATACATTAACCCATATTTGTTTTTTTATGGTTTTACTTAATAATGACTGGTATTATTTTCCTAGTATTGTAAGTATAATGATTATTATTTTATAGAATTATTTACTAATATTTGTAGAACATCTCTTAGATGACACATGCTTTCACACATGAAAGCTCATAAACACCTGTAAGTTAGTAAAAGAGTAATTGCCCAAGGCTGCATTTGGGAGTCCGTGTCCAGACTCCTTTAGCACCCTGTGCGGTCACACTGTGTCTCACCTCACACATGGCTGTTGATTTGTTTTCTTGGTGACAGTACTCAAAGATATTCAAAGGCAGTGACCGTGAACTTTTCATAAATGACTCTTCAGCATATACTCACAAGTCATATGCTCTCAACAACTGTGTGAATGGAAGAATGTCTAGTAAGGGTCTGGACTCTAAATCAGTACTTAATAAATGCTCACTAGCTCAATGACTGCACTGGTGAGACTATGTGGGATCTGCTCCATATTAATTGAGGATTCTCTTCTCTCTGGGCGCTCAAGCCTCACTTCACTTTTCCTCCCCTTAACAGAGGCACTGGGGATCGAACCCAGGACCCCATACACACCAAGCATACGCTCTACCATTGAGCTATACCCCCACCCCACTAAACGTCACTTCAGACAGCAGAGCAAAAGCTCCCAGAAATAGAGGAGGGGAGTGTAATTCCTCTGTAAGCAAGAGAATGGTCCATGGCCACTAGGTAATTCTCCCTGTTGTTTGTATCCAAAACTGCTTGTCTTCAACAATTTAGGCTTTGGGTTAGTCACCATTACAAACGTGCTAACTCCTTGGGACAACAGATTATTTTTGGTTTAAGGTTATGAATAAAAAGCAAGAGGGATTGGTAATGATGTCACAGCATAAAGATGAGGGAAATAATTTAATTTCCTTTCTCTGGAAGGTCAGTTCTCCCAAGGAGAAAAAAATTCTCCTTTAGGGTGTCAATACCCTTCCTGGCATCTTCCCCTTCTAGTTTGCTTTTCTCTGTCTCCTCTTGATCCTTAGGGAGGTGAGCATTTATAATTTAAAGATGATCAGATGATGATGTTGGGAAAGTGAGAGTTGGTGAAGGTGGGCAAAAACAGGCAGTGCTTTTTTTTTTAAGTGAAGTATAAGTCAATTTACAGTGTTGTGTTAATATCTGGTGTACAGTATGGTGATTCAGTAATACATATATATATATGTTCCTTTTCATATTCTTTTCCATTATAGGCTATTACAAGATATTGAATATTGTTCCCAAGTTTATACTTGTTTATTTTATTTTTTTAACATTTTTTATTGATTTATAATCATTTTACAATGTTGTGTCAAATTCCAGTGTTCAGCACAATTTTTCAGTTATTCATGGACATATACACACTCATTGTCACATTTTTTTCTCTGTGAGTTATCATAACATTTTGTGTATATTTCCCTGTGCTATACAGTGTAGTCTATTCTACAATTTTGAAATCCCAGTCTATCCCTTCCCACCCTCCACCCCCCTGATAACCACAAGTCTGTATTCTCTGTCTGTGAGTCTATTTCTGTCCTGTATTTACGCTTTGTTTTTGTTTGTTTGTTTGTTTGTTTTTGTTTTTGTGTTTTAGATTCCACATATACTTGTTTATTTTACATAGTAGTTAGTATCTGCAAATTCCAAACTCCTACCTGGTAACCATAAGTTTGTTTTCTATGTCTGTGAATCTGTTTCTGTTTGGACAAGCAATGCTTTTAAAAGGAAGAACAAAAGCATACACTTTAATTTCCTAAGTGTTTCAGGATGTGTCTTTAATAAAAGGAAAGAAGTGGCTACTTGTATGGTCATTTAGACACCGCATTTGCCAGTCTGTGCATACAAAGAGGCTTTGTGGAGGCAGAAGATGGCTGAGTCCAGCACATCTGTCCATATACCCACCTCCTCTAGAGGACATTGTGGGCAGGGGGTATAGCTCAGTGGTAGAGCGCATGCTTAGCATGTACGAAGTCCTGGGTTCAGTCCCCAGTACCTCCATTAAATAAATAAACTAAAGGACATTGTATGCTGATTGGTCTGACCCTCAGTGGTCTATGCACTCTCTGGCCCTGCATTGCAAGCTCTGGGATCTCAGAGATTAGCAAAGTGAGAAGGACAGGAAGAAGAGGAGGAAATCCAGCAATAGGGGCAGGGGTGACTTCAAATACAGCAGCGAAAGCATGAGGAGGATCACCTATTTCCAGGAATTAGCAATGATTAAAAAAATGAGAGGGTAGAGTATAGCTCAGTGGTAGAGTGGGTGCTTAGTATGCACAAGGTCCTGGGTTCGATCCTCAGTACCTCCATTTTTTTTAATTTAAAAATAAATAAATAAACATAATTACCTCCCCCGCCAAAAGATTTAAAAAGAAATGAAGTACACAAAATAAACAAAATGCTAGGAGACCAAACTTATTTACCAAAATGCATGACCAAGGTTTTCTGAAGATCTTGTTAGTTCTTCAGTCTACCCAGATCAAACCCATTGCCTTTTTTGCAAATTATGTGGGACTATTTTTTTTAATGCTTTCTTGGAGAAAAATACAAGCCACCACTTTTGTTAGTCTCTGTAGCCCTAATCTAGCTAAGGTAACAATATGGCAAAGGCTATGTATAAAGCACAGAAAATGCAATGGCAATGATCTTAAAAATGGAGGTTGTGTAGACATGACTGAAGTGATCAGTCAGCAGCCATTCCTTCCTGACTTTAGAATGAAAAGGATATTTAACATAGTGAGTATTCAGGATGAAGGAAAAGCCCATCTTATGGAAAGCTTTCTGTTGAAGGCTTAATTAAGAATCCTTTTTTTTTTTTTTTTTAGTGGGCTGAGGTAATTAGGTTTGTTTATCATTTTTTCAATGGAGGTACTGGGGACTGAACCCAAGTCCTGGTGCATGCTATGCACACTCTACCACTGAGCTACACCCTCCCCAAGACTCTTTACTGACATATATAAATAAGAAAAAAAATAAAAAGCATTTTTTTCACATTTAAATTTTGTCTAATCAGTTAACTGAGTGAAATCTGATTGACACAGTGAGTGTCATTGGCCTTCAATTTGGTAGCATGGTAATTTCAACATCATCAACTCTCAGCTACTGATGGCAATGAGGGATAGAAGAATCATGAAAATGGAACGGACCCATACACCCTTGGGCATATTCATAACTGAAAATCAAAAACCTTGTCCTTTTTACCCAAGGTCAACCCTGTGAGGAGACTCCTGGAAGAGGACCTGTGGCCACTCATGACAATATGATTTGAGGCCTTAAGAGTCCCCATCCCCACCCCACTCAAGGGCATCTTTCACCTGGGGTGACCATGTTTGAAGTTCTAAACATCAAGAGTCAGTCTCTCCATCCCTCTATGTCAGAAAAACTGTGGATAAAGAAAGCAGTTCCACAGAAAGACGATCAGTAACTCTTATCTCCAGCAAATGATTTGTAGTAAATTGCTTTTCACACTTTTTGGACACAGGGAAATCCGAAAATGACTTTAACTACAAGAATCTGATTTTATTTGCAGCTTACCAGTGGACAGGCAGCTGGATGGATGCTCATGGAACAGAAGAGCAAACAACTTTCAATTCAAATAAATCTCTATAAATAAAACAAAAAGAATCTGGTTTTAGCACAGCCTGGTTAAACATAGAGCTAAAAAATTCTAAATCAATTCTTTTAGACCCTTCCCAGAATCAGCGTTTCCATGTTACACGATTCCAAGGAGTGTGATGAAGCCATAGTCTATGTGAATAGTGCCCCCTGCAGTTGTACAGTTCACAGCTTGTGAGGCCATGTGTGAGATCCCCTTCCAGACCTCTCCAGTGAAATAACGATGTTGACCAGTTTGCTATGGAGATTTCAGAAGAGACAATTAGAACCACTGTGAGTGCCTCCCAGTTAGAGGGCTTGTCATAGAACCAGGAAAGATGATGGGTAGCATTAATAGTCCCTCTCCAAACTTCAGGGATTTTAACAGCCTTTTTAATCATCTTTGAGGTTTTTCAAATCAATCTTTCAGGAATGGAGCTAACACTGCCCCTAAGAAGACAAGGTAAAAATTACCACTGCTGGAACTACCCTGTTTGATCCTATAATGGTGAATACATGTAACTATGTTTGTCCAAACCCACAGAACGCACACCGCCAAGAGTGAACTCTGGGGTAAACTATGGACTTTGGGTGATAATGTGTCAACACAGGCTCATCAATTGTAACCAATGTACCACTCTACAGGGGGATGTTGCTAGTAGGGAAGGCTGTGCATGGGTGGGGGCAGGGTGTATATGGAAACTCTCTATACATTCCACTCAATTTTGCTGTGAACCAAAAACTGCTCTAAAAAATAAAGTTAAATTTTAAAAATTGTTTAAATTACCACTGGCCTCAACCAATGTTCTCGATCAGGAATTGTGTGGTATTTCTTCCCTTGAAAGCTCAACAGAACAGCAAACCACTGTTTTAATCCCAGATACCTCATTTGTATATCATGTTAAGTTTTCAAGTCAGTTTCACATCCATTTTTCAATTTGACCCTTCCAGTAAGAGTTGGTGTTGCTCACAGGAGGTAGATTAAACATTACTAGTCCAATAGGACAGGGGATGATGCTGGAATGAGGTAGGCTGAGGGACTTTTCTGTGGTTCCACAGTCAGTTGAGAGAGCTCCAGCACGGATCAACATTTCCTCCTCCACAGCCAGTGCATTTCCCTCTTCACAACGCTACCTCCAGGCCCTGCCAAACACAGCATCCAAATGAGACTTCAGCTGGGCAGCAAAAAAAGGCATACATATGTTTAGAGTATCATACCACATGCCAAAGCAATCCTGTTCTCCAGGAAGGAGAGGGAGTAACACTCCAGTATTTCTGCTGTTGGGCAGTAAAGGATTAACTCAGCAGGTCTGGGTTATGGGAACCCTGCACGTGCCAAAGAAAAGTTACGCCCTTTCCTGCAGCTCCTGGGAGAGAACCTCTAAGCCCCTGGAAGAGCCTGCCTGTTAAGAGCATCTCTGACTATCTGGGGCCTTGGCCATAACAGATATGTTATGCCAACAGTATGATTTATGGTGGGGGCCTTGGGTCATGTGGTGTTATTTGGCCTCTGGAGGGCTGGAGACTGAGTAGCTAAGGTCAGTCACATGGGTGCCACATGGTTGTCCCATGCCTATATGACTGGTCCCCTATAAAAACCCCATTTACCAAGGCCCCAGTGAGCTTCCCTAGTTGACCATACTCCATACACATTGTCACACTAAGAAAATTAAGCGCTGACCATTTGACTCCATTGGGAGAGCACAAATAGAAGCTTGCACCTGATCTCTCCTGGGCTCTGCTCTATGCACCTTTTTCCATTGCTGATTTTAATCTGTATCCGTTCACTGTAATAAACTGTAACTATGAGTTTAATAGCTTTGCTGAGTTCTGTGAGTCCTAATGAGTGATTAACCCTAAGGGTGGTCTTTGAGACCCCCCAAACACAACTGTGATTATGGATGAGGTCACTTACAAAACCAGACTGTTGCTGGCTTGGCAAAAATTCACATATTCATATACTCCTGCCCTCACCATCCAACCAAACCCAGGAATCTAGGATGTGCCCTTCACCACCCAGGGTTCACCCGGCAGACCCCAGACAGTAGCTGCCTTCTCTCTGTGCTCCATGTGCACACATCTCACTGTCCTACCACAAACCCACTAGAACCTTCCCAAGAGGGATCTCCCTCCAGCCAGCTAAATAGGGACCTGTCCCAAAGGCAGCTGGGCCACGATAAGGAGACAGTGTCACTATTAAGAGGCTAAGAAGCAAACACAACACACCTACAATTATTTCTGTTGAATGGTTCCAAGAGGGACCTTGGGCTTCCTACTTGATGACATACGGCCGCTGCTGTCCTGTGGAGGTGATTTGCAGTCTCATTAGCCCCTTTCCCAGCTGCAGCACAGCATGGTAACCATCTGTCTTGTTGGCTCATAGAGCACAGCCTGGGACCTTTGGGAAGTGTGCCTCATTCCACAGCTAGTCTTCTTCTTGACCAGACTATTAAACCTTGTCTGGCCGTCTTCCCAGCCCCAGCTTGTTAATACTAATGGTTTCATCAGCACCCAAATATTATTGCTAGCAAATGTAATTTCCACTTTGTTTTCCAACAGGCAATTGAGATGTTACACCTGAGCGTCCTGGCCAGAACCTGGTGCTGAGCTGTCTCTGGTTTACTTTATGGTGTCCACCCGTCTGCCTCCTGGGCTCTTTTCACCCAAGGTTGCAGAGCAGATCAGCCAGGTTTCCAACTGATTGCGTCCTCAGAGGGCCCTCTGTCTGAAGGATCTAAGATGGGAATCGGCACATATGTTCACATTTGTGAAGAGAGAGTAGGACCAAAATATAAATGACCTTGAGATTTCTGCTCCACAACAACCCCATAAAGCTGGCATTTTTAGCCTAATACATTCGGCCCTCCACATCCGAGAGTTCCACATCCACGCATTCAACTAAATGCCTATAGAAAATATTTCTTTTAGTTTCAGAAAGTTCCAAAACGCAAAACTTGCCTTTGCCACAGGCAACTGTTTACACAGAATTTACATTGTATTAGGTATTATAAGTAATCTAGAGATGATTTAAAGTATATGGGAGGATATGTGTAGACTACATGCAAATACTACACCATTTTATATAAGGGATTTGTGCTTCTGCAGGTTTTGGTATCCACGGGGTCCTGGAACCAATCCCTCATGGATACTGAGGGATGACAGTATTTTTTTACAAAGTCAAGCCCCAAGACTCAGGTTAAGTAACCTGTGCCACGTGGCACACATACCAAATGCCAGAGCTGGGATTCAAGCCCTGTCACCACGTGCTCAAACGCCAGGCTCTTTCTGGCCTCCAGTACTGCCTCTCACTGTGAACTAACCTATGTGAGGTTCTCCATCTAACCATGTGGCCTAGTGGGGGTGGACAATACATCCTGGGTCCAGGTAACTCTGGGGTTTTAGACTTCTCCCTCCTATGGTGGCCCTTAAGGACTCTCCTAGGAAACGGCTGATCGGGGTTTCCTTGGCAATCCCACAGCAGTTTGCTCACATTGTGCTTACTGTCCCAAAGATGTGGCTCACCTGGTACTGTATCCGATTCCTTAACAGGTTATTCATCGTCATGTCTTCTGCTTCTGGCATGATGGCTGCACACTGTAGGTAAAGATAATGCATCTCACTAATAATGAACTTAAATCACACCTAGAATGCTCCAGAAGTAGGTTGTAATTGTAGTAGTTGACTCAAAGACTTTGGGAGCTAGCAAAGCTTCAGAGGTTCTCATCCCAGGTTGGCCGGCTGTTTGGTGCACTTTAATTTCTTTGAACTTCGGTTTTCTCATCTGTAATTTCTGATCTCAGACTGCTGTTGTGAGAATTAAAGGAGGGAAGATGTTATGTAAAACACCCAGCACGACACCCCACACACATTGGGTACTCAACCAAGTGGGTGCACCTTTTCTCCTGCCTTCCCTTTGAATGCTAATTTAGGGCGTGCCTTTTGGAAGGTGGAGGTCTTTTAGAAACCCAGAAACTGCAGGGATTCAGAGCTTCTTCAGGTCTCTGCTAGTCTTTGGCTGTAAGTTCAGTAGACTGAAGCCATTAATGACTCACTTATCAGTCTCAACAAACTAACAGATACCGTCCCCCGCATACACGATGTTCTAGTAACTCAAGCAAAGGTATAACTTACCCTGTGAATTTGAGAAATGTCAACGTGCAATTTGGACAGCTCAGACTCAACTGCACACTTTAGTTTCCTTCTACATGGCAGGATGGGTTTTGGCTTGAATCATCTGAGTAAGTTCCTCTGCTCCCCAAGTTTCCTAAAACACATGTTTCATATTCTGAGTATAGACACTATGCAAAAAGGTATTATTTCACCTCCTGGGAAGGAGTGGGAGGAAATTGTGCTCTACACTGGAATTTGACACAACATTGTAAAATTATTATAAATCAATAAAAATGTTAAAAATAATAATAAAAAAATAAAAGATACTTAACAGGCAAATTTTAAAAAAAAAGTAAATCTCAGACAATGTCACACAGTTCCTCCAGAGCAAAGCTGAAAGGTGGTCTCTGGGTCTCCAAATTTTTGATCCTTTCAGCATATTTAAAGAAAGTGGTGACTGCACTTAAAAGCATCTAGGCTTTTAATATTAAAAAAAAAAAAAAGCTTTGCAGTTGTGCATTTCTTCCCTTTTGTGTAAAAACTTAAAATGATGCTGATGTAATAATGAGGTAATCACATGGTAAGAATTTTTATGCTGTCCATTCCCCAAATGTCAGATATGCTCATGCTTTGGATTTTTTTTTAATTGAAGTATAGATGATTTACAAGATTATATTAGTTTCAGTGATTCAATATTTTTGTAGATTATATTTCATTTAAAGTTGTCATAAAAATACTGGCTCTATTCCCTGTGCTGTACAATGTATCCTTGTAGCTTATTTATTTTGTATATAATAGTTTGTAACTCTTCATCCCTTACTCCTGTCTTGCCCTTCTCCTCTTTCCCTTCCCCACTGGTAACTACTAGTTTGTTTTCTGTATCTGTGAGCCTGCTTCTGTTTTGTTGTATTCATTCATTTGCTTTATTTTTTAGTGATAACATACAATATTTGTCTTTCTCTGTCTGACTTCACTAAGAATAATACCCTCCAGGTCCATCCATGTTGTTGCAAATGGCAAAATTCCATTCTTTTTTATGGCTTGAGTAATATTCCATCATCATATATATATCTCATATCATATCATATCTTCTTTATCTATTCTTCTGTTGTTGAGCATTTGTGTTGCTTCCATATCTTGGCTACTACAAATAATGCTGCTATTGGGGTGCATGTATCTTTTCAAATTAGTGTTTTCATTTTCTTCAGATATACACCCAGGAGTGGGGCTGCTAGAGCATATGGTAAGTCTATTTTTAGCTTTGGAAGAAACTCCATACTGTTTTTCATAATAGCTGCACCCATTTACATTCCCAGTTTTGCAGAAAAACGTGTTACAGCTCAGTGTTACAGCTCAGCTGTGACAGCAACCTGGATCTGGGCGAGAGACCAAGCAGCACTCAGAGAGTTGGAGAACTCAGGTTTATTATGCCACCCAGCCTACAGGAGTTAACACTCCAAGCTCTGGACCCTGTCTGTAGTTTACATAGGCTTTTAGAGGCTGCCAGTTTACACTTTGCAACATCATATGCAAATAAGGTATAACAAAAGTTGACTAATTAGGAACAAGCTTTGTATAAATGGACCAGTCAGGAGGGAGAGAAATAACCAATCAGGAGTGAGGGAAATGGGCCAATCAGGAGTGAGAGAAATAACCAATCAGGAGTGAGCTCCATGCAAATAAAGTACTACCAATGGACCAATCAGGAGTGAGGGAAATGGACCAATCAGGAGTGAAGGAAATAATGAATCAGGAGTGAGCTCAGGGAACCAACAGAATTTTAGGGGTAAGTTCTACTTTCCTAGAAGTAAGCTGTTTCAGAGGCAAAAAGTGAGATAGAGCCTCTGGGGCAGGGAACCGGATGGTGCTGGCAGGAGAGTAGTGGCTCTGCCTGGGGTTCATGCCTGTCTTTTTTTTTTTTAATGGGGGTTCCCACCTCACCATCAACAGTGTGCTAGTGTTCCCTTTTCTCCACATCCTCATGTTGTTTAAGACTTAGCATTTTGTACTCAGATAAAGCAGAAATAATAGGTCAGAACCTCTATTTTTCATTGCCAAGTGAGAGTGATGCTAATGAGGGGTCACAGATTCATTCATTCATTCACTCATTCAAGTGTTTCTCAGGCCCCTCCACTGCACAGAAGACTGTACTCTTCCAGGCTCCAATCAGGCAAGCTTCCTGCAGGAGGTAGTACAATGAGGCTCCATGAGGGAACTGGTGCTGATGGGTGAAGAAGCTGAGGGGGAAAAAAATGGAAATGATGACATCTGGTCTACCTAAGTCACAAAAGTTATTTTAGGAATTGTGTGGGATAATGTAGAAGGCATTATTTGAAAATAATGAACTGTACAAATAGTATAATCCAATAAGGAAAGAGAAATAAGACTGTGACCAACTAAGGCTGTAAATGCTATGCACCAAATTCACAGAACAGACATAAGTCTTCCAGAAGGCTACAGAGTGAAATATCACTCCAAGCCTTGGTAGTTGGAGAATAACCCTTGTCAGAGCTGGGGCTATAGTAGGATCTTTCATTTGTCCTGATCTTTTATTCTTTGGGTGAACGTATATTATTCCAGGACATCCATGTTATAACCTATGATTTCTTGAAATATAAATAGGGAGAGGGTGTTAGCCTCCATTTCACAGATAGGAAAGTCAAGGTCAAAAGAGGTGAATTTGGTGACATACTCAATGTCACAAAGCAACTCAGCCCAGAAGGTGGGAATCCATACAGCTGGGCAGTGGAGCTGGAATGACTGACAGCAATTACCATTTTAAGGATTAGAGAGAAGCCCTATTTGTACATCCTAGCCACTGATTTTATGGAGGAAGATGCTAAAAAAAAAATGGATGTCTGCAAATTACCTGCAGGGTTCAATCCACAGCTGGATGTCTCTTGCCCCATCTCAAGTTATTGAGAATTCTTAGCACCCCAAATCCCGTTCTAACCTGACCTACTGATTGCTCTTTATGGGAGGGTACTTCCTACTTCAAGAGTCCGGTGGAAGTAACTAGCACTAGGCAGGGGGCTGGAGGACCTCAGATCCATTCTTTCTTTGGGACTCCCGGGCTATATAATCCTAGAAAATTCCCTGAAATTACCTTTGGTGGAACCAACCTTCTCTTAGGTAAAACGGGAAGTAATACGCGTATCTTCTTGCCTCACCAAGTCGCTGGGTGATAGTGATAATGTACCAGGAGAACACAGTTAACATAAATGACCAAAGTGCCATACAAATGCAAGGTATGTTCCTAAGACTTTCTGTAGTAGCTGTTTTAGGACAGAAATAATACGCATGATAGCCAGGCAAAATTTCAAAACAAAAATGTCATAGGTGCCCCAGAGATGGGAAGGAACCAGGACAGGATCCCTTCTTTGCAGGTCAAGCAACAAGATGTGGGGAAGTGATGAGTGAACCCAGGCAAGCTCTCCCACAGCAGGAGCATCCAGTGACAGAGGCTGAACACTCAGGGCCCATCTTAGGAAATACGTAATTTCAGAGACAGGGGAAATGGTCGATTAGGTCAGGGATAAATGGGAAGGCAAAAAGTAGAGGAAAAGCTATTCTGATTAGGAGACAGCATGTCAGCCCACAAGAGCAGAGCTTTGTGAGCTTCCCTGCTGGGCCCCAGGGCCATGCTTCATGGATGCACCACAGATATTTGCTGAGTGAGGGAACAGACGAGGTGTGGCATGAGCAAAGGGAGGGGATGAAACAGTGGATGGGCTTCCTGGCGGGTGCCATGAGTGTTTTGTCCTTGACAAGTGATTACAGCTAGTGATGGCTTTATCCTTGGGCAAGTGAGGGGCTATTGGTATAGAGGCAAGATCAGGACAACCCTTCTTAGGCTGCTCTGGCTTTCAACAAATACTTTCTAGCCTCCAAGGTCAAAAGAGAGCATGAGTCACTAATGGGACAGAGATCTGCGTCAACAGGTATAGCTGAGGCATGGACACAGTTGCAGGAGGAAGTCTTTCTGAATGCAAGCCTTTGTCATATTTGCTGCATTTTGCCTGTTAATGCACTTTCACCAAGTGATACTTTGAACAAGAATAGTGCGACAGGGTGGGACGTCTGGAATGACAGTGTAAGGAGCTCAGTGGACCCTTTCCCCACTTAAAAAAAAAAAAACCAAACCACTTAATGGTGAACATTATAAAAAAAAACAATATAAAGTTCCTGGAAGTCATTCTAATATCATACAGCAAACTGAGCAGCATTTATTCCAGAAAGTCTAATAAGCTTGGTAAGAACAGTGAGAATCTATGGCATTTGAGCTAGACCCTGCCTTCTTCCCTCCCCTTCAACTCCCCCCACCCAGCTCTGTGTTAGTGCTGTGTTACAGAAGATTTAACTCCAGGAAAGCGCAGCCAAGAATATTGGGGGAGGGGGCTCCCTTTAACCACAACTTCCAATTAGAGTACAGTTTCACCCCAGGGGGGGGCAGTTATATCTCTCAACCCCCACCAGCTCTGTGTTACAGAAGCCCTATTTCATGGCAGAAAAGACTGGGGATTCCTTCCCCTACTCAAAGTGAAGGCTCATAAGGTAGCAGCTGTACCACAGGCAAGGCAATACTGGGGCCCTAATAGCAAGCCCCATCCTCAACCCCCCTCATAGGGCAGAGGTCCCATGCAGGTAGGGACAAGTGGAGAAGATGGCAGCTACAGTCCCCTTCAGCTTCCACTTGTAGGGTAGTGGTATTATTTTGGGAGAAGCAGGCCACCATCCCTGTCCCCAGCCATATCTCCAATGCAGGAGCACAGAAGTTCTGCTCAAGAGGAGAGGCAAGACTGGAGGACTTCATAGCTCTGCTGAGGAGCTGATTTTATTTGGAACAGAATGTGAAGTATAGGAGACCAGAAAATGCCACCCCAAAATATGACTTAGGAAATTAGTATAGGCCACCATAAAATACACCTCTTTGGCATAAGGATTATTTTGGGAACAACAGACACAGGATAAGCTCTGAAAACAGAGTAGAACTAACCCTTTTGTAAGGGATATTTCCATTTATAAAGGAAATCTCCATTTATAAGAGTGTCTCCCTCTTTGTACCAGGAAGAGAAGGATGACTAAATCACAAGAAACTCTTATCAGTGGAAAAGGCTCTCATTTAAATCTGAATAACAAATCTTATCACACTTTTTATTGTACTTTTCCTGGTCACCTCCCCATAACTGCACCTACACCCTTCTTTTGTCTTTAGTTGAAGATGGTATTTAAGCCTGAGTTCTAAACCATCTCTAAGTTACTCATTTTTCCCTGGCTATCTCCTATGTATACATGAGGTATACATGTTAATAAACTTTTGTTTGTTTTTCTCTTGCTAATTTGTCTTTTCTGGTGGTGACTCTAGCCAAGAACTTAGAAGGGTAGAAGGAAAACATTTTTCTCTCCTACAGGAGGAACCCATGCCTTAAGGTGTAGTCAGAAACAATAACAATCTTACTGTCAGACAATTATAAGAAAAGGCAAATAGTCTCAGGAAACTAGTACTAAAAGACAAAACAGCAAATCAGCCAGAAGTTTAACAGAAAGAAACAGGGAAACAGACAGCTCGAAAGTTCCCTATTAAGATCATACTTCTCCCTGGGGGTTGTGCATATGTGTCAGACTGCACCTAGTAAAAAGCAACTGATGCAGGCACTTGAGAGCTATTGGTCTCCACTAGAACATGCAGCAGAATGTAAAGCATTCACCACATCAATCATAAATCTATCAACAAATGCCTGAACACTTACTGGTGTAGGAGAGGAAAATGTTTTCCTTGACCCTCTTAGGGTCCCTGGCTGGGCCTGTTAATTAAACTGACAAAGACAGATTTAGAGGAGAAAAGCATACAAATTTAGTTAATATAAGTTTTATATGATATAGAAGCCTTCATAAGAAAATGAAGACCCAAAGAAACAGACCTAAGGATTTTTATGCTAGGTTTGATGAAGAGTGGACAGTCGTGGAGACTAGATCAAAGAGTATGAGGAAAGTGTAGTAAATGAGTGAAATTTAGCAAGGCCTGTTTGTTCAAATTCTTTTCAGCTCCCTTTACCTTTGGAGATAAGGATGCTCCTTTCCCCTGGGTAGAGGGAGGGCACCTCTCACATGAGAGTCTCATGACCTGCTTCAGGGAAGAAGGGTAGGGGGAAGGTCAGAGTAACATTATTATTTCTGCATTTTCTCAAATTCCTTCAACTTTAAAATATCCAGTATGCCAAGATGCCATATTTGGGGGTAGCATGTTCTGATCCACATTATTGGCTCAAGACGCATAAGCATGACCTCTAAATAGTCACAGATTGAATATTAAACTATGCTAATCTGGGACAAATTCTAGGAAGCCAGGCTTATAAATAAAAAATGAGGCAAAAAACTGAGCAGTGACATCAGAGACTGCACACTGTGAAGGAAATATACTTCACAGAATTAATCCAGGAAAGATATTAAACAAATAACAAAATAAAAACAAAAGCATTAAGAAGGCTCAGAGGAAGTACTGGGCTAATTAGTATTTAGAGTTGCTACAATATATTATGTGAAATGCCTAGTGTTCAACAGAAAGTTATAAGACATGAAATGAAACAGTAGAGTGTGATTCTTGTACAGTTTTTTTTTAAAAACAGGCAGCAGAGACCAACTTAAGGGGACCTAGATGTTGGACTTAGCAGACAAAGACCTCAAAACTTTATAAATACACTCAAAGAATAAAACAAACCATGTATAAACAATTAAATTTCTATGACAATGATTTATCAAATAAAGAACATCAATAAAGAGATAGAAATTATTTTTTTTAAAGAACCAAGTGGAAATTCTGAATTTGAAAAGTACAATAACTGAAATGAAAAAAAAATCACTGGAGGAGCTCAACAGTAGATTTGAGCTGGCAGAATAAAAAATCAGTGAACTTGAAGATAGATCATTTAAGATTATACAATTTGAAGGACAGAAAGGACAAAAGAATGAAGAAAAATGAGCAGAGCCTCAGAGACTGATGGGACACAATGAAGTAGAACAACATGCACATACCTGGAGTACAAGAGGGAGAAATGAACAGAAAAATTATTTGAAGAAATAACCACTGAAATTTTCTGTAATATAACACAAACCATTAATCTACATATCCAAAAATTCAGCAAAATGCAAGTAGGATAAACACAAAGAAATCCATGCCTAAACATATCATAATAAAAGTGTTGACAGCCAAAACCAGAGAAAATCTTAAAGGAGCAAAAGAAAAATAAGTGTACTCCACTGTAGGTGGGAATGTACATTTGTGAAGCCACTATGGAAGACAATATGGATGTTCCTTAAAAAACTAAAAATAGAACTACCATATGATCCAGCAATTTTACTCATATATAACCAGTGTATGTGTGTATATATATATATACTTATATATACCTACTCTTTTGTGTATCTTTTATATCCAGAAAAAAAATTAAAACACTAATATGAAAAGATACATGCACCTCAGTGTTCATAGCAGCACTGTTTACAATAGTCAAGACATAGATACAACCCAAGTGCCCATCAACAGACAATTGGTTTAAGAAGATGTGATTTTATCACCTCACACTAGTAACAATGGCCATCATTAAAAAGTCCACAAATGATAACTGACAGAGAGGGTGTGGAGAAAAGGGAACCCTCCTACACTGCTGGTGGAATGTAGTTTGGTGCAGCCATTATGGAAAACAGTATGGAGATTCCTCAAAAGACTAAAAATAGACTTATTATATGACCCAGCAAACCCACTCCTGGGCAGAGGAAACTCTAATTTGAAAAGATACATGCACCCCAATGTTCATAGCAGCACTAGATACAATAACCAAGACATGGAAGCAACCTAAATGTCCATTGACAGATGAATGGATAAGGAAGATGTGGTATAATTCTATAATAGAATACTACTCAGCCATAAAAAAGAATGAAATAATGTCATTTGCAGCAACATGAATGGACCTGGAGATCATCATTCTAAGTGAAGTAAGCCAGAAAGAGAAAGAAAATTACCATATAATATCATTCATACGTGGAATCCTAAAAGGGAAAAAACACAAATGAAACTTTACAAAACAAAAACAGACTCATAGACATAGAAAACAACATTATGGTTACCAAAGGGGAAAGGGAAGGAGGAAGGGCAAATTAGGAGTATGGGATTCAGAGATACAAACTACTATACATACTATATGTAAAATAGATAAACAACAAGGACCCACTGTATAGCACAGGGAACTATATTCAATATCTTGTAATAGCTTATAATGAAAAATAATCATATACATATAAAATTGAATCACTATGCTGTACACTTGAAACTAACACAATATTGTGAATAAACTATACTTCAATAAAAAAAATAAGTGTACTCCATTCTCTTGACACCGCATTGTTTCTCACTGGTTGTGATTCATCCAGTGTTGGGCAGGGGCAGCTCTGAAGATGGGGCTCCACACACCAGCTGAAACATATGAACTTATTCCTGGATCCTGTTCTGTGGTTATTCCTGAGATGTCATCTATATCAACATCATAGAGTTTTGATGCAGCCCTTCCACCTATTGCTGCCCTTTATGGGCTATGTAACTTAGGGCAAGTTACTTATTAGCCTCTCTGAGCTCATCTTCCAAATATCTAAGAGGACCTCGTCTCCCTACCTTGTCTTACTATTGTGAAAATTAGAAACAATATATGTGCAGTGTCCTGACTGTGGATGTTACTGCAGAATTGACAATAGCTGATCTTGGGGGTTTTTTGTTTTGTTTTGTTTTGGGGGGAGAATTAGGTTTGTTTATTTATTTATTTTAACAGAAGTACTGGGGATTGAACCCCAGACCTCATGCATGCTAAGTGCACACTTGGAAGAGAGTAGTTATTATGGGTCAAGTTTGGTGTGGTGATCCAGGAGATACGCCACCAGAGGATATGCCAGCACTGGAAGGTACAGGAGTACAAACTGCTGACCAAGTGAGCACCATACATTCATGACCTCCAAGGGCACAGCAGGGGTTGTGGTGATTTAATCCTAACAATGACCTTTAGTGCTGCCCAGCTTTAGTCCAGGCTACTGTCCTTAGGGCCTCAATTTGAGTAAATAAGCCATCTCCACAGCTTCTCAATAAACCTGTCTGATTCGTATGATGATGCCTGTTTTACAGGTAAAGCAGACATTGAGGTTTCAAAGGTGTGAATTCATCTACACAAGGTCACACAAGATGTAATAGGTAGAGCTAGACTGTAGGCTCAGAACCCTTTACTGGCAAATAAGAGCTCTTTTCCCGTACTCCGCTGCCCTTCAGATTCACATTTATCCTGTATGTATTGAATACCTCCTGCACACTGAGCACTTGGGCCATCAGGACTATGCATTCACTTGGACATTTCCTGTGACGTGAGGCTTTGACTTTAGCCAAGGTGTTAAGTGCGTTGATTTTTCTCTTGGTTTGGTTTGAGCTGTGCCCCCAGGAATTATAAGTACATAGTCTTCTAAGGAGCAAGTTCAGATAGCTCCTTGGTTCTCTATGACCCACCCCTGAGTTAATCTCTCCAAGATTCCAGAGGATCCAGTGTTAAGTAGTGGTCTAAGTTCTCAGAGCAGCCTGTCACATGATCAAATCCTAAGACTGCACCATAGAGTGACAGTTGGGACTTCAGAGTGGTTCCATTCTGCTCCAATGAGTGTGTTCTCCCATTATCGGCAGGTGCTTTTCATAATTCAGTAGAGAAATGGATGTGAGACAGGGAGGACAGCCCTCAGGTGACGATTGAGTCCTTTTTAGATTTGTTCTTATCTTACAGACCTTTCCTAGACACGGGCCCTCAAAGAATTCAACCTGAGGACACAGATCCTCAAAGAATTCACAGACCTCACACCCTGAACACAGACACCTAAATATCTCAAAATAAAATATTGAGAAACTAAGGACAGGGAGGTATAAATTAGGGGTTGGGGATTAACAGACACACATTACTATATATAAAACAGATAAACAACAAAGACCTACTGTATAGCACAGGGAAATATTTTCAATACCTTGTAATAACATATAATGGAAAAGAATCTGAAAGAAAATATATGTATGTATGTATATGTATAACTGAATCACTTTGCTGTACACCTGAAACTAGCATTGGAAATCAACTACACTTTAATTTTAAAAGTTTTTAATAAAATATTTTAAAAATAAAAAAATATATTGGGAAACAGAACAGTACAGAGTATAGAGATATCATACCTTGAATGCCAATCCTCAGACAACTCAGACTGAAACCTGGGAACATAGACTATCAAAGAATTCAAAAATGTCATGCCCTGAACAAAACCCCAAAGGCCTTAGACTCAAACTTTAGGATATACATCCTTAAAGAGTTCAAAGACCTCACACCTTGAACACAGATCCCAAAATCTCTGATTAAAAATTGAAAGAAAGTCAATTAAAGAGTCCAAAGACCTCACATCCTGAACTCAGACCCCAAATAATTCAAATTGAGCTTGGGACACAGAACCTCTAAAAGTTCAGAGAATTCTCTCCTTAAACATGAACTCCCAAACACCTTATACTTAGTGGAACACAGACTCCTGAAAGATTTTAGAGATTTCATATCCTGAATACGGTCTCACCAAATACCTCAGACTCAAGCCTTGGAGAAGAGACTCTCTAAAAGTTCAGAGACTTCATATCCTAATCATAGGCCTGCAATTGGCTCAAACTCAAAACCTGGGGCATTTAACTCCAATGAGATCAGACAACTCATACCCTAACCAGAGCCCACTAAATACTTAAAACTTGGTACTCCAAAGTTCAGGGACCTCACACCCAGAACACAGACCACAAAAACCTGAGATTCAAATCTTCAAAAACAGACCATCAAAGACTTTGAGGCACCTCACACCTTGACCACACAACTCTCTAACACCTCAGACTCAAATCTTGCAAAGCAGACCTTTGAGGAGTTCAGGGACTCATACCCTGACCAGAGTAACACAATACTTAAGTCTAAAATGTTGGTATACAGACCCTCAAAGAATTTGGAGACCTCACAGCCTGGACACAGACACCAGAATACCTCAAACTGAACCTTGGAACAGACCCAGAAAGATTTCAGAAACCTCACATACTGAATACAAACTGAAAATTACCTCACATGTAAAACCTAGAAACACAGATTCTCAAAGATTTCAGAGGTCTCATATCTTGAATGAGAACTCTATGAATACCTCAGACTCAAACATTGGAACACAGACCCCCAATGAGTTCAGAGACCTAATACCCTGAACAAGGACCCACAAATACCTCAAATTCAAACCTTGGAACAAAGATCATCAAAACATTTAGGAAACACAGACTCTGAACTGAGACCCTATCAAATACATTAAACTCAATCTTGAGGACAAATACACTTAAAGATTAAGAGGCTTTCACACTGAATGAAGAACCTGAAATATTTCAGACTCAAAACAACAAAAATTTCATAGACCTCACACCAAGAACATGGACTTCCAAACACCTCAGACTTAATACTTGAGACACAGACCCTCAAAAATTTCAGAGACCTCACATCCTGAACAAAGACCCCCTAATACGCCACATCCAAACTTTCGGTCACAGATCCTCAGAGATAGATATTTCAAGCCTTGAACACAGACAGCAAACACCTCAGACTAAAACCACAGGACACAGACTGTCAGTGTGTTCAGAGATTTCACATCAATAATAAGGCTCCCAATAAATCAAACTCAAACATTGAGATACACACCCTCAAAGATTCCAGAGACCTTGTATTAACCATGTCTTTTATTTTCTGTATTCTGATGCTTTGATAGCTGGGGCCTTGCTGACCCTAGAGGGACTGTCCCTCCCAGGGTTGATCAAGTCCTAGAAATAGTTAAAACAAAACAAACAGACAGACAAACAAATAAAATCAACTCACCCTAGAGAGTGCTTTTCAAATACAACCCAACTAATCCAGAGCTGACACTTCAACCACCTCCTCTATCAGGGTCTCACACTCCAGACCACTATTCCCCTGCCCTAATCACCTAGGGCCAGGTACTAGACAATGAGGGATAGCCTCTATACCCAGAGCCCAATGAAATTCTTCAAACTAACCAACTCTAAGCCTGCTTACCCTGCCTAGCCCATTCCTTCCTATGAAAACCACAATCAAGACTCTTGTCCACAATTTTCCCATCTCCCTCTGCCTTCTGACTGACCCTGGTGCTTCCTATGTGGCATCCAAGGTATGGCATGCCCCCTTCCGTTGAAATCTGTGAGTATAACAATCTATCTTTTCAGTGGCAGTCATTTCCTATCTGTTGGCCTTACCATACCCAAATTATAATAAAACCTACATTAAAACAGACTTCACATTCTGACCAGATTTCACCAAACACATATGCCTCAAAACTTAAAACATACAGTTTTCTGAACTTTTCAAAGAGTTCAGAGAATTCTAACCCTGAATGCTGACCCTGAATTGTCTCAGGCTCAAACCGTAGGATGGACCATGGAAGAATACAGAAACCTCACAACTTGAACCCAATTCCCAACTATCTCTGACTCAAACCAGGCAACACAGACCCTCAAAGAGTTCAGAGAACTCAAAACCTGGGTGCAAACAAAAAATAGCTTAGATTCAAAACTTAGAAAATAGACTCTGAAATACTTCAGTGAACTCACATCCTGAACTTAGACCCCCACGTACCTCAGATTCAGACCTTGAGACAGACCCTCAAAGAATCCACTTACTACACACCATGAATTAGGACCCCTAGTTAACTAAGACGCAAACTTTGGGACACACATCCTCAAAAAATGTAGGGATTTCACAAACTGAACAGAGACATCTAAATACCGCATAGTTAAACCTTGGAACACAGATCATCAAAGCGTTTAGAAAGCTTACAACCTGAAAAAGACCCCAAATACCTGAGATTTAAACCTTGGAACAGAGCTTCAAAGAGTTCAGAGACTTCACATCCTGAATATAGACTCCCCAGATACCTCAGATTCAAACCCTGGGACACAGAACCTCCTGCAGTTCAGTGACTTCATAGCTAGAACAGAAACCTCAAATATATCAGATTAAACTTTGAAAGAGAGCCTCCAAGAGTTCAGAGACCTCACTTCCTGAAAGCAGACCCCAAATACCTCAGACTCACACCTGGAACGTAGACCATCTAAAATTTCAGAGACCTCACACCTTGAACAGGACCTGCAAATACCCCAGACTCAAACTTTGTGACACAAACCCTCAAATATTCAGAGACCTCACACCATGAACACAAATGCTCAAATAGCTGAACCATTACAATGGGACAGAGCCTTCAAGAGTTTGGAGATAGGAGGCCCTGAACATAGACTCCCAAATACCTCAGACTCCTTTCTTGAAACACAGACCCTCAAAGATTTCATGGACTGCACACAAACCCCACACACCTCAGATTCAAACTCTGGAGCACAGATACTCAGAGAGTTCAAGGATTTCAGTCTGACTTCCCACACCAAACACCTCAGAATCAAATTTGGACAGACTGTCTGAAAGTTCTAAGATTTCAGACCTTGAACCTAGACCTCCCAAATAAATCATATAGAACACTGACTCTGAAGGATTTCAGTGACCACATACACTGAATTCAGAACCTAATTACTTCAGACTCAAACCTTAGAACACAGATCATCAAAGCATTTTCAAACCTCATACCCTGAAAAAGATTTTAAATATCTTAGAGTCATACCATGGAATATAGACCCTCAAAGATCTCAGAGACTCAACACCTAAACACAGACCAAAAATACATCACATGCAAACCTTGGGATAGAGACCCTATAAAATGCTGAGAGCAGCATTATTCATAATAGCCAAAAGATAGAAGCAACCCAAGTATCCATTGAGAATGAACGGAGAGACAAAATATGGTATATACATACAATGGAACATTATTCAGACTTAAAAAGGAAGGAGATTCTGACACATGCTACCACACAGATGAAACTTGAGGACATTATGCTAAGTGAAATAAGAGAGTCACAAAAAGACAAATACTGTATGATTCCACTTATATGAGGTACTTAGAGTAATCAAATTCATAGGAAGGAGAATGGTGATTGCCAGGGACAGGGCGGGGGTGTGTGGAATGGGGAGTTAGTGTTTAATGGCTACAGAGTTTTACTTTGGGAAGATGAAAAAATTCTGGTGATCTGTTGCACAACAATGTGAATGTACTTAATGAATTGTACACTTAAAAATAGTTGAGATGGTAAATTTCATGTTATGTGGACTTTACCACAATTCAAAATATAGGGATTGGGCAATGTTCACAGCAGAATGATTTACAATAGCCAAAACATGGAAAAAACCTAAATGTCCATTTACAGATGACTGGATAAAGAAGTTGTGGTATATTTATACAATGGAATACTACTCAGCCATTAAAAAGAATGAAATAATGCCATTTGTAGCAACATAGATGGACCTAGAGATTATCATACTAAGTGAAGTAAGTCAGAAAGAGAAAGACAAACATCATATGATATTACTTACATGTGGAATCTTAAAAAATGACACAAATGAACTTATTTACAAAACAGATCAGATTTACAGACATAGGAAAAAATTTATGGTTACCAGGGGGGAAAAGGGGTGGGAAGGGATAAATTGGGAGTTCAAGATTTGCAGATACCTACTACTATATAGAAAATGGATAAACAACAAGGTCCTACTGTATAGCCCAGGGAATTATTTTCAATATCTTACAGTCATCTATAATGAAAAAGAATATGAAAATGAATATATGTATGTACATGTATGACTGAAATATTATGTTGTACACCAGAAATTGACACAATATTGTAAACTGACTATACTTCAATATTAAAAAAGAGAAAAATATATAGGGATTGGTGATTTTACCTGGATTATCCATCTCTGCATTATCTGCTTGATTGTTCACCTTGGACCAGCCTATAGCTCCTCCTTAGTACAATATCGAGTTGCTTAGTCACCATCACTCAGAGGCAGCATCCACCCCATCGAATGTGGTTTAAAAATTACGAGGACACTAACACAATGGTGGAGGATCATCTGTTATTGTCCCCGTCCTCAAAGACAAAGAATGGTATGTAGTGACAATGAGTAGACAGAGACACAAAAATGAGGATTTGTGGAAAAGAGGGGATTGTAAATTAGAGAATCTCTCCAGTTTAAGCAAAAGAGCCATAGGGAAATATTATTTCTATCACTTCTTCAACTGAGCTCAAATTCCCTTGTGTATATGATCAACATAATCTAGCCAAATAACAAAAAAGAATTACAATGATTATTATAATTGTAATATTAACTCCCACTGCCTTTCACACATATATAGTGCTTTACAATATTTACAGCTTTTTTGTGTGACTTAGTTCATTTAATTCTTGAAACTGTAACAAGAAGACAAGATTGAGTCAAAAATCTCTGGCTTAGGATCAGTGGTTATGTAGGCATCTCTGGCTCCTGGGGTCATCACCTTTGCCATGTGACCTCCAAAACATTGACCTCTGGTAATTGTCTGATCTATGCTAATCTTCTATCTGCTTCTCTTGTCATATACCCCTTATAGATTTGATTTACAGTACCTAGTCCCTATCATCTATGATCTGTCATAAAGTTTTGCAAGGTTTACCTTTTAATAGTCCATCTAGAGTCCATCCACTACTCTCAGGCCTTTTATCATCTCGCAGTTGTACTATTTATTATAACATCCTCCCAACTAGTCTCTCTACTTCCATTTTGGCCCCTTAGTCAGCTTCATGGTGATTAAAAAAAAAGAAAGTTCGTTCAAAGTGTTTAAATAGAAAGACTTGAGTTAATGGTCCATTCACAGAGATTTTAGCAGAGTTAAAGGAACAAATTAAGGATGATGAGACATTTGGGGAATAGCAACAGGGAAAAGCCATTACTATCCCTAGATGCAGAAGGGCAAGAGGAGGAAAAGGTGTTACTGGAACCCAGTGAGACCTGGAGTGGGCAAAGAAGCACCAGCAGACAGGAGCTGGGGCTGTAAGGAGAGAACCATGGCCACCAATGGATCCACAGCTAGGCATGGAGGGAGTTGGAGTGGAGGAAAGACAACCACAAACTCTCTTTCTCTCTAAACACACTCTGATCTACTGGTACCCACTTCTCCCCCCACCCCAACATATATGCATTGTTCAAAATCAAGCAGCAGTTAGAGGATACAGTGGTTTAAAAAACATCTTCAAGTTCTTTTGCAGTCCTCTCATGAAGGGGTGAAGTCTAATTCTCCTCCACTTAAATATGGACTGGCCTGAATGACTCATCTGTAACAAATAAAAGGTAGTGGAAGGATGCTACATAATTTCTAAGGCTAGACCATAAAAGGCAATACAGCTTCTGCCTGGCTCTCTCTCTGAGGATGCTTACTTTTGGGATCCAGCCATGCTATGTGGAAGCCCAAGCCACCTAGAGAGACCAGGTATGGGCTGTATTCTGGCAAAAGCCCCTACAGAGGTCCCAGCTGGCAGCCAGCACAAACCACCAAGTAAGTGAGTGAGGAAGCCTTCGAGATGACTCCAAAAACAGCCAGCTGTCTGTCTGAAACCATATGAGAGATCCCCAACTGAGGACCGCCTAGCTGAGTCCAGTCAACTCTCCAATCTGTGAGAGAGAATAATAATAAATGATGGTGAAAAAAAATAAAAGTAATGAAGGAAGAGAAAAAAAAATAAATGATGGTGATCACTTGATGTCACTAGGTTTGGGGTGGTTTGTTATGCAGTTAGAGGTAACCAGAACTCTGAGAGTCTAGGGGATGCAGTCTGTGAGGGCTCAGCCTTTGGGCACAGAGCAAGGCAGAGAAGAAGCAGAAAGTGGATGCTGGGTAATACGTGGAGGATAACCAGCACAGCCCCCTTAAATCTCTCATCCACATTACAGCCAGAAAACCTTTCACTGGCTACTAGTGAAAGCCCAAGCCTGGGACACAAGGACTCCCAGGACCTTGCTTTCTCTGCTTTTCACTACCATCTCCAGGAATTCCCTGTTTTGTGATTTATTTTAATGGTTATACTGGATTCATCGTAATTCTCCCAACACATTATGCTGTTTCTTTCCTCCAAGACTTTGCTTCAAAGACTTTCCTTCTAGAATATCCCTTCTTTTTTTTCCCCCTCCTTAAGAAAAGTTTATCAAGAAACTTTCTATATTAAACACTGGCAAAATAATGAGTAACATTATTAATATAAACTTACAAATATGCCTTTAAAAAGATGTCATTACATACAGGTGGCCAATGGACACATGAAGAAATGCTTGATATCACTAATAATCAGAGAAATGCAAATCAAAACTACAATGAGGTATCACCTCACCAGTCAGAATGGCCATCATTCAAAAGTCCACAAACGATAAACGCTGGAGAGGGTGTGGGGAAAAGGGAACCCTCCTACACTGCTGGTGGGAATACAGTTTGGTGCAGCCACTGTGGAAAACAGTATGGAGATTCCTCAAAAGACTAGGAATAGACTTACCATATGACCCAGTAATCCCATTCTTGGGCATATATCTGGAGGAAACTATAATTCAAAAAGATACATGCACCCCAATGTTCACAGCAACATTTTTTTACAATAGCCGAGACATGGAAGCATCCTAAGGGTTCATCAACAGAAGACTGGATAAAGAAGATGTGGTATACATATATACGATGGAATATTACTCAACCATAAAAAAGAATGAAATAATGCCATTTGCAGCAACATGGATAGACTTGGGGGGTATTACTCTAAGTAAAGTAAGTCAGACAGAGTAAGACAAATACTGTATGATTTCATTTATATGTGGAATCTTTAAAAATGACACAAATGAACTTATTTGCAAAACAGAAACAGACTCACAGACATAGAAAACAAACTTATGGTTACCAGGGGATAAAGAGGGTAGGAAGGAATAAATTGGGAGCTCATCATTTGCAGATACTAACTACTATATATAAAATAGATGAACAACAAGGTCCTACTGTATACCACAGGGAACTATATTCAATAGTTTGTAATAACCTATAAGGGAAAAGAATATGAAAAATAGTATATATGTATATGTATAACTGAATCACTATGCTGTACACCAGAAACTAACACAACATTGTAAATTGACTATACTTCAATTTTTTTCAAATGTCATTAATGTTTTTTATTTCTTTTACAATAAATGTGATAATATATATAAAGCAGTCTGTAAATGTTGGCTATTATGACAATTTTAGCAATAAGAAAATTAGTGAATACTGACTAGAAATATGGACTATTCAGGATGTTCAGCAATTAACAAAATATCTCCCTTTCTTCCTTCCTCACTCTACTCAAAAATACCATCCAAAAAAATGTAACTGCCCAGGCAATCTGCTGGGGCAGGTCCAGATTCACTATCAGATGCACATGTGTGCAGTAGCCTCTCCCCTGAAGTAATGAGCCAGGTACCAGCCAGATGTGAACATAGACCCGTCTGTGACTATCCCACCTGGGAACTGTCTGGTGCAGTCCTAGCTCCATTTCTTAGCTATGATGCTTTTCTTCTCCTAGGAGAGCAAGGATGTAGCAGATAGGCTGGCTTGGCACTCACTGGATTTAAAATCTAAAAGTCTTCAAACTTGAGAATTTTCTTTCTTCACCAAGGTTCTGAGAGCCACAGACCACCTTCTGAATGCTCACACATAAGTGCTGGGAATACCTATGTGGTTTGGCCAAGTACCATCAGTTTGGGCTTCGGAAAACTATTGCTGTTTCTTTCCTCCAAGACTTTATGACTTTCCTGGTAGAATGCTCTTTCCTTTTTTCCAACCTGTCAATTGTGAATGTCACATCCTTTAAGAGCCTTGGCTGAAAATCCTATACGTATCTTTTTCTTATTCACTTTACCCTAATGTAATGAAATTCTCTCTCTGTGACTGTTAAGTCTGTCTGTCATACAGGGGAAGCTCCTGAAAGGTGGGGAGGAGCCTTTATTCATGAGGGTATCTCAGCACACAGCTACTGCCCCCAGTAGCATAATGGCAGAGATAGGACAATAAGCTTTTATTTTAAAGGAATTTTTAAGGAAAATGAAGAGGCTAAGGCAGAAGGTAACTTGTGCACCCTTAAAAAGCCTTTCTGTTAAAGGGAAAAAATGATTCTGACACTTATTAAAATGGTAAGGAAGATTTTATAAGGTACTATTGCAATATTTATATTAGGGAGTAAACACTTTTCCTCTGTTCTCTTAGTTTAAGTGATTGGGAACCTGCAAATTGACACAAGACAGTAAAAAAAAAAAAGTAGCGGAGTATGCAACCCCAAAATATGCCACTTTGGTATAAGGATCATTTTGAACTGAAGTTAACTGAGAAGAAGCAGGTACAAGAAAAGCTTTCTGCCTTCCTCATCTTTGCTCCAAAGTAGGACATAAATTTGTAAAGGCACCCCCCCAACCTTCCACCACCACCATCTCTCTACTAGGAGGGACAGAAGTTTAATCAATCACTGGAGATAACTCTACACCCTTATCATCCCGGAGGTGGCAGCAGAGGGATCTACATAACAAATTTTACTAAGTAGCCCTTATCTTCCATTAGTTCCCCCATATATTTAACTTCTCACAATTTGCCACCCTTAGAAACTCAAGGTCCTTTTCCTTTGTCTCATCGCTTCTCTAAAATGTTAAGATGATTGTTAAGATGCTACATAAGCCCAAGTTCTAAACACACATTTGAGTTACTCATCACTGAGTAGTCCCATTTATGTACATGAAGCATGCATTAATAAACTTGTTTATTTTTCTCTTGTTAATCTGTCTTTTGTAGAATATGAAAATGAATATTTGTATGTATATGTGTGACTGAAACATTATGCTGTATACCAGAAATTCACAGACACATTGTAACTGGATTATACTTCAGTTTTGAAAAATCTGCCCTTTTTTTCACTCTCATTTGCAAGATGTCAGCCAATGAACCTAGGATGGGTAAAAGAAACAGATACTTTTCCTCCCCTATAACAGATTAGCAAGAGAAAAGACCTATTTTTTAAATTCATGTATGTACATACAGGAATTCACAGAAAAATGTGATCTGAGGAGGCATTTAGAATTAGGGAAGGGGAGAGGAAGAAGGGAACTTATGGGAAAAAAATAACTTTGTGGAAAGAGAAAAAGGCCCTGAGGAGAACAGATGGGAGACATGGTAGTTTTGTAAAATACTGTTTATGTGATGCAGCAGCTTCTCATCTTTGATGATAAAAGTCAGTCTTCCCTGGTTGCTCTCAGAAAGAGGATTTATGACAGTTTAGTTCTTTGGGAAGGCTCTTCTTTTAGGCAGATAAGAGATTTCAAGAATTCAACTGCCTTCTTTTTCAAAACAATTTTTATGCCATAGTGGCTTATTCTGGACTCCATCAAGTGTCAAGACTATCACAATAGGGGAGAGAGATCGGGCTCAACTCTGAATACAACAAGGTCAAGTGGGAATTTATAGCCAATGGGCAGAATGAGGGGTCAGTGGATGGAAAATTACTAAGAGGAGACATCAAGGTTAGGGGGATTCTTGCTAAACCAACTCTACGGGATTCTTACGTGAAGGCAAGCCAGGGTCATCAGATATAAAGGGTGAGGGATATCTTTAAACTGACTTAGTAGGATTCTTGCTACAACTGGACTAAGCAGGCAGAAGACAGGGCCCAAGGACAAGGCCTAGTTGAAAAGAGGTCTCAGAGGAGCCTGACTACAGTTTGATCACAGAAAGAGTCTTTGTCACTTCTGAACTCAAATTGAAGCTCACTGTAGTATTTATCAGGTGTCATCTGAACTCCAAGGTCGCTCTGTGACGATGGCCTAAATACAGCCAGAGACACAAATGTGGCATTTGAGCCTTCTGGTTTTATATCTTAGCTCCATATTGCTTTTCCTGCTCTACTCACAATAAAGAAAGGAGAAATACCATCTAACCAAAAATGACCCAGGAAACCTATGGAATGGTAGAAAATACTTTTAAGCCATATATCTGATAAGGGGTTAATATCTAAAATGTATAAAGAACTCACACAACTCAATAACAAAAAAATCCAATTTTAAAATGGGCAAATGGGGAGGGTATATCTCAGTGGTAGAGGGCTTAGCATGCACGAGGTCCTGGGTTCAATCCCGAACACCTCTGTTAAAAATTAATTAATTAATTAATTAAACCTAATAAACTCCCACCAACAAAATTTAATAAAAATTTTAAAAATAAGTAAAAATTTTTAATTGGGCAGAAGCACAAAACAGACACTTTTCCAAGGAAGGGACCCAAATAGCCAATAGGTACATGAAAAGATCTTCAACATCTAATCATCAGGGAAATGCAAATCAAAACCACAAGAAGATATCACCTCATGCCTGTTAGGATAGCTATCATCAAGAAGACAAGAGACAACAAGTGTTGGTGAGGATGTGGCAAAAAGAGAACCCTTGCACACTGTTGGTATGGCCACCATTCTACAATAGAAAACGGAATGAAGATTCTTCAAAAAATTAAAAATAGAGCTATTCTATGATCCAGCAATCCAACTCCTAGGTATATATCTGAGGGAAATGAAAATAGGATATTGAACAGGTACCTGCACTCCCATATTTATTGCATTATTCACAATAGCCAATATATGAAAACAACCTAAGTGCCTATCAATAGATGAGTGGATAGGGGGAGGGTATAGCTCAGTGGTAGAATACATGCTTAGCATGCATGAGGTCCTGGGTTCAATTCCCAGTACCTCCATTAAAAATAATAAACAAACAAACAAACCCGATTTCCTTCCTGCCAAAAAAACAAAAACAAAAAAATACCAACAAAAAAAACCCCAGTAGATGAATGGATAAAGATATGAGCGGTGTGTGTGTGTGTGTGTATGTTACAAGGGTGGGAAAAATTTTTGCTTCTACTCTTCTAGGTTGTTTGGCTGGTCTAATAATTAAATTGACATAAGACAGATTAACAGGGGAAAAACAAATTTAATCTCAGACATACAGGAATCCCATAAAAAATGCAGAAAGGCGAATGACGTCCTTAGCCATCCAGAGCTAAGGAATTAGATAGGGGCCTGGAACTTCAAAGGAGAGGAAGGCAATTCACAGGATGATAAGAAAAGCAGATGTTTTCCCTGCTATGCGGGTAAGTCTTTCAGATAAAAGGCTATCTCTGGTAATAGCGCTCTTTCTGGACCAGGTCCCCTATCTAAATCCTTTTGGGCAGTTAAAGGAGAGGTTAAAAAAAACTTTCTTGAGTTTGCTGGGTTTTGATTGCCTTCAGCTTAAAATAATCCACAGTGTGGCACATTTTGGGGTGGCATATTCTGCTCCCCTTTAATATAATGAAATATTATTCAGCCACAAGAAAGAAGGAAATCCTGCCACTTGCAACAACATGGATGGACCTTGCAGACATTATGCTAAGTGATATAAACCAGACAGAGAAAAACCAATACTATATGATCTCACTTACATGTGGACCCTAAAAAAGCCAAACTTGTAGAAACAGAGAGTAGAATGTTGGTTACTAGGGGCTAGGAGGGTAGAGAATTGGGGAGAAGTTGGTCAAAGTGTACAAAGTTATGATTAGAAGATGAATAAACTCTGGAGATCTAATGTACAGCATTGTGATTAAAGTCAACAATACTGTATTATGTATACTTCAAATTGCTGGGAGACTGATCCTAAATGTTCTCATGACAAAAAAAGAAATGATAATTATGTGATGTGAGAGAAGTGTTAGCTGATGCTATGGTGGTAATCATGTTGCAACATTTAAGTGTATCAAATCAATTGTATACCTTAAACATACATACCATCATATGTCAATTGTGTCTCATTTTTAAAAAATGACCGAATGAGTGTTCATAAATATCCTCTCGATGCTATAAAACCTAAAGGGGCTGTGGGAATTCTATTGTAGAAGAAAATATAAAAATTATTTTTAAATAAAAGTATTTCTTAATAAGAAGAGGAACAAAGATTCTTGACGGTGATAGGGATCAGGACACGCTATCCCAAAATATGGTACCTTGACATACTGAATATTTTAGCTGATGGAGTTTGAGAAAAGAGCAGAAGCACCTTCCGTGCATCTTTCTTCACTGAGACAGGTCACAAAACCCTCATGTCTGAGGTGCCACAGATACACTCAGAGGAAAGGAGCATCCTTATCTCTGAAGACAAAGGGACACAGAGAAAAATCAAAATGGGCCTTGCTAAGTTTCCCCCAGCTTACTATACTCACTCTTTGACCTATCATATTCCTCCACAACTGTCTACTTTTCATCAAGCCCAGCATAAAAATCCTCAGGTCTGTTTCATCCAATCTTTATTTCCTCCAAAGGCTCCCATGTCACATAAAACTTATATTAAATAAATGCGCATGCTTTTCTCCTGTTAAACTATCTTTATTGTTTAATTTTCAGACCCAGCCAGGAATCCTAAGAGGGTCAAGAAAACCTTTTTCCTCCCTATGGCTGCATTCAGGGAGCTTTTGAGCAAAATTTGTAGGGGCCTGTTCTCACAGGAGTGGAACTTTTGGCTCCCACTAAACTATTTGTTGTGATGAGCCTTCCTAGTTCTCTTGTCTTTTTTATCTCCCCTCACATCCTCTTGCCCCCCACCATGCTTACCCGTGTCTCCATTCCTTTTCTCACCTCATTATGGCCCCCCAGGGGCCCTCTCCTCTGTAACTTGGTCCCTCAGCTTCCGCAGGTGGTTCATGAAACTCTAGCGACTCCTTTTGATTCACCAGAGCAAAGCTGTAGTCATTCAAATGACGAAGGAAAAGAGAGTGCAGAGGAAAAACTGTCCTGAAAGGGAAATTGAAAAGGACAGAGTTATTTTAAAAATTAAAGCCAACACAGAAAGATAAAATATACAAATTTCTCATCTCCTTCTTTTCTTCCCCCATCCCCTATACAGTTCAAAGCGATCCAAAGTTTTCCAAAAAACCTCACTATGAACAACTTCAGAGAAGACCTGCCTCAGTGAAAAGGTCTGTAGCCACAGGAACTAGAAGCTGCTAAAATCAGCTGATAGGAATCCTAAAGCTATTAGGATCAAATATGCACCCACTGGAATTCTGTGCATTAAAGATTTAGAGACTCTGTACAAACTACTATGTATAAAATAAGTAAGCTACAAGGATGTATTGTGCAGCACAGGGAATATAGCCAATATTTTATAATAACTTTAAATGGAGTATAATCTATAAAAGTATTGAATCACTATGTTGTACACCTGAAACTAAGATAATATTGTAAATCAAGTGTTCCTCAATTTTAAAAAAAATTAGAGAATCTAAAATCAAACCTTCTCTGTCACCCTGGAAAAAAAAAAAATCATTGTGTCTCCTGCTGATCATATGGCAAGTCCAACCAAATGGTTAAACTTTTGGGACTTCCTTACCCTTCCTGAATTCCTAGTCTTCTTCCTATTCTGCATGCCCTGCTTTTCACACCTCCATTCACCTGGCCAGAAGCCTTGTAGAGAAATATTTGTGTTTCATTGGTAACCTCTGAGTCACCTACAGCATGCCCATCCAGGGTTATCCTTCTGTGAGTCTAGCCCTGTTCATTGTCTTTGAGCTACTTTGCAATTCTTTGCAAGCTATAGGTAACTGATAGATATGTAAACTGTTTGGTAGTAATTCTAATTAGCTTCCTTCCCCCCAAAATGGAAAAACCAATGGAAAAAATGTTTTTTCCATTTTGGGGGGCATTTGCAATTCATCTCAACAATCTTTTACTTCATATAAATCTGTGCTGGTTTGAGTTTTGCTTTGAACCGGTCATAATATCTGTCTGGTTCTCTCATATCATAGAAGTGACAAAGACTCTCTCATTGACCAAACTTTGGTCAGGCTTCCCTGAGCCCTCTTCTCAGGTAGGCCTTGATGTTGACCCCACATCCTTGAAGGGCCTGCATAGCCCAGTTGTAGCAAGAATCCTGCTTAAGTCAGTTTAGAGAGTTCCCCTACCCTTGATATCCCATGACTCTGGCCTGCCTCCAGCAAGAATCCTGTTAGGTCGGTTTACTAAGAATCTCCTTGATGTTTCCTCTTGGTAATTTTCCATCCACTGACCCCCTCATTCTGCTCCTAGGCTATAAATCCACCGCTGTCTTTGATGTATTTGCATTTGAGCCCAGTTCTGTACTAAGGTCTCTTTCTCTCTAATGCAATAGTTCCTGAATAAAGCATGTTTGTATTGCTGTAACTACTGTCAGGCTCTGGTTCTCTTTAATAGAAGTAGAATTAATTCTTTAGCATGTGTTTATTTTCATATCTGTATGAGAGTCACGATTTTACCTTTCCAGACAAGCCCCAAAGCTTATCTGTCAGTTCTTCAAAGGAAAATTGATTCCATACATATCTCTTCCAGAAAATCTTTATGATGTGCTCCTTCAGTTCTGAACCATTGCATATTTGATGAATGTGTGATATGTTGCTTTGGTCTTAGGAAGATTTACTATCCAACATTAGATTGAGTTCCCAAGAATCCAGAGTCATGTGTTTCTTTGATATTCCCAAAGGACCTTGCACAAGACTCTGGTGGAATTTATGTTTGCAGAAATGGCCTCCTGAGGGTGTCGGTCTGACAGGCACCTCCACAAAGGCTGGAGGCAGGAATCATTCAAGCAAGGCCATGGAGCCCAGGAACAGCCATTAACATAACCCATGCTCTAAAGCTGCACAGTTTCATTGCCCTGGGGCCTCATTCAGATTGGAAATTCTTTCCCACACACAACACTCACTAATAAGCTTGTTTGTCTAATTCCTTCCTACAGCAGATTAGAAGCAATGACCTAAAAGTGGATTCTTAGCAACAGGCACAATACCAGAAGGGTAAGGGAAAGCTGCATGAAACAGAAGGAAAAGATTTTTAAAAGGAGTACATCAAATAAAATGAACCACTATATTGCTGGCCAGTTTTTTAAAAATAGAAGTCTACAGTGAGAATGAATATATGTATATTCGTGTATGACTGAACTATTGTGCTGTACACCAGAAATTGATACAACATTGTGAACTGACTATAACTCAATAGAAAATGTTCAAAAAGAAATAGAAGTCTACGGAAAGGAGCTTGGAACTATGTATAATATCCTCTGCTAAAGGTAAGGCAAAGTATAATATATTGTAGTAAATGTACTTCATATATATGAAGTACTTGTATACATGACATCGCCTCCATTCATAGGTATATCAGATAGATTTGCTATTACTGAAAGATACAGGATACATCCATATTATTGTTTGGTTAACATTATCATGATATCAGTACCAGTTAATATACCTGTATTAGCTTCTAACCATTAGAATACCGGGAGAAACCCTGGTCTTCAGGAAAAACAGCTGCTGGAGACATTATCTTATAGTCAGGAACTATTGCTACATCTTAACCACTGATGTGTTGTCTGAGGCCAATGTCCCAGAGCCCCTGCTTTGGGGTTCAAGATGACAGCAGGCCTTTTTTTCCCCAAAGCATGTCTTACAGGACGCCCAACTCTGGGCATTCCTAACTGTGCTAAGCTCTTCCCATGAAAGCAAACTTGGCCAAAATTCAGTTGCTATCATAAGACCATCACTTACATCTCTGGCCCCTATGGCCAAGGTTCATCTACCTTGTTTCCATGCTGTAGAGCAGTAGCTAGACAGGTGGAAACTACAGAAGACATCTTCTTAGCCTCTCCCCGACCCTACAGATCCCGTAGGGATAGAAGCCTTACCACTTCAGAACAGCACCCAACATTTGTCAACTGGTCACATTGCCTCCTATAAATTCTTCTAAGGTCTGCTTCACACAAAACTGTTAAATATTGCTCTAATCTAAATGCTGGTGTCCTGTTTCCTCTTCAGAATGACTGACTCTCCTGACTATCCAGCAGCCATTTAAACTTGAAGGATTCTTCATCCTGACCTGACTGATGGTCCTTTACAGCAGTGGTTCTCAAAGTGTGGCCTTCAGCATCATCTGGCACTATTTAGAAATGCACATTCTTGGGTCCTACTCCAGATCTTTTGAATCAGAAACTCCAGGAGTGGAGCCCACCAACCTGTGGTTTACTAAGTCCTCCAGGTGATTCTGATGCAAACTAAAGATTGAGAACCACTGCCCTAGACAACCCTATCTGATGTTGGTTGATGGCACATATCTTGAGAATAATCAAGGTATATTTTGTGCTGGCTATGCTATAATTTCTGAATATTCTGCTACTGAAGTTGCTCCTTTACCAGCAGCTCATTCTACTCAGATGGCTGAATGACAGCTACATCACAAGCATGTCACTTCACTAAAGATTTAAGAGTACACATCTAACATTCATCCCAATGTTCACAGCAGCACTATTTACAATAACCAAGACACAGAAGCAACATAAATGTCCATTGACAGATGAATGGATAAAGAAGTTGTATACACACACACACACACATACACACACAATGGAATACTACTCAGCCATGAAAAGAATAAAATAATGTCATTTGCGGCAACATGGATAGATTTGGAGATTTTCATACTAAGTGAAGTAAGCCATAAAGAGAAAGAAAAATACGATCCAATATCACTCATATGTGGAATCAAAAAAAATGAGACAAATGAACTATTTACAAAACAGAAACAGACTCACAGACATAGAAAACAAACTTAAGGTTACCAGGGGGGAAAGGGGGCTGTGGAGGGATAAATTGAGAGTTCAGGATTTGCAGATACACACTACTATATGTAAAATAGATAAACAATAAGGTCCTACTGTATAGGAAACTATAGTCAATACCTTGTAATGGCCTACAATGCAAAAGAATATGAAAAGAAATATATATATATATGAATCATTATGCTGTACACCAGAAACTAACACAACATTATAAACCAACTATACTTCAATTTTAAAAAAAGGGTACACATCTATACTGATAGGCATATCTTTGGAGATGTTCATGATTTTAGTACATTATGGAAACAAAGGTTTATTAACTTCTTCAGTCACTCCATATAAAGTGGAAGAAATGTAATAATTCATTGGAGACAATAGAATATCCAACTGAAATATCATTTATAAACAGAAGCTCATTCTAAAGATAATACTTTTAAAGCAAAAGGGAATTCCCTAGCTGACTATCATGTAAAACAAGCAGTCCTTACTGGTTTTGCTACCAGAGGTATTCTGAAGACACTTGCTCAGTCTGATTTCATGAATCCTGAATGGTTTATTCAAATATGAAAATCAGCCCCCTCAGAAAAAAAAATTATGATCAGCTTAAAACTGTCAAATATATGATAGACATTGGCATTGCCAAGATGGCTGCTTAACGTCACCAGAGGCCATCTCCAGACACTTACTGCTTTCTCTGTGAAATTATTCACAATGGTAGAGAAAAACTGGTTCAAACTTAACAAAAATATTGGTGAGGAAACTTTACTCAAGACAGGTGGCCAATTCTTGCCTTATCTGTCATTATCACAACCCAGGAAAAGTTATAAAGAACCCCTGCCTCAAAAATCATTTGAACATTTTCAAATGGATTTCATTCAATTGTCCAAATCACAAAGGTCTAAATGATACTGAAGGGAATTAAGATATGCCAAAATATGTCCCTTTGACATAAGGATTATTTTGAATTAAAGGCAACTGAAAATCAACAGATGCACAAAGAAGCCTTCTCAGAGCGTCTCTTATTACCTAAAAGCAGCAATTTCTGGGAAATGAGGCTGTCATAAATTCTCTCTTCAGGTTGGGTCTACCCCCAAGAGAGACCATGAGTAAACCTGCTATAAATGCGCTCTCCAGGGAAGGTTCACAGCCATGAAGAAGGCAGAAAGACCACTTGAACCTGCATTAACAAATATCACAAACTTATCTCCTGTTTGTTCTCCAAAAAACCCATTTGTCTCTTTCCTAAAGAAATCTATTTGTTCTTTCCATAAGAGCCTTTTCTCCCCGTTTTTCATTACTAAAGCATATAAGCCCCCAAATCTACCACCCCTTTGAACGACTTATCACTCAGCACTCCCGCATGTCTATACATGATGTATGGAAATAAACTGGGTTTCCTCTTGCTAATCTTTTGTCAGTTTAATCCACAAGCCCCCTAAGAAGAACTAAGAAGACAGAGGAAAAGTTTTTCCTCCCCTACAACACTTTAGTCATGGTTTGTGAGTTTTATGCTTGGATTGAAGCCTTCCCTTGCCAAAAGGCTAATACTGTGTCACAAAAACAAAAACAAAAAAGATAACAGATCTTGTTTTCCCCATCTGGATAGCATATTATTACTCTCTAGTGATAGATAATCTCACTTCACAGGTGAAATACTTAAGCATCTGTGTATAGTACTCCCATTAAAACAAATATTTCCTTGCCCATATTGACCCATAAATTTTTGGCAAACTTGAATGTGCTAGTGATCCTTTAAAGTCAAAATCATCCTGATTTTGAGAAGAGCTTAATCTCCTCTGATTTAAAAATCTAATCATTAACTCTGATGATGGTGTGATCTTCATCTCAAAATCCTCAGAGACTCTCCTCATAGGAAATGATTCCAGACCCTGTGAGACTGCGGTGATACCTCCTCTATTAGGCTCCACCTTGTTAATAATTCCAGCTTGTCAAATAGTGTCCAAAATGATATCATTGACTCAACAGGTGTAAGCTACATTCTCAAAGGGAATATAACCAGATACACCCTTCCATGATTTGCAGTCAGGAGACTAGGTTACTGGGAAGAGACCAATGGAAATGCACCTTATAACTGCACTGGCGAGGACCATTTCGGGTCCTTTTAACTACAAGTACCACATGTCTGGGAGAAAGAAGTTTTCCTTCACCCTTCTAGGTTCTTCTGGATGGTCTAAGAATTAAACTGACATGATTAACAGGAGGAAAAACAAACAAAAATTTAATAACATATATACACTGGAGAGACCCCAGGAGAACTAAGTAACTCACCAAAATGGCCGAAACCCTCACCTTAAATACCACCTTCAGCTAAAAATTCAATAGCTTATAATAACCTATAATGAAAAAGAATATGAAAAAAAAATAGATCTACGTATAACTGAATCACTATGCTGTACACCAGAAACTAACACATTTTAAATCAACTATACTTCAACAAAAAATTTGAAATTAAAATTTTAAAAATTTTTAAAATGAAAGAGGAATACCAAATGATATCACTCATATGTGGAATCTAAAAAAAAAAAAAAAAGGAAAAAGAAAAGAAAAAAGAAGACACTAATGAATTTATCTACAAAACAGAATCAGAAACAGACTCACAGACATAGTAAACAAACTTACAATTACCTGGGGGAAAGAGGGTGGGAAGGGATAAATTGGGAGTTCAAGACATGCAAATACTAACTACTATATATAAAATAGATTAAAAAAACAAATTTCTTCTGTATAGCACAGGGAACTATATTCAATATCCTGTAGTAAGCTATAACAAAAAAGAATATGAAAACAAATATATGTATGTATATGTATGACTGAAACATGATGCTATACACCAGAAATTGACACATTTTAACTGACTATACGTCAATTAAAAATAAATAAATATAAATAAAAACAAAGTACATGGGAAAAAAATTTAAAAATGAAAGAGGATGTTGGGGGTAGTGGTTTGGGACTTCAAAGGGGAGGAAGGCAATTCAGTGAAGGTGGAAGAGCAAATGTTTGGTAACAAATGTTTGCTGGGCCATGCACACAATGGGATACAGAATGAACTCTGATCTCTAGGCCCTGCCTAGAGTCGCCCCCACCATACCTAGCCCATATTCATCGCAGATATCTCTGGCGATAGCTCTATTCCGGAAATAGGCCCTTTATCTAAATTCTTTAGGCAGCTACAGGGGAGGTAAAAAGAAAGACTTCCTAAGTCTTCTGTTTCTTAAAAACAATCAGCCTAAATTAATCCTCATGCCATAGAGACACATTTTGGGATGGCAAATTTTGCTCCCTTACAGTAGGCACCCATGGGTACATGCAAGCAAGTGCCAATGATACAAACAACACAATTGTGCCTTTTTCAGTGTGCACTCCTGGGACTTTCTTTTGGTGTAATCAAATGGATTTCCTATCCTTGTCACATTAAAATATGCCCTACAGTTTGGTTACAGTCATTCAGCCTTAAAAAAGCATTCAAAACAGAACTTCCCAGTGCTCTCATTTTATTAATATTTTGACATGTCATCTTACCAGGACATATTCAAGACACTTTCACTGATTTGTGCAAGGATTTATACTCTGGCTAGGAGTTCTGGAACTAGATCATGTTATCCTAAATCTGTATCAGACTCTGGCTCAAACAGCCAAACAAATAGTTCAAGCATTCAAAGTACAACAGACCAGTAGAAATTTATCAGATAGAATTTTTATTTGCTCACCAGCCAAGGTGGAGTCTGGGCAATGGGTAACACATCTTATTGTACCTGAATAAATACCTTAGAAGTGGAACAATCAATCAATTAATTAAAAAGCCACTTGTAGTTTTGATTTGCATTTCTCTAATAATTAGTGAAATTGAGCATCTTTTCATATGAACTTATCTACAAAACAGAAACAGACTCACAGACATAGAGAACAAACATGGTTACCAGTGGGGAAAGGAGGCAGGAAGGGATAAATTGGCAGTTCAAGATGTGCAGATACTAACTACTATATATAAAATAGATAAACAAGCTTTTACTGTATAGCACAGGAACTATATTCAGTATTTTGTAGTAACCTATAATGAAAAAGAATATGAAAATGAATATATGTGTGTATATGTATGACTGAAACATTATGCTGTACACCAGAAATTGACACTACATTGTGAACTGACTATACTTCAATAAAAAAAATTTTAAGTAGACTGGCTATACTTCAATTGAAAAAAAGACACTTGCTTACCTAATATTGACCAAGTGAATCCATGTGAATTGCCCTCTTGGTTGGGCTTCAGCAAACTAGGAAGTTGGACATGAAGTGGATTCCAAGACTTCTTATTATTATCATCATCGTTAGGTTCTTTGCCCTCCTCCATTATCTAACATCCAGGTTCTTAAAATGTTGTTGCACAGCCACGATCCCAAAGCAGTTGTTAACAGATTAGCATCAGAAGGAACCTGCAGCCTTCATGGTCAGCCCAGCTTGGCTGCTTGAATGACTGAGTGGGCTAGTTGGAAAATTCTGGGAAAGTTGCTGGTGCAGGGCTGGCAGAGCTGAGATGGAGGTGCAAACTGAAGGCAGTGGAAGATGTACTACAGACACAGCCTGTCACACATTGTTCAGAATTTAACTCCCGAGGTCTCCTGGGGAATCCATACACAACTGAACTCTTCCTTAAGGACCCGGCCTGCTACCCAAGGGCAGAACACCCCAGCTAGTCCTTTGCTGCTTGCTAGCTCACTCAACAAGAGGCAAACAATGTTCACCATTTCCAAATATAGCTGTGGTTTTCCTTCATTCCTCACTCATCTCTCTTGTAGATAAAGCCTCTGTTACATAAAATCAATCTATTATTAGTTTTTTTGTATTCAAGTGAATCAGTATGATAATAATTAACAACATCTTCAGGTTCTTCTTTGACATACGCTACCTAACTTCTATGAGCCTCAGTTTCCTCATCTTGTAAAATGGGAATGTACAGCACAAACCCAGAGAAAATTGAAGTGAAATCACTAAAGTGCCAGTGCCCAGAACAGCATCTGACACATATGCAGAAAAGCTGCCTTCCCAGATGAAGTTGATGATAAAGGCCTTCAATTAGGCAAGCATTACAGGCAAGAAGGAACTTAAGCAAAATGCGTGGTGGAATCCTATTCAAGCAATTAACTATCGTGTGTGTTAAGCTCCCTGTTCTGGGGAAGATACAAAAAGCCAGATGTGATCCCTTTAAAGAAACAGAAAATGCGTTGGGGAGATAAAATACACTCACGAACCAGTACTTGAAGAACGTGGCCATGGTGGAAATTAACAACTGCAATAAATTGTGGAAAGGCAAAGGTGAGTGAAGGTAGTTCATGCAAGAATGCATGAAGCTGTGGAGGAACAGAATCACACCAACAGAGTTCCTCAGCACCACATGTGACAAGCTGATACCCTAAATGGAAACCTTGAGTTGTATAAGTTTGCTGTGCCTCAGTTTCCACAACAGTGAATAATAATACCTACTTCAGCGAGTTCTGTGCTTTAAATGTGATAATGGGTGAAAAGCACTTAGCAAAGTGCCAATATAAAGCAGGCAATATAGAGTAGTTGTTATCGTGATTTTGTTTATCTATTGTGAACATTGCCTTTCTATTCTTTATTCTCTCACCTCCCCCCTTGTAATCATGTTGGCAAAATATCACTGTGTTCCCAGGTTCATAAACATTCCTTGCTTTTTCTGGCTTCTACCTTTGTTTCTGCTGAATATACACCGTAACTCCCCCGCCGCAACCCCCCCCCCGCAACCCCCCCCCCCGAATCCTACCTCTCCCAGACATGCGCAGTATGGCCACTTGGTAGCTTTCAACGTCAAGATGAAATCGGGAAAATATTGCCAGTTTCATTTGCCCACCACTCAACATTTTTACCTTTACATAGCACCCTTCAAGGACAGCGCTGCGTTGTAATTGCTTTTGTAGGCAAAAGCCTCTTTTTGGTTTATGAGGCAAGCATTCTGCTTTATTAACATTTAGTTCCCCAGGGCCAGCCAAATCAAGACACATAGTAGGCTAGCTAGACCTCAAAAGTCAGAAATTTTTGATTTGGGTTTTCCAAGAGAAACGCCAAGTGGCTCCCCCTGCTTCTAGAGACCACTTGGGTTCTGCATGGCAGTGGGGTAGGCTATCAGTGGAACTGATCTAGGAATGAGAACCAACAATCTGACAATCAGGGTTCATTGTCAGACCTCATGGCATTTTGAGCAATAAACCTTTTTGGTGACTGAAACCCCTGACAATGGTAATTCATAATTCCTGGATTGCATGTGTTCTGGTGCCCATGTGAGTCCAAATGGCACAAAACTGTGTTGGGCGGCTGCCTGCTTGTTTTTCAAGGTTTCAAAACCTACACTAACCAGAGCATACTCAGCTCTAGCCTGGACTGATATAAGAGCTTTCATTGTGTAGGAACATATGAGGATTTTTTTTTTTTAAACAAAAGCCAAGTGTTCCCTTTGGATGAATTAAGTTCCTCAATCTCACAGTGAAATATTGCATTTGTCAGTTTCAATTCATTGTTTCTTTAAACATCACATATTCCTTTGCATATTTATTAGTTTCATTAAAGACACACTGCTTATCTTTTTCCTGGCCACCTCCTTAAAGGCAAAGGACTCAGTGAGGGGACTTTGGAGGCCCAGGTAGACAACCCTCCCTCTCTGCTGAGTCCCTCCAGCTGTTTCCCTTCCACTGGCTGCATCAAAAAACAAACCAACAATCCTCTTCCAGCTGTTGCTATGGAGTTTATGAAAACATATATTAAATTGAATAACTTTGGTTATGGTGTCCAAGCAGCAGTGGTGGTGAACGACTTAACTTGCTGAGAAATGTGCTTCATGGAGATCGACTCTTACCTTGGGCACCAGGAAAGATAAACAGGATAATCCAAAAGACTCCTGTGCAGTCATAGGAACCTGGAGCCATCTGGTCAGGACAAAAATAAACCAGCCATGAAGCCTGCATGAATCTCCAGGGTTTTGGGCCGACTGAATTAACATCACTTGGATCGAAGAGCAGAGGAAACTGGCAGCAGAGACAGCTGAAACGACTGTAATTAACATACACGGAGCAAAGGGCTTTTAGAATGAAATGCTTTGTATTGTCTGGGGCTAAAACCCAGACAATCATTTGAAAGTTCCCCAGCTTGATAAAGGCAAATCAAAGCATGTATTGATGGGAAGATAAACTCTGGTGCGGTACAGAAACACAACAAAACACAACAGAAAACAGAAATGTCATTTAATTGGCACTTCACAAACCAGAGGGCTCAGCCGAACAGAATGATTCAGCTGCCTTGTGTTGAGCAAGTCAGTATGTGATACCACTCTCTGAGTCTCTGCGGCTGGACTACATTTCTCCATTTTTCCATACATTTTCCAGATTTAGCAAATCACAATTAGGCAAGATTGGGAACACAGTTATGTTTTAAAAATTGTTTGTTGTTTATATAAAATTCAAACTTAATTGGAAACCCTATATTTCATCTGGAAACCCCTACTGTGGAAATAAAGAAAACCCAAATGATGATACAAAGAGGCTCTTTATTCAGAGCTTGCCATAGAAAGGGCATAGACTATCATCACTTGTGTTTGGCTGAGACTCAAAGGCAGGCGGGGGAGTGGAAAAGCTTGGTAGTGATAAAAGGAAAGACTTCAGGTGTGCCCTGTGGAAATAAATGACCAACCAAATGAGAAAAGCAAAGGCTATTTATTCCGAGCTTGCTAAAGCAAGAGAGTCAGACACTGTTACTTGTGTGTTGGCAGCAGAGAAGTGGGAAAGCTTTAAAGTGGAAAAAGGGGAAGGCTTCAGGTGTGCCTTGATTGGAGGCTGGTGATGTAGGGAAGCTGGAGGCAGGCTAACTAGGAGCGGGGCATCCTATGGGATTGGTTAGGGGTGCATATTTGGTTTTCTTCCTTTGGTCCTCAGTTGGAAGTAGGGACGAAAATTAGGGAAGCTGTCAGTTCTTAATCAAGTCCTTGCTGATTGTTACAGAAGTTATTGTTTAGCTTCCCGGATTGTCACTAGAGTTAGTAATCTGGCTTCCTGCAAGTCTGACTTCCAGCAGGCTGGCTTCCTGGGCTGGTTATGGGAGATAAGGGTTGATTTCCTGGGCAGGGTGTTGCAGATTGTGGGTCAAAGTTCTATTTTTATATATGGCCTGACCATTGTCCTTTGGTATATTCAGCCTCTCAGGCCTGATTGGAGGTTGTTGACAGGGAAAGCTGAAAGTGGACTAATTAGAAGTGAGACATCTTATGTGATTGATTTGGGGAGCAGATTTTGCTTTCTCTGGTTGGTCCTGAGTGAATAGCTGGGGCCCAAATTCAGGAAGCTGGCAGTCACTGATGAAATCCTGATGGTTTGGGGTCAATTCCTACAGAGGTTGTGGTTTGGCCTGCCCACAGGTTGCAACAGAGCTGCTGATTTGGCAAAGGACCTGAATAGACATTTCTCCAAAGAACTAGAACAAATGACCAGCAAGCACATGAAGAGATGTCCAACGTCCTTAGTCATCAAGGAAAGTGCAAATCAAAACCACAATGAGAAAATACTTTATACCCACTAAGGTGGCTGTAATTAAAAGACATAATAACAAGTGTTGATAAAGAGGTAGACAAATGGGAACGCTCATACATTGCTGGTGGGAGTGTAGAATGGTGCAGCTGCAGTAGAAAACAGTTTAGCAGGTCCTCAAAAAGTTAAACATAGAATTACCATAAGATCCAGCATTCCACTCCTAGGTATAGGAGGATTCCACCCAAGAGAAATGAAAATATAAATTCACACAAAAAAATTGTACACAAGTGTTCACAGCAGCATTATTCACAATAGCCAAAAAGTGGAAATAGCTTGTATGTCCATCAGCTGAGGAATGGACAAACAAAATGTAGTATATAGATATGATGGAATATTATTCAGCCATAATAAAGAATGGAGTACTAAGACATGGCACAATATGGTTGGACCTTGAAAACATTATGCAAAGTGAAAGAAGCCAGGCACAAAGGACTGCATATTTTATGATTCCATTTATACAAAATGGCCAAAATAAGCAAATCCATAGAGACAGGAAATAGATATGTGATTACCAGGGTCTGGGAGGAGGGGAGAAGTGGAAAAGACTGCTAATGGGTACTGAGTTTCTTTGGAGGAGGATGAAATTGTTCTAGAATTAGGTAGTAGTGATAGTTATACAACTTTGAATATACTAAAAAAAAAACCCAGTAAATTGTAGGGTTTTTTAACTCCTATATTCTCTTCACGGGCGTATTTTCTAGTCACCTCTTGTGTTGAGTGAGGCATGTCTTTTAACTTTTGCAGCCTTCCTGAATGTACACTCTTCTGGACATCTGTACAAAATGGACCTTCTTCTGGTTTCTTGTCCTTGTCCCATGTTCTTCTGCAGACACAGCTTAAATGTGTTCTATCTTGGTCTCTCAGTCCATTAGTTATGACTGCCAAATGCTGCTGGAGGCCCAAAGAGAGGAGTTGAGAATGTATCATGGGCCACTTTGTATAATAACCTAGTTCAAGTACTACTGTAAAAACTACAAAATACCCTAAATTTAGGAATTATGTTTTCTTCTTTCCTTGTATTCTGCTTTTCTCTCTACAGACTTAGAAAATGTAATTGTCACAGCCTCATATTATGAGGGAAACCCAGAAAACCCAAAATCACAGCTCTAATGCCCTCTAGTGCTCTCTGCTTCACCATCTTCAGATATCTAGCTTGTGTCTGATTTCTCTCAAGCAAGGCCTCCCAAAAGTGTCTGATCTACCAATCTCCAATAAACAGGTTGACTGTAAGATGATAAGAGCCTCATTTTTACCTCTCTCACTACCGCTACCATTTTACCAAAGGTCTACTAGTAACATACGTCCTCAACCAGCCCTCCTCAACCCTAGACACACATTCGAATACCCTGGGAAGTAATTTTTGAATATTGATGCCTGAACCCCAGGCCCAGATTAGTTGGTATAGGGTGGGGCCTGAAAATTGATATTTTTTCAAAGTTCTCCTAGGCAACTTCAGTGGGCAGCCAGGGTTGACAAACTTGTGGAAACCAAAATTAAAAACATAATACCATTTACAATTGTGCTAAAAAAATTAAGTAGGGGGGGTATAGCTCAGTGGTAGAGCACAAGCTTAGCATGCAGGAGGTTCAATCCCAGTATCTCCATTAACATACAAAAAAAGAAGAAGAAAGGGGAATAAAGGAAAATTAAATAGTTAGATATAAAGCTAAAAGTATGTACAGGATCTATATGCTGAAAATTACATAACTCTGACAAAATAAATGGAGAAACATATCATGTTCATAGATTGGAAGACTCAGAATAGTACAGATGTCAATTCTCTCCAAATAGATCTAGAGATTTAATGCAGTTCCTATCAAGGTTTTTTTGTACACATAAACAAGCTTATTCTAAAATGTATATGGATGATTATCGCTTATATGTGGAATCTAAAAAAAAGGACACAAATGAACTTATCTACAAAACAGAAACAGACTCACAGACATAGAGAACAATTTTATGGTTACCAGGAGATAAAGGGGGTGGGAAGGGATAAATTGGGAATTTGAAATTTGCACCTCTTGGGGAGTGATAGAAATGTTAGCTATCTTGATTGTGGTGGTGGTTTCATTGGTATATACATCTATCAAAAGTTAAAAAAATGTGACAATGAATATATGTATGTTCATGTATAACTAAAAAATTGTGCTCTACACTGGAATTTGACACAACATTGTAAAATGACTATAACTCAATAAAAAAAAGTTTTAAAAAGTTATCAAACTGTACATCTGAAAAAATAAATAAATAAATAAATAAATAAATAAATAAATAAATAAATAAAATGTATATGGAAAGGCACAAGCCCTAGAATAACAATAATAAAATAGAATTTTAAATAAAACATACCTAATTTTTAAATTTAATTTCTAAAATATTGAATTAAAAATAAAATATTTTTAAAACGAAGAACAAAGTGGGAGGAATCAACCTGATGGCTTACTATATAGCTAGAGTAATCAAGGTAATTATTGTCTTAGCAGAGAGATGGACATAGATCAAAGGAACAGAAATAAAACTCACGTAGACTCACACAAATACACCAAACTGACTTCTTTTTTCCAACTGACTTTTGACAAAGATGCAAAAGCAATCCAGTGGAGGAAGGATAGCCTTTTCAACAAATGGTGCTGGAGCCACTGGATATCCATAAGCGAAAAAAAAAAAAAGAACCTTGATCTAAACCTCAAACCTTACAAAAATTAACTCAAAATGGATTGTGGAGTTAATATAAAATGTAAAACTCTAAAACTTTTAGAAACAAAATATTGGAAAATAAATCTTTGGGACCTAGGACTAGATGAACAGATGTTAGACTTGACACCAAAAGCACAATCCTTAAAAGGAAAAATTGATGAGTTGGACTTTATCAAAATTAAAAACATTTCTTCCAAGGGGAGGGTGGAGCTCAGTGGCAGAGCGTGTGCTTAGCATGCACAAGTCCTGCGTTCAATCCCCAGCACCTCCATTAGACATAAACAAACCTAATTACCTCCCCACCAAAGAAATTTTATAAATTAATGATAAATACAAATAAATAAATTTTTTAAAAAATATTTCTTCTATTGAAAGACCCTGTTAAGAAAACGAAAAGACAAGTCACAGACTGGGAGAAGATATTTGCCAACTATATCCCCAATGAAGGCCTTACGTCCAGAACAGATAAAGAACTCTCAGAACTCCACAATAAAAAAAGCAAACAATCCAACTTGAAACTAGGCAAAAGACATGAACATATATTTCACCAAAGAGGAGATATGGATGGCAAATAAGTATCTGAAAAGATGTTCAACACCACTAGCCATTAGGGAAATGGAAATTAAGACCACCGTGAGATATCACTAGACACCTGGTACAACAGTTGAAATAAAAAATAGTGATAAATACCAAATGCTGGTGAAGCCACAGAGAAATTAGATCTTTCTATTTTGCTGGTGGGAATGTAAAATGGTGCCTCCATCTGGAGAAGAGTTGAGGGTAGAATGAATATGTACAAAGGGATAATATGAAGGGGTTCTTTCGTGGCGATGGGGACCAGTTCTGTATCTTGATTGTGGAAGTGGAATAGAACCACATGCATGTGCACACACACACACACACACATACAGTTTTTTTAAACAGTGAAAACTGAATACAGTCCGTAGTCTAATTAAGATTAATATACCACACCAGAAACTAACACAACATTGTAAATCAACTATACTTCAATTAAAAAAAAAGAATAATGTACCAATGTCAGTTTTGATATTATAATACAGCTGTGTAAGATGTCACCATTGGGGAAAGCTGGGTGAAGGATGAAGTTGTACTATTTTTGCAATTTCCTCTAAGTATATACTTATTTCAAGATAAACATTTTTTAACTTTAAGAAATATATCCCCCCAAAAGTCCTTTTGGTCTTCTAGAGTCTACTATTAAAACACAAATATCCCTGAGGGGGTGAAATCCTTAAGCAATTGCCTCCCAGCTATAGCTTTATCCGGCTCAGCTTTTTAGGTCATTTTCTGCCCTGAGAGCATTTTAGAATATATCAGGGGTGCTTCAGGAGACAGAAGGAGGGAGCCCCAGGAGAATGGGGAAGGGTCTCATAAGAAGGGGTGAATGTGCCAACCATCATCATCTCTTCCAATGCTCATGCAACATTACCCTTTCCTGTCTCAATATCTCTGCCAAGATCCATTGGTTTCATCCACACGCAGAGGCGGCAAGACAGAAATCAGCCTGAAATTCACTGCCTGCTCTTCTCTCACATCTGCCAGACGCTTGCTGTGTGCCTAGATTTCTCTTGTGAAGAACAGTTGTGCCAATGTGCTGTAGTAGCTTGGAATAAGTGGGCTAAAGAAGAATTGTAAAGTATAGTATATTCTGGAAATTAAACCTTTGTCAGTCGCATCATTTGCAAATATTTTCTCCCATTCCGTAAGTTGTCGTTTCGTTTTACTTCTGATTTCCTTTGCTGTGCAAAAGCTTATAAGTTTAATTAGGTCATATTTGTTTATTTTTGCTTTTATTTCTATTGCCTGGGTAGACTTCCCTAGGAGAACACTGCTGAGATTTATGTCAGAGAATGTTTTGTCTATATTTTCTTCTAGGAGGTTTATAATGTCTTGTCTTGTGTTTAAGTCTTTAAGCCATTTTGAGTTTATTTTTGTGTATGGTGTGAAGGAGTGTTCTAACTTCACTGATTTACATGCTGCTGTCCAGTTTTCCCAACACCACATGCTGCAGAGACTGGCTTTTCTCCATCGCATATTCTTGACTCCTTTGTCAAAGATTAATTGATTGTAGGTCTGTGGGTTTACTTCTGGACTCTCTATTCTATCCTTCAATAAAAAATAACAAAACAAAATAAAATAAAAATATCATAATGGCAAGCTTGGGTGATTAGAGCAGCTTGGGATTTTTAAAGGATTGAGAGTCTCAGTTTTTGACAGAAAGGCATCTGAATTGGGGATAGGAGGATCTCCAAATCCTTCCACATCAACAGGCTCCTCCTGTTGGTCTAGACTTTTGTTCCTGAGACATAAGGCTTTAGGAGTCACTTAGAAGTTGTTCCCCTGCAGAACATATAGAAACACATGGCGAACATTACTCCCTTTTTTTTTGAGATGTACATCTGAATGGCCCAACATCAAGGCAGGAGAAACCCCACTGTTCGGAAGGATTCTGGTTCTGACAACAGCAGGCCATTAATTTGGAGACAGAGACAACTGTTACAACTCAATGGCAGAAGCAGGGAAAATGTCTAACAGCTGATACACTCAAGTGTCTCAGCTACTGGTATCTAAAACCAGGCCACACAGAGTTGGAGGAAGGGCACAAGAGTTTGTCCGAGGAGACCAAGGATGAGGGGCTAAGGAAAGGGAAATGTATGCATTGTGACCAGGAAGAACTTTCTGATGAGCAGTATTTCTTACACTCAAATTGCTCTGTGTTTTACAGAACCTGGCCAGAAAGGGACCCTGGGCATGAAAAGGCAGAGAAACACCTGGAAATAAAGCAAGAAGCTCTGAGACAGAAGGTATTAAAGGAGCCAAGGGAGACATACCTGCTGGCAGCTTGATGGATGCAGAGGTGTCATGGCCCCTTCCTTCAACACTAACTGCAAAGTCATTGGCTTTAAGGAAAGGACACAAGACAGGGAATTATGACAGACATGATTTTCAAGGACTAGCAAGGATACCATCAGAGTAAAACCCTGAAGTGAACAAAGCCACTGAGGCTCATGATTAGTTTGCTGAAGCTAATGCCAGGTTGGTATTAGAAACTAGTGGAAATAGGGCTTCTGGTAGGAAGAGATGAGAACACTCAGTTTCTTGTTATGCAAAACCTATCCCCCCCTGAAATAGCTCAAATGTCCTACCATGGTTGAATTTAAGCTACAACACACAAATGTTTTAATGATACAGTCCTTTTCAATGACACTGTTGACTGGTAACGTGTCTGTGTTGGCTTAGAATTTAATTTCTGCCCTTAGATTGGCTTGCAGACTGTGCTTTTCAGTAAAATGGCATCGTTTATCAAGGTGCGATTGTGAATTCTCTCCAGATGTGTTAAGTGCCGCCGTCCTTAAAGCCTACTCTGCAGGGCCAAGGGGACAAAGCCATCTTACCTGAGAAGAGAGAAGACTTCTGAGGAAAGAGCTGTGAATAGCCCCTGGAGTGGAAAGGCACTCTGGAGAGAGGGAGCAGACAAACAGGGAAAGAAAGGCCCCCATACATGCCCAGCTACTTGAAGATGAGTGCCAGAACCTAGCATCCACTGGCATGCAGGCATGGGAATCCTCAGGCTAGCCCCTGGCCCAGGGCCATGCTGTAGAGCAGGCCAGGAGTATCTCCCTAGTTCTTGATATTCCTCTCTGTCCTTTTTGGAGACTTGCTCTCCAAAATGTTCTATGACCTGGGTCAAGAGGAACACAAGAGGAGATAAACAAGGCCCTACTGTAATGCACAGGGAACTATATTCAACGGCTTATAGTAATAAAAAAGAATATGTATATATGTATATGTATAACTGAATCACTATGCTGTACACCAGAAACTAACACAACATTGTAGATCAACTATACTTCAATTTTAAAAAATGGGGGGGATGATTAAAAAAAAAAAGGAGCACAAGAGAAATATTTCAAACAAACTTTTTCACACTGAGATATGACCCAACATGATTCCTTACCCACACTCCCACCTCCACTCTTACCTTTCAGTTCTTAAAGAAGATAACTGAAGTGAGCAATGTATAACTCAAAGGTGTTGGGGGTCTACGCAAATATGCAATAAAGCCCCTTTATTCACCCCATCCCTAAAACAGACATCTGACCATGATTGTTCTATCTCAGACTCTCTTTGCCCTGCGCTGGTAAGAGAACCCCTTTATCCTGCAAAGAATCCATTATCCTTACTGTTTGGATGGAGCTGCAACCATCTGCCCCTCCTGACCATGGGACTGGGACCTAAGCTGGCCAATCAGCATCAACCTCCCTCTTAAGCATAGTACTTGGATAAAGGGAGGGCACGTTACACAAATTAGCCAATCAGAGTCCTTCCTGGGACCTTTTTTTTAACCTACTAAGGAAGTTACCATGGGGCAGCCCTGATAATGCTATTTGAGTCCCTAGATCCAGCTGTGCTTTGAAGCATAGAACACACATTTCCCAGTTGTGTGAGTCAATAAATTCCTCTAAAAACTCTGATGTATGACAGAGAGGATGCAAAAAGCCAGCAGTTCTCATGAGTACTAACTATAGCGTTTGCCTTGTTGCTGTGTCCTTCTAGCCAAGTCACTCTGAGTCTTTGAAAACGTGGGGCAGAAATTGAGCCACATCCATTGGAGAGCTTGGATGGAAATAATGATGGGACAGTTAACATCAATGTGATGTTTGGGTGTAGAAACTTTCCGTGAATGCCTAAAATTACACCATAAAGGAATCTACCCATCCTGGGCAGATATATGGCCCCTCTTGCCAATGAAATTCATTTCTGCCTAAGTTGAATGCAATAAGCATGTAACATGAGGAGGCAGATGAAAGATCATAGCCAGAAGTTAGGTCAACTTTCCTACATGCCAAGGAAGAGAATTTCAGACAAATACAACCCAAAGCTGAATCGAGTAAAAAGTGTCTAACTGGAGGAAAATAATCCATATGGAAGGCTATCATCTTGTGACAACAAGGCAACCTCGGACACCTAGGTGACTCCCCCAGGAAGATGTTAGCCATGTGGATTTCTTTATAACCTGGCAGGAGAGGCTGTCATCTCCAGAGTCTGACATCAGAAGCTCCAGATAAATGAGCCCTTGTTTGCCATCTTTCAGAACATGGCAGCATAAGTTTAATTTAGACAAACCAGAGCCTAGAAGTAGACTCACAAAGCCTTCCTCACAAGGGAGCTGGCTCAATTTCAGATGTGGAGGCAGGACAAATAAAGTGCCCAGGAGCTGTGGGAACAAATGGCAGAGAGCAGTCCAAGTCAGTGGTTAGGTGAGTTGGATGAGGGGGCAGAGGAAGCTCCAATTTGAAGTGCCAAGGATTCCAGCTAGTTCTCAGAGTATGGCAGCAGGGTATCGAGGGGCTGGCTACACATGGATGGTGATTCTTGGAAGTCTAAGCAGATTGACAGTCATCCTCAGGGGCATCTTACAACAAGGAGCAAAACTATGGGTGTTGGACTAGCTATGGAAGCCAAAACTCGACCCCATGGGTAATCAGATTGGGAGAAGGTATTAGGATATCCTGGAAAGAGACAAACACAGAGTTGTAATCTGAGAGCATCCAGGAGAGGAGACATATCATCATGGCAGATACCCAGGCTGAAGAAATGAGACAGAAGTCTAGTTCTGTGAACTGGATAATGAAGACCCAGAACCACTTTAGAAGCAAGCAGAGCCCAACACTGAGCCCAGAACGTTAAAGGGGGGCTCCAGAAATTTTCGCTGAGAACACACAGAGTTTGTGGTAGAGAAGGAGGCAAAATTTAACCTCTAGGTGGGAACTCAGGGGTCCTTTTAGGAGAAAAGGATAATAGTTACTGGGAACCCAGCTGGAAAGGTCACTGGTACCATCCTGAAACCTCCCTCAGTTCTATGTATGCCACCATTAGAACTGGGTTTTGTTTTTAGCAAACATTCCTTATGAGAAAAATTCTTATTAGTATATGGGTCATAATTTAAATGGTTATATACCTTATACTTTAGTATGAATTTGCTTACATATTTCTTTCCTAAGAGCAGGTTTTGATGGAGGTTGGAAGAACTTATTCACACAGCAGAGTCTTACTAAGAGGCTAAGAGCCAGGCACTGTGCTATGCACTAGGGGTACAAAGATGAGGCAAAGCAGATGTGCTTCATCCGTGGAGAATTTTACAGCTTTCTAGATTAAAGGTGGGAAGGCAGCCACTAAAAGGAAAAAAAAAAAAAGATGTGCAAGAGGGAAGCTGGGTAGACTACACACAAATGTTTTCTTATTTTCCAGTGTTTCCAAATCTGACTCATTTATTTCTCCATGGAAATCCCACAGATGATCCTTGCCATCTTCCCACAGCCCTTAGCTCTAACTCTTCAATAGCATCAGGGCTTCTTGGTCCATGCTTACAGTCAGAGGTAGGGATGCTGGGAAGGTCATTTTGATCCTCTGATTTATGGAAAATGGGTTCCCTCAAACCTCTTGTCAAAATCCTTTCACTGCATCACAGCATCTCCTGACAATAGGCTGGTAGGGGCTATAATAACAGAGATTTATAATAACCCCAGGTCACTTATTCTCCAATGTCCACTACATAAAATTCAAACCCCTTTCAAGGCCTGGCTTTCAAAGCCTTCCACTCTCTTTAGTCTACATAACTGTACTAGATCTTTCATTACTCATCTACTTCAATTTTTTGACTTATGTATCCCAGAATATAATCTGTGCTTTCCTATTTCCATGTCCTTGTTCATGCCAGCCTCTCCACCAGATGCCCTACCACCACCATCTCTATATAAAGAATTTCTACCAATTCTTCAGTGCCATCCCATTCACAAAGTCATCCCCAATCTCACCTGCCAGAAAAGATCACTAGCCATTTTTGTGCTTGTACCATTCAAATGGCTGTTACCATATACCATCTTCTCAGATGGGTATTTTGTAACTGTCTTATCTGTCCTAATGAAAGACAGGGACTGTAATGCATATCCAGAAAATTCTGGGCATCATAAATATCTGATGAATTGAATTGAATTGAATTGAATTGAATTGATTGAATACATGTGGTTGACAGAAAGGTGGAGACCAAATCAAAGCAATGCTGTTTCAAAGGTTAGCCTGGTTGAGGCAGGCAAATAGGCCAGAGGAGAAACCAGATGGAGGCTGCAGAGGAACCAATTAAGGGACCTGTGATTACCATGGAGTGAGGAGATTAAAGTAGAGATCCAGATAGTAGAACTGGGCCTGGACAGGAAAAAGCAAACTGGAAAGGCCCTGCAAGCCAAAACATGGGGACTGGAGGAGATGAAGGATAAGGGTTCATCTTGGGGAACTAAACCTGGGGGTGCCCTAGACACAAATAAGCAGATAGCACTTGCCAAACTATGCTGTGCTTTTTCTTCTTTCTTGATTCAAGGTCTGAGCTTAGTTGATAACCATTCATTTTTTTATTGTGTTGAAAGGTCTTGGAAGTTTCTGAGGCACAGATATGCAGACTGTGTTCCTGGAAACCCTGTCCTTCCACCTCCTCCCACCATCCATGCTCTGTGGAGACATCTCAAAGCCACCAAGACTGTCAAGTGGCAGTAGAGGCAGGGTTCTGGAGCTCCAACTAACTTCACTTCAAGTACTCCACTTTGATTTATCTTGTATTTATGGAGTTTTCCATAAAATGTATCTTGAGAAGAAGAATTTGCTGTTTAAAAAGTGTTTTATATGACCCAGCAATTTCATTCCTTTCATTCAATAGAAATGAAAATATATGTCCACACAAAACCTTGTACGTGAAAATTCAAGGCAGCACTATTAATAACAGCCAAAAGGTAGATGCAAGCCTACGGTCCCTCAACTGATGAAGAGATAAACAAAATGTGGTTTATCCATGTGATGGAATATTATTCAGCCTTAAAAAAGGAACAAACTACTGATACATGCTAAAAATGAATGAAGCTTGAAAACATTATGCTACATAACAGAAGTCAGTCACAGAAGTCACATATTGTATGATTCTATTCATATGAAATGTCCAGAAAAGGCAAATCCATAGAAACAGGGAGTAGATTAGTGGTTGCCTGAGATTGGGGGTGGGGATAGGGAGTGACTTTTAACAGGCATGAAGTTTCTGTTAGCAGGGACAAAACTGTCCTAAAATTAGATTGTGGTGATGGTTGCTTGACCTTGTAAATACATTTCAAAAACCACTTTAAGAAGGTGAATTGTATGGTATGTGATTTGTATCTCAGTAAAGCTGTCTCTTCAATAAAAACCTTTAGAACCTTTTACTCTAGGGCAGTGGTTCTCAATGGGGAGCATTTTGCTCCCATGGGACATTTGGCAAAATCTAAGGATGTTTCTGATTGTCACAACCAGAGAGGTGCCACTGGTACCAGATAGAGGCCAGGGATGCTGCTAAACATCCTACAATGCACAGGATGCCCCAACAACAAAGAATTATCTGGCCCAAAATGTCAGTAGAGCCGAGGCTGAGAGACTCTGATCTAGGGTATAAGTGCTTTAAAATAAAGATGATTGTTCCTAATATTCTTACCAGGGTTTGCTGTTGTCACTCTTTTATGGCATTTGCTACTCACCCGCACCCCCTATACACCTGTGGGACTCGACTTTTTTAGCATCTTTTGTAACTGGCCTCTCAGAGCTAAAGTGGCCACTCGGATTCATGAATCCCTATGTTTATAGCAGTGATCAGCTCCTCCCCTCTCACAATGGTTAGAAACCACTTCAGGATTAGAGTCACAGCTCTTGAAAATATTTATGTAACAAACAGTTTTTCAAGATGGTTATGATTCTAGAAAATGGGCAGGGGATAGCTTAACATTCTAAATAAAGTACCATATTTTAGAAAGCAAAGAAACATCCATATTTTCTAGTCTATAAAATTTAAAATCTATGCTTTAAAAAGAGACCATACATGAAATGCATACACGAGTCAGCAAGTTTATGTATCAGTATACACTTGAACCTTGAATAACACAGGAGTTAGGAGCCCTGACCCCCTCTAAGCACAGTGGGAAATCTGCCTAGAACTTTACAGTCCCCTCTCCATATCTGCGGTCCCATCTGCAAATTCAACCAACTGCAGGTTGTATAGTATTGTAGTAGGTATTTGTTGGGGAAAAAAATCACATATATGTGGACCCAGACAGTTCAAACTCCTGTTATTAAATGATCTACCTCATATTTATACAAAAGGTGTATTATAAAGCTAGGGGATCTGGTGATATTGGGCAAGTACTTATAGCCCGGATCTAGATGAGGGCAAATGCCTATGGAAAAATTTTGTGACAGGCAAGTTGAAGTTCATGGAGAAAAGCCTCTGTATGGGGCCAACTCTCCCACACTGGGAAGCTGGAAACATCTGTTTTCATGAATCAGAACCTCTCTTGCCTGCTTTATTGGTTTCCCGTAGGGACACCTCTCAGATGTTAGAAACCTTATTCTTCCCACCTTACCCCCATCACACATCTAACAAAACCAATCCTCAAGAAAAACTGCTGACACGGTCTTCACCTGGAAATGTATACATCCTGTTGTGAGTATGGGCTGGGGGAGTGTACATTTCAGTGGGATTTGTTAGCCACAGCAACACTTGGATGTCAGTCTTTGCAACATTGTAGGTCCTGTTCTATTTCATATAAGCAGAATTATGTGGTATTTGGTTTTTTGTTTTTTGTTTGTTTTTTTTTTTGTGACTGGCTTATTTCACTTAGCTTAATGTCCTCAAGGTTCATCTGTGTTGTAGCATGGGTTGGGATTTGCCAGGACGTATCTTTTTTTTTTTTAACGTGTAAGTCTCCACTGAAGATGTCATAGACTTGCCCCAGCGCCCCAGGAGTCTGAGTTGGGACTCTCCCACTGGGGCTTGCCATACATTCTCCACCATCTTTTTCCTACCACTGATATTTACAACACCCTAATGTCTGCCAGGTCATGGCCCAAGCACTAGAGCTGTGTGAATTGCACCTTGAACCTGATACAGGCACGTTCCTGCTCTGGGTTCCAATAAATGCAGCAACCTTCTATGTCACCCGACACGTGGGCCAAAGCAATAACCCGCAGTGTCCAATATGCTGCCTGTAAAATCTGAAGAGGCCCACCAGGCACTATCCTTCCTCTGTGATGGGAGATGCAAGATGCAATGATTCATCTTTTATTTTGGAAGGGATGTTCTGGCACTGAAATCTAGACCACTGAAATCCTAACATTTTTAGATGTGTCAGAGTCCTGAATTTTCAGTGTTCATCTCCCACCATCTGGAGCACATTACCAAATCCCTCAGTGGGATGGCCAACCTCTTACCTGGTAACTGATGTAATAAATCAATGTGATGTTCTGTGAGGTGTCCAGACAGTCCCGATTATACTGTACTAATGATGACAGAAGACAGGAGAGTTAAAAGAGCTTTGGGGAAAAACTGTAAATTAATATTAATGTCCATTCTGTGTGACTGTAAACTGTATTTTTTTTAATTTTCTGATATGGATAGAAGAGGATGCATTTGACAAATCAAAGACCACAAATCATGTATCTGAGGCCATGTTAGTCTTCTCTAGTGATACCACACCTGGTTGCCACTGGGATTGTTGTTATTTGGTTGAGCTTGTGGCAGTCCACTGTCAACCCTCAGAATCCAGCCAATTTCTGCAGGAGCCAGAATGGCCAATGAGATGGAGAGACAATGGAGACCACCATTACTGCATCCTTTAGATCCTTAAAGGTGGCACTAATCTTGGCTATACTCCCAGGATATAAAATTGACGCTGATTTACTGCCTTTGCTGAGTGAAAGGTAGTGTTATGGGTTGAATTGTGGCCACCTGAGATTCATATGTTGAAGTCCTAACTCCCAAAACCTCAGAATGTCACCTTATGTGGAAATAGGGTTGTTGCAGATGGACTTAGTTAAGATGAAGTCATACTGGAGTAGGGCGGGCCCCTAAGCCAATATAACTGATGTCCTTATGATGTCCTTTGGAGACACACACAAAGGGAGAAGGCCATGTGAAGATGAAAGCGAAGATTGGGGTGATGTTTCTACAAGCCAAGGAAGGCCAAAGATGGCCAGCAAACCAGCAAAAGCTAGGAAGGGGCACAAACAGATTCTCTCTCACAGCCTCGGAAGGAACCTACCCTGCAAACACCTGACTTTGGACTTCTGGCTTTCAGAACTGTGAGATGATAACTTTCTGTTACTTCAGCCACCCAGTTTGTGGTTCTTTGCTAGAGCATCCCCAGGAAATGCACACAGGCAGTTCCAGAGGTTTCCACTTAGTCTTCCCCACTATCATAGCTCTTACCCCACAGGCCAAGGAACCAATACAGAAGTTGCACCAACTGTCCATTATCTCAATCCCAATTATACATTCAAAGACTGGCAAAATGACCACAGGTTGGAACTGTGGACTCAATGCCCCCACTGTAGACTAGACCAAGTCACACTTTAAGCTAGACTTGGGCAGGACTCCATTTATTACCAGGTCCTTATACATCCTCACTCTAACAGTGAGGCCATGATGACACTTAAAGTTTCCAGTTATCAATGTTAATTCAGACCCTGTGTCCAACAGTCCTTAAGAAATCTGTCACCTCACACCGCTCAGAATGGCCATCATTAAAAAGTCCACAAACAATAAATGTTGGAGAGGGTGTGGAGAAAAGGGAACCCTCCTACACTGCTGGTGGGAATATAGTTTGGTGCAAACATTATGGAAAACAGTATGGAGATTCTGCAAAAAACTAAAAATAGACTTACCCTATGATCCAGCAATCCCACTCCTCAGTATATATCTGGAGGGAACTCTAATTGGAAAAGATACATGCACCCCAATGTTCATAGCAGCACTATATACGATAGCCAAGACATGGAAGCAACCTAAATGTCCATCAACAAATGACTGGATAAAGAAGTTGTGTTATGTTTATACAGTGGAATACTATTCAGCCATTAAAAATAATGAAATAATGCATTTGCAGCAACATGGGTGGACCTATCATACAAGGTGAAGTAAGCCAGACAAAGACAAATATCATATGATATCACTTATATGTAGAATCTAAAAAAAAATAATACAAATCAACTTATTCACAAAACAGAAACAGACTCACAGACATAGAAAACAAACTTGTGGTTACCAAAGCAGGAAGGGGAGGGGGAGGGGTAAATTAAGAGTCTGGGATTCACAGATACTACTATATATAAAATAGAAAAATGAAAATGCCAGAACACCAGAAACTAACACAACATTGGAAATCAACTCTACTTCAATTTAAAAAAAATCTGTATATCTCCCTTCCCCAGTGTAGTTGTCCAAAACCAGTTACAGTGGCAGGAGCTACTGTTCATCCCACTAATCTCCCTCTTCTAAGTTACCCCTCAGGAACAGGGGCCCACCAGAATTTGGGGGGAGCAGCACCCTCATCATATGTGGAGAAGGGGATCCATTTGGCACAAGGGGTGGGCTGTGCAGACACAAACAAGAGCCATCCAGACCCTCTTCAAGCTCCTTCAGCACCTGCCTCAGCTTCAGAGAGCCACCTGGCCTGAAGATACAGCCTTCCCAGCACAGCACACAAGCAGTGACTGAGGGAGGAAGAGGGGATAAAGGCCTGACCAGCTCCACCCAACATAAGACACTCTGATGGGCAGTACTTAACTGCAATGGATTGAATGTTTGTGTCTCTCCAGAATTCATATATTGAAACCCTATGCCAACATGATGGTATTTGGAAGTGGGCCTGTGGGAGGTAAATAGGTCATGAAGGTGGGGCCCTCAAGTGGAATCAGTGCTCTTGTAAAAGAGGCCATAGACGTAGCTGGTTCTCTTTCTGCCAGGTGAGGATACAACAAGAAGATGGCAGCCTGCAGCCCCGAAGAGGACCCTGACTGGGACCCAACCACGCTGGCACCTTGATCTCAGACTTCCAGCCTCCAGAACTGTGTAAAATAAATATTGTTGCTGAAGCCGCCCAGTCTATGATTACTTATTGTAGCAGCACAAGCAGACTGAGACACTTACTCAAGGGTTCCCTCCTGGATTGGCTGGCTGAGGCTTTGTTAGGCTTTCAGTCACATTTCTACTTCTTCCTCTGCTCATTTCCACTTCTGTCCTGTTCTTTCACAGGTGTTGGTCCTTAATAAATGTCTTGCCCCCAGCTGTCTCCAGAGAATGCACCATGTGACATGTGTTCATTCCATATTTTAGAGTATTAGTGTTATTTTTAACTGTTTGAAAATTATACTTTAACAGAGATTTTGCAGGTAGTATAGGTGTGTTCTTTTTTAATCTACTTTTTTTTTACTCTTTTTGTGTGGGGGGGTTATTTATTAGGTTTATTTATTTTTTTAATGGAGGTACTGGGGATTGAACCCAGGCCCTCGTACATGCTAAGCATGAGCTCTACCACTGAGTTATACCCGCCCCCTCTAAGAATCAGTTCTTTATTAAGAGCTATGTGAGGTCAATTGATGTCTTTGCTTTTATCTCAAGCAAAACTGTTATTTTCCTTTCCTTGGAAGCAGATGGAGGCATGTGTGGAGAGGGGGCTACACTAAAGAATGTAACTCTCAATAACACTCAATAACATTGTAAAATGGGTTATGTTCCTTCAGGGTCTTCCCTTCTCCCTCCTCCTTCTCCTCCATTAATCATGTGAACTCTCACTGGGACCTGGGTCCCTCGCAAACCTCCAGGACCTTTTCCCCCATCAAACTCCCCTGACCACCAGAAGTGACCCATTCTTCATCATCCCTGTGGGTCACATCCCCTTAGACATGTGCTAAGTGACTCATTAATCAGGATCCACCAGGCTATTAATAGCTGCCAATAGCAATGTAAACAGTCCTGTTCCTATGCTTTTTCCAGAAGAGTATAATGCGGGGATTTTAGAGCCATGAGGGCACCAGGAGGGCAGACCATCATAAGTAGAGGCAGCCACAAATTATGGCTTCTCAGCAGCCACTTTAACATGGAAAAACAGAGAGAGATCAGAATGGGATTCTAAGAAAGGGTTAATGACAAGCACCACGCTGGGTTAGGCTCTCAGCAGCTACAGCGACCTGGGCTACTCCAGGAGCTGGAGAAATGGTGAAGGGACCTGAGAGGAAAGTGAGACTGCTCCAGCCACCTGCTTACAAAGTTCTGACTCTTGTACTGAGGCAATTCCAGACAAGTAACTGATTTAAACAGACCATTTACCCAGTCTGCCTTTGTCTTGGAGAAATTAGTCAGGATAAATGACAGCATCCTGATTAAAATAAACAGGAATCATTCAGAAATCTTGACAAAAAAGAAAACAAAACTGAGTTGACTACTGAAGGCTGTGTGGATGGAGACTTTTCTCTGTATGATGACCAATATTGGCACAACCAGAGAAAGTTATCTGGAAGAATACTTTTCTCTGTGAACTATCAATCTGATCGAGAGTTTGGTTCAATTGTGTATGCCTGTATTCACTTTTAGAGTTTGCTTTTTCCTCCCATCCTTTCCCATTTACTTTTAATTTTTGACTATGTAGCTTTCCCCACTTTCCTATGCATCACAAGAGGAAATGTTGGAAATATACGCTGCAAACACAAGAGTGTGTTGTTGCCTTTAGATAAAGATTTCTGTTGTGTTTTAAAACTAGATGGCAGTACGGTTTCCTGATAAACCTGGTTCCAGGTCCTTAGTGTATTTCTGCAACTAACAGCAAAAAGAAAACCCACCTGGGGAAATATTTCATTGCAAAAGCACCAACTGCTGGAAACTGGGTTCGCCTAAGGAGCCCTGCTCTGTGGTCCTGGGATCATAGGCCCTCCACCAGGGCAGGATTTCTGCTTAATAAAGTAACTTTTGTGAAATTTCCCTAAATCACAAATCCGACGACGCAATTTTAGCAATGGAGAGAATGAATGAATAAATGAATGGATGCATGAATTAATGAATGCAAGGAGGCACAGGCGCCTGCTGGGCTTGGGATTGAGTTGAGGGGTGAATATGGACCATGAGACTGCAGCTGCTCACACGAGGACAGACCCCATCACTGCTGCACTAAGAGGCATAGCTGTAAATTCTGTTACAAGAGTACCATCTTCAGCACCTTTGACAAGTGAACAGACTAAGTCACAAAGACGGGATTCGAATCCTTTCTCCACCCCGAAAGCCCTTCTGCCATAGCCGGGAACTCTGGCTAAGCAACCATTGCGCCTGCGTCAAATCAGCGGCCAACTGGAGTTCGGCGTGCGACCGGGGTGGGGTTGCGGGGAAGGCGGGCTAATGCCCTGTGAGCACAGAAAATCCTCAGGATTGGTAAAAACTCGCATTGACCAATCAGGTCCCAAAATGAGCCTTGAGGCCCGCTCACCTCTCCGCGGATCCAATCGCTTGCTCCTGCACGCTCAAGCCGCCGATTCAAAGGTAAAGAACCTAGAAAGGAGGAGACTGAGAAGCTGCGAGTGAAGCCTGGGCAAGTTGGCGGCCTCATTCCAACAGTGGGTGCCTGCCCGGGACTCGGATGGGAACCGAGAGGATGGGTGGGGGCTGCGGACTGCCGTTCCTGCCTCCATCACGAGCTTGTGCAGAAAACCCCCTACACGGGAGGTGGTAGCGGCCCGTAGTGTCCCCTCCAACCCCACAGTGGTTTCTTCCAAAGTAGACGCCACCTACCTAGTGGTACCTTCCAGAGCTGACTGTTCCATCTGCGCCTCCCGCAGTGGTATAACCTGGGGGACGGTTCTATCATCGACTTTTCATCTCTGCGTCCGGAGGCCCCCTACTGGTGTGATCAAGGAGGCTTCAATGCCAATACCCTGTGAACTGTTCCTTCTCAGCCTCCTCCCATTGTGTGGACCCTTCCATCTCTATCTCCTCCCACTCCACACCCACGTTCCCAAATGGACTGCTCCAGGCCTTGACCCTGAAGGCCTTGCAGAGAGCAAAGGCTAAGGACTACAACCCCCTGCCTTAAAGCTCCTGCCCCAGGAGTGGGCTGAGGATGTCGATCATTGGACAGCAATGTGGCAGCATCTATCAAAATAAAAAAACTGGAAATATAAAGAAGCTTTCACTCAATTAAAAAAAAAAAAGAATTGACGAAAATAAAAACTGAAAGTATCTTCCACTGGAATGTCAGCTCCACCAAAGCGGGAACATGTAGCTTTCTAGTTCCTTGAGTCTTCCCAACACCTAGAGCAGTGTCCGGCACAGAGTAGGCACTCCTTAAGTTGTTGAAGGGCTGACTCCTTAGATTCAGCAATTACACTTATAAGATTGTGTGCTAAAGAAACACACACATGTGCACATTACTGTGCGCACAAGGGTGGTACAAGCGAACTACCGATGGGCTGGGGAGTGGTGCTCTCAATGACCATTTATAGCCAACGACTTGCAGAGTAAAATTAATGACTAGGGTTCATGTTATACCACACAGCACCCGCTAGATATGATACAAAATGAGTGGGACTCTGTGTACCTGCAGGGGCAAGGGGGAGTGCCTTCTACAGGACACGCTGTTAACAGAGAAAAGCATGTGGAACGTGTGTGTTCAGAGAAAAGTGTCCGACCCCAAAAGGCTAGTGCCCGATCCCTGCTGGAGGAGCGGGGACTGGGCTTTGTTCACCGCAGATCTGGCTCCATACCGCTCGCAGGGCTATCCTAGGGGCTTGGGGCCGACTGGCTCAGGAGCCTGGGAGGGGGTAAGCCATTCGTTTCAGCTTCATTCATTCGCAAATGCTGTGAGCTGAGTGACCTTTATGACTTGGATGAAGATGCGATGAAAGCTCACCCAGACCAACAATGGGAGGACAAGAATCTCCAGATCCTAACAGTCTCTGGGGATTCAGGCCTCGTGGGGTGACCTACACAAGGCCCAGAATGAGGCCCTGGCACCACTTGGGCACTTGCATGGCAGGGAAAGGGGGTTCCATGTCAGTTTGGGAAGGGACCCTTAGGAGCCACAGGGAAATCTTGGAGCCTCAGTAACAGGAGTACCATCCGGAATGGAGGAGGGGACAGGGATGGTAAGGGATGGAGACTTAGCTAGGACTAAGGCTAGAACTCTCCTAAAGGGAGCACTTTAAGAAAGATGTAACAAAATAGGCACAATAAACTTCGGAGGGTAGTGCTGTCATCACCTCCACTTCATATATGAGGAGACTGTTGGCTCTTCTTCCCCAGTATCCCTTCTTGAACTTCCATGGGCTGCACTCCTAATTCAATGCTTTAAAATGATTTCATTAGCAAGCCCTTATTAAATATTTCTTATATGTCAGGAACTGTTCAAAATTCTTTACAAATATTAACTCATGGAATACTTTTCACAACAACCTAATGAGGTAAGTAGTTTTGTTTTCTCCATTTTATAAATGTGGCACCTGAGAAACAGAGAGGTTTAGTAACCTGCCAGAGGTCACACAGCTGGGAAATCATGGAGCCAGGATTTAACCCAAAGCCATCTGGATCCAGAGCTCCAGCCTCATAAGCACATACTGCGTTGCCTTTTTGTTTCCTTTTTGTGCTTGTGTGTGTGTGTGTGTGTGTGCCTCCCTCACCAGACTGTGTGACTCCTGAGGGTTTGTGTGATGCCTGTGGGACTGCCAGGTTTCCAGCAGCAAGGACATACTTGACATTGCATGGGCCTCCCTGAGCAGATGCTGATTTGGTGGAGTAACCCCTCCCCCTTCCATCCAGGAGCGGACATCCGGAGTGCCCTCAGTGTGGCACCATGGGGAGTGAGCTTCTGTGTACCTGACCCTAAGAAGACCTTTCTGGGCAGCTGGGAGAGGCCGAAGGGCCATGACCCCATTCCGACTAGTACAGTCATCTCAAATTTTCTGTAAGATCGAATCACTCGTTTTAAGTGAAATATTTTGGAAAGATTCTATCACTGCACAAAGTTGGAAACAATGTATTGCCACAGGAGGTAACTGTAAAAATAGACAGTGAAAAATACCGTATCTTATCGATTCTAAAATGCTTTTTTTTTCACATTTCAACATATCAGAAAACAGGAATGCATCTTTCAGTCACTGAGATAAGGCAATGGGTCATAGGTTAATTAGCACCCTTTCTTTCCTGAGGCTCACTTAAAATAATGGTGTGACACAGTCTATGGCATCTGAGATTTAATGAGATATGGTAAAAAAAAATTCCAAAACTTTAAATTTTAAAGAATAACTTTCTTTTAGGTAATCACAGATCTATCTCATTTGCAGTGTCCTAAGCACTTCTTTTTTCTCCCCAAATTTATTAAGACATAATTGACATGTACCATTGTATAAGTTTAAGGTGTACAACAACATAATGATTTAACATATGCATATATCGCTAAATGATCACCACAGTAAGTTTAGTTAACACCCATCACCTGACATAGTTACAATTTTTCCCTTGTGATGAGAACTTTTAAGATCTAGTCTCCTTGCAACTTTCAAATATACAATACAGGATTGTTAACTAGAGATAGTCACCATGCTGTACATTAGATCCCCAGGACTTACTTATCTTATAACTGAAAGTTTTTACCTTTTGACCACCTTCACCCATTCCCTAGCCACCGTCTTCAACCCCCCACCTCTGGCAACCAGCAATCTGCTCTCTGTTTCTATGAGTTTGTTTTTTCAGATTCCACGCATAAATGAGATTATCCAGTCTTTGTCTTTCTCTGTCTGGCTTATTTCACTTAGCACAATGCACTCAAGGTCCATCCATGTTAGTAGCAAATGGCAAGATTTCCTTCTTTTTTATGGATGATCCCAAGCACTGCTTAGGTGCCATCTCACTTAATCCTCACTTAGGCCCCTTAGAGGAAAATCCTGTCACCCCTGTCACTGGTGAGGACACTTGGGCCCAGAGAAGGCAGGCAACTGGCTCAAGCATCTAGCTCCGGCCGGGCAGAGCACAGCCAGGTGCCAAAACCCATGAGGACAGCAGCTGGGGCGGTCCTGGCATTCACGCAGCTCCAGACCTCTCAGGGTCTCCTACCTGTCCTCACAGACTCAGCCCTGCACCCTGTCATCCCAGCTCCTGCAGGACACTCACTGCAGCTCCTCCCCTCAGAAACCCTCTCCCTTCCCCCTAGCCCTGGGGGAACTGCCCTGGACTCCTGGTCTGGGTCTGGAGTTTCATCTGGATCCTGTAGAGATTTCCAGATGTGCCCCAACAGGGACCTTATGCGCGACCCCTGTGTGTGGGCAGGAGACAGGTGTCCTGCAGAATGTTCTGTCCTTGCAGGGAGCAGGGAGGGTCCTGAGGGGATGCTCTGAGGCAGCGCTGGGTGCTGGGTGAGAGGAAGCGAACTGGGGTGGGGGTGTAACTGAGGCCCTGTGACTAGGGCTGGGGGAGGGGCTAAAGAGGCCCCAGGGGTGGAAGGGGAGGCCTGGTGGCTGGTGAGGGGAGATCAGGGAACAGACATGCTGAGGTGTCTGGAAGTTCTGGTCCAGACACCTGCGCTCTTCATACTCTGCTGCCCATCTCCCCCCGGATGAGAGACTTTCACTCTCCCTGGCTGCCTCCTGCTCATGCTTAACAACTAGGCCACTTTAATGGAGGACAGAACTGCAGAGCTTTGTGTAAGGTGTGTTGAGGGTCATAATCCCCTGAGTTACATAGATACATAACCCCTGAATTATGAAGATTAAACCACAAATGTAAGATACCATGTTCTATGTGTATGAGAGAGACAGACACACAGACAGAGACAGACACACAGACAGAGACAGAGAGGGGGAGGGAAGGAGGAGAAACAGAGAGAGAATCAGACAGTCAGAGACACAGAGACAAGTGAAGCCAAACGGCCTCTCTGTAGGTTCATAAATGGTAGTGATTTGGCCACTAGCAGACCCTAAAATCCATCCTACAGTTCTAGCTCCCTGAATGGTCTATTCTAGGGGCAAGGGTATAGCTCAGTGGTAGAGCATGTGCTTAGCATGCACGAGGTCCTGGGTTCAATGCCCAGTACTGCCATTAAAAAATAATGATCCATTCTAAGGAGGTCTCCCCTGATCCCTCTGGGGGTCATGGTCATAACCTGAGGCAGGGGCTAGGGGCACAGGCTGCAAACAAACCTGGAGTTCTAACCCTCACACCTCCACTACTTCCCATCTGCATGACACTGGGCAAATCATATAACCTTGCTGGGACTCAGACTGTCAATTGTAAAATGAGGACAGTGGCATGTATAATTCACGCAAAGCACTGGCACACGGCAAGCCTAGGGCAAACAGTAACTGTTACGATCAACACTGTCACTATTATTATTCCTGGTGGCCATTGACTGTTGCAGTATTTTTCTCCTTTGTGGGATGGGGACCTTTGCCGCTCTCAGAGGTAGGCCCCATCTGTCCACCCCTACGGACCCATTTGAGGACAGTGACAGTTACCACAAAGGTTTGGGAGCAGGAAAGGAGGTGTGATACACAGAATAATGACCCCCTCCCCCAAAGATGTCCACATTCTAATCCCCAGAACCTGTGAATGCATCATGGCAAAAAGGACTTGGCAAGTGTGATAAGTTAAGAATCTTGAGCTGGGGAGATTATCCTGGATTATCTGGATGGCTTCTGTATAATCACAAAGATCCTTATAAGTGAAAGGAGGAGGCAGGAAAATCAGTGTCCATAGGACCATATTCTGGGTCATAACAAAATCTTAACAAATTTAAAACAACTGAAATAATTCACAGTATGTTCCTGGGCTATAATGGAACCAAACTAGAAATCAATGCCAGAAAAATATCTGGAAAATTTCCAAATGTTTGAAAATTAAAGACACTTACAAATAACCTATGAGTGCCTCAAAGAGTATGTCACAAAGCAAATTAGAAAATATTTGTATTAAATGACACTGAAAATGCAACATAACAGTATTTGTGGTTTGCAGCTAAAGCAGTGCTTAGAGGAACAATTATGACAGTAAATACTCATCTTACAAAGGAAGGTTATAGAAGAGGAAAGTTTCCCTTGACCCACTTAGGGTCCTTGGCTGGATCTGAAAATTAGAATGACAAAGACAGATTAACAAGAGAAAAGTATGCAAATTTATTTAATACAAATCTCACGTGACACGGGAGCCATCATAAGGAAATAAAGACCTGAGGAAACAGACCCAAGTAGTTTTATGCTAGGTTTGATTACAAGTGGACAGTCATGGAGAAATAGGATAGGGTCAGAGAGCATGTGGTAAGTGTAGTAAACTGGGGGGAAAGTTAGCAAGGCCTGTTTGTTCAGATTCTTATTAGGATTCCTTTATCTTCAGAAATAAGGATGTTCCTTTCCTTTCTCACATGAGGGCATATGATCTGTTTCAGGGAAAGGGGCAGGGGGAAGGTCAGAGTGACCTCCCTGCTTTTGCTGTCTTCTCAAACTCCTTCAGCTTAAAGTATTCAATAAGCCAAGGTGCCATATTTTGGAGTAGCACATCCTGAACCCCATCAATGATCCAAGCTTCCAACTCATGAAATTAGAAAAAGACAAACAAGCCTAAAGCAAGTTGAAGGAAGGAAATAATACAGACAAGAAATTAAGAAAATCGAAAACATAACAATAGAAAAAACTCAATGAAACTAACAGCTAATTGCTTGGAAAGATCAATAAAATTGATAATTAAAAAAAAAAAACTCTAGCCGGGCTAACCAAAACCACAAACAAATCAAAGAGAAGACAAATACCAATATCAGGAGTGAAAGAGAGACAGAGAGGGAAATAGGGAGTTAGTGTGTAATGGGTACAGGGTTTCAGTTTTGCAAAATGAAGAGTTTTGGAGATGTGATCGTTCACAATAATGTAAATGTACTTAATGCCACAGAACTGTACCCTTGTAAATGGTTACAAAGGTAAAATTTATGTTGTGTGTATTTAATCACAATTTAAAAATAAATAAATAGTGTTTTAAACTTAGCAATGGTTGTTATCAGTACCCCAAAGCAGGATGTTTCAGTGAAGGAGGAGGAGGCTGCTTACCCACAACTGCCGCAAATGCTGCAAGTACTGGAATTCCACTTGCCCATGGCCCTGACTGACCTGAGCTGAGCAGCCTAGAGAGGCTGGTGCCTCTTTTGGAAATTCATTATCGGATTCTCAGCCTCATGATGCCCAGCAGACACATCTGGTGGTCTCTGGTCATCCTGAGGCCTTTGTTCCTGTGACATAGACCAATTTGTGCAACTATAAGCTGTACTCAGGCCTAGATAACTATTTCTTCTCCAAAGGTCCCAAGCTGAGGGTGTTGACACCAATCTTCAGCATGGCTTCTGACCTGGACACACAGTGCCTGACAATGGTCTGTGATCCAAAGCCTGAGCAATAAAAAGAGATTTCCAAACACCTTGAATGGGTAGACTTGAGTCTAAACAGACCAGATGTCAGAGATTTGTCTTCCTCCATAAGAAAAAAAAATTCCCTACCTTCCCTCATTCTGTGTATTTTCTGTCTTCCCTTTGAGTGCTTCTTCACCTAAATTTCTAAATCAAAGACCAGTTATCAGATGACTTGTAGCGAAAACCAGACATCAACCAGTTTTCCTTGGCTTTCAGCTCATTGAAAACACTCCAAAGTTGATACAACCTAAGAATTTCTGCTCCCTTGGGCCATCTTTTGTCCTTTACAAAAGGTTATTGTCAAAGCTGGGGAGGCCAGGGTTTGTAAGCCCATGGGCAACATACAATTCCAGTGCTCTGTAAAGTCTTCCACTAGGGAGGGAAACAATGAGTTTCCAATATTTTGTAGGAATTTGCCATAATATTGGTATCAGAACTCAACAAAGAGAACTTAAATGGATAAGGTAAATTGTATGTTTATATTTTAAGCATCCATTAATTAAGGAAAAGTACAAAAGTAGGTGTTTTTTTTTTTTGCTTTTTATGTTTTTAAAAACTTTTTTGAAGAGAAAAAAATAGATTTCAAAAAAATCTCTTGGAAATCAGGTAGCTAATATAAAACATTTAATGGAAGACTTAAAAAAACAAGTTGAGCAAATCTTCCAGAAAGTTGAATAAACAGACAAAAGGAGTGAAACAATTTTTTTAAGTCTTAATAAGGTGGTCTAAAGTTAGATTGAGAAAATTTCCAGATACTGAGAACAGGGGAGAAAAGGCAAAGAAAATTATCAAAGAAATAATGCAAGAATGCTCCTAAAAAATGAAAGCCAAGTGTATCCAACACAAATGAATAAAAGACAAAGGGGTGTTACTGGAAAATTTCAGAATATGAAGAAAAAATAAAAATAAACAGTAAATCCTCAAAAAAGAAGACAACCCAGTAAAACATGTACAAGATATGTGAACAGACAACAATACATATTGATGAAAAATGAGCACATGAAAATATATGCTCAACATGTTGAAATGCAAATTCCAACCCCAGGGAGATGCCACTACACACACCCCTTTTAGAATGGCTAAAATGAAAAAGACTGACCATCCGAAGAGTTAATGAAGATGTGGAGCAACTGGAGCCCTCATACACTGCTGGTGAGGATGCACCACTTTGAAAAATATTTTGGCAGTTTGGCACTAAGGTTGTAGAAATAAATAAATCAATAAACTCCAGAGGAATTAAAGAAAAAGAATCTATGGTAATGGAATACTCCCTAGCCATAAAAAAGAATAAAATAATGCCATTTGCAGCAACATGGATGGACTTGGAGATTGTCATTTTAAGTGAAGTAAGCCCAAAAGAAAAATGCCGTATGATATCACTTATATGTGGAATCAAAAAAAAAAAAAAAAAAGAGGCACAAATGAACTTATCTACAAAACAGAAACAAATACACAAAGAAAACAAACTTATGGTTACTGGGGGGAAAGGGGGTGGGAAGGGATAAATTGGAAGTTCAAGATTTGCAGATACTAATTACTATATATAAAATAGATATACAAAGGGAGAGGGTATAGCTCAGTGGTAGAGTGTGTGCCTAGCATGCACGAGGTCGTGAGTTCAATCTCTGGTACCTCCACCAAAAGTAATAAATAAATAGATAAAACTAATTACCTAGCCCTCCAAATTTTTAAAAATAAATAAATAAAATAGATACACAAAAAGTTTCTACTGTATAGCACAGGGAACTATATTCAGTATCTTGTAGTAACCTATAATGAAAAAGAGCATGAAAACGAATATACGTGTAGATATATATATATATATCTGAAACTTTATGCTCTGCACCAGAAATTGACACAACATTGTAAACTGACTACACTTCAATTTAAAAAAATCAATGATACATTTACAATAAAAGGAATTTATGGGGCAAGCAGAGCAAAGAAAAGTATTTATGATGAATTTGAAGTAAGACAGAAGAAAATACTGAAAGCAAATAGATAAGGAGAAGTACACAGGGGTTTAAGAATCCTGGGTTGAAAACTAGCTGCACTGGGGACTAGTGCTTTGACCTTGAATAAGACACTTATCTTCAATAAGATACTTATCTTCTCTTATCCTCAATTACCTGATCTATAAAATAAGGATAATAGAGGGATGAATTTTTTTTAATGAAAGAGGGATAGTAACAGAGAGACTAACATGTACTTATAGTGAAGAAGTACCAGAGCACATACATCATCCCCTAGGAGAAGCCATTCCCTGACCACCTGGGTTACAGGGCTCTCCTGTTCTGAGCATCCCCTCGCTCTCCCCTGTCACTGCTCTCATCATCCTTGTTCTGTCATTACCTTCTGGATGGTTCTTTACTCATTAATTCGGAGCTCTTTGAGAACATATCCTGGCAGGAATCAATCATTCCTATGTCCTCAGAGCCTGCCTATTCCAGATTCCCAGCAGGTGCTCAGAAAAGATTGTTTTTTGGCTTTGGATTGGGTTTGGGTTTGGGTTGTTTGTTTGGGGTTGTTTTGTTTTGTTTTGTTTTTGGTCTGAGTGATGACGACAGGCAATGCTCATTTAATCAAGTATAGTGATGATAGGATTCAGGACACACTGACCTCAAAATATGGCACCCTGGCATGTGGAATATTTCAAGTTGAAGTCATTTAAGAAACGGCAGGTACAGGCAGGATTTTCTGACCTTTCTCTGAAGTAGGTCATAAGACTCTCACGTGGGAGCTGCCCTCCCTCTATCTGAAGGAAAGGAGCATCCTTATCGCCAAAGACACAAGGACACTGCCAAGAATCTGAACAGACAGGCCTTGATGTTTCCCCTAGTTTACTATACTCAGCTCACACTCTTTTCTATCTTACCCATGTTTCCAGGACTTTCCACCCTTCATCAAAAATAGCATAAAACGCTTAGGTGTAACCATTTCTTCAGGTCATGTAAAACTTACTATATTAAATTAATATGCTTTTAACTCTTGTTACTTTTCCTTTGTTTCAATGGCCCCAGCCAAGAACTTAGAAGGGTAGGGAAAAATATTTTTTTTCCTCCCTATACCATTATTAAACCAGCATTTGGTTATTGGAAACAATACATTATAAACAAGAGATCATAGGAAATATCTCTGTGCAAACTTCTGTTCTCTTAGAGGGAGGTGTGCAGGAAAGTTACCTCAGCAGGCTTGGGTTGCTCCAATCCTGCACATACCAAAGAAGACTGCCTCCAGTACTGACCCTTGGATGGCTCCTAAGAGATAACCTCTGAGCCCTTGGAATATTTTGCCTTCTTGAGACCTTGGGCCACACTGTACCAGCAGGATTGAGTAAGTTTATCCTAACAATGTGATTTACGGTGAATATCTGTTTTTGCTTTGGGGACATAGCATCTGAGTAGCTGAGGACAGTCACATGAACTCCGCATGCCTATGTGACTAACTCCCAAGAAAAAATATGGACCCCCAAGGCTCAGATGAGCATCCCTGGTTGGTAAATGCTTCACATGTATTGTCCCACATCATTACTGGGAGAATATATAAGTGTGTCCTCATGCAATTCTCCTGAGAAGGGACCCCTGGGGAGGAATCTAGCACCTGGTTTCCCTTGGACTTCACCCCACACACCTTTTCCCTTTGCTGATTCTAATCTGTAACCTTTTGCTGTGATAAACCGAACCATGACTGTTAACAGCTTCTGGGCCCTCTGAGTCCTTCTAGCAGATCATCAAGCCTGAGGGTGGTCTTGAGGATGTCTGCCACAGGGAGTGATTGCTCTTTACCCCACACTGTTTCAGAAGCATCTAGTACCAGGGTATTGCCTACTTTTATATTTATAATGGATCTTAGTCACTGCTTCTTTCTCAGATCAACCTCAGTTAGGGGCTCCTTTGGCTAATTCGCTAAGGTCTTCCCATATACAAAGGGGCTGAGGAAAAAACTAAGCTCTCAGTAAACACTTCTTGAATAAACAACACTGTCAATCTGGTTATTTTAGTTTTAAGAGTAAGGCATAGATGTCACTTGGCCTTGCAGCAACAGAATCAAGTATGTGAACCCAGTGATCAGTGAGTATGGGAAGCCCAGTTGACTTCTTCCACCCTCGTGAGTCTCCGCTCCTTATTTTCCTCCTGCTTGTGGCCACCCCCACTCACCACTTTTTTCCTAGGTCCCTTCCCTGTGCTCCCCTTTTGCACTTCAACTGCCCTTCTGTTTATGAGTCTCTCTGCCCCACCAATGTAACATTCCCCATGGAAAACACCACATGTATCCATACGTTATTTCCCTTATTCACCACAGTGGTAATTTAGTGTAAATATTTTAATTCCTAATTTAGAAATGAGGAAACAGACTCGAAGGACATAGTTACCTTTCCCAACATCACACAGTGTATGTTAGAGCCAGGATCAAAACCAATGGCTATTCCATACCATGGCCTATAAGGAGACAGAGTAGGCGGGACCCAAGTCATTTTGCCTCAGCAAGCTGTCCTGGTCCCATTCCTTCTTCCTACATTCTAATCCTTTCATCCAGGTCTAGGCCTAGGAACTTCTCATATATTTTCTGCCAAATTAGGATACCTGACATTTAGTCACATTTTTTAATTTGAACCATAGAATTTCAGTCCTTTTAGATCAGGAAATATTTTTGACCCTATGTAAGAGGGAGAAATGATTGCTGATCATAATTAAAGCTCTATCATTCCTTAAGCAGGGTGAATTCTAAGTAAGGTCTTTTTTCATAACTGTTTTTGGTGTCTGAGGATACAAATGGGAGCTGCGAGATGTAACCTGCTGCCGTTTTGTATTAATAGGGGTATAGGGCTGGAATCAGGCAGTTGTGGGGTTCTGAGTGAAATCTGTGACAGTCAGGCCAACAGATTTTGCAGAGGAAATGTACTTGTTGCTGCTCCCTCCCAACCTCTAAATAACTCCAAAGGACAGGTATTTGCAGGGGATGTTGTGGCATTTTGCCATGAGGCTTAAGGGATATTTCTTTTCTCTGTCTCCCGATAAATTGCCCCCAAAAGGTTTAGTAATCTACTCATATTTTTCTGTAACACTATATGTCTCTCTATAGCAGATCAAACAAAATATAATATTTCCAAAACAGGAACAATTTTCAACAGAATCAAATACCTAGGAATAAATTTAACAAAAGATGTGCAAGAATTCTTTGCACAAAACCGCAAAACTTTATTGAGAGAATTTGAACAGGTACATTTCCAACATAAGAACACCCTACATGGTTACAGCTTGTCTTCGTTTAAACCTGTGGTTTCCCTTCATCTGTAAGACAACATTTGGGAATATTACTTAAAATTTTATTTAGATGGCACTAAAGCATACAGAGGACACTACAGTTTCAGTTTTATAACATGGACTAAAACCAGAACCCTAAGGGTGACCCTTGGCTTATATCCAGTTAAACCTCTGCAGAGACTCTGAAGGTAGACTTTCAGACACATTAATAATATTTGCTAAACACATCATTCTTTCTACTGGTACAGAGAAACAAACCGACTGTTCAAGTTCAGAACTGACTAAACCCAATGCTTCTATTCCGAGGTAGTTTTAAGTGGAAAGCAACATTTTTTATACTTTTAGTAAAAATCAAAACAAGTGAAACACCTAGGAAACAGAAGGAATTTTTAAAATTTCATATAAATGCGTTGACTTGAATAACATTCTGAATATAGGATATCTAAAACAGTAACATCACACTTAGAATTGCTTAAATGAAATAAAGAGAAAGGCTAGTATTGCATTTGTTTCGGCTCCGTCTGTGGAAAAGTGCAAAACTGTTTCTAGGAGCTAGCGTAAGTCACCCTTATGTGGTAGTAGGTTAACCATTTGTCCCTGTTTTCATCCATACTCCTGCTGTAATTATGAACGGTGGCTCTTTACATTCTTAAAAGCACTCCAGTTTGTATAATGTATCAAATAGTTCCACTAGTTTTAAGTCAGTACCATCAAAGGTAACATCAAATTGTGAAGGAAAATAGTACCGTTTCTCGTGGGGTGGAAAAAAGGGGGAAAAACCTGGAAAGCCATATGTACACATAGAAAGGTAAAGAGAGACAGATAATATACTCCATATCTGCTTGCGTCTTTTTGGTGTTCCTTATTAGGTATACTTGGCCTTCTGTCTACTCTCTGCAAGACTCTCTAAACTAGTGGATCTTCTACTCACAAATATTTTCTAAAAGAGCAAGCTCTTTGATTTGTTGATTACTTGGATTATTTTTCCTTTTCCTAATGCTCACACTTTAAGCATTTTCTTAAGACTCTCTTTCCTTTTCCCTTAGGTCTACACGTTTTTGACCTTTGATTATTTTTTATATTGGACACACATGTAATTTATAATCTTTTCCTTTTTTAATAGCATATGTATTGAAGGCTATGATCTTCCCATGAGTATATTTTAACCATATTCAATAGGTTCCTGAAAGTAGCCTGAAAACTATCTTTTAATGTAAAGAGTTTGGAATGGGCCAGGAATGTAATGAAAGGTAATTTACTTCCTAAACATCAAGTGCTTCCTTTAAATTCAGAAGCTATGTAATTAATAGTTGGTAATCTGCAAAACACACACGTAAGACACACTTAACTTGATTACTCAGGAAGTACTTCAGTTATGGTCTTTGCATTTCAATCTTACCAACCTGATACCTCGGGACACAAAATTTTCATGCCACATGTCACATGGTTAGAGATGATTATATCATAGTGCCTGCATTTTCTTAGGAAGACTGGCTCATTAAGACTGACAGTGGACAGTGGGATAGAAAGTGTGCTAAGCATATGCATCCTGCACCCGCCTTGAGCATCACTGACTATCTGCACTTTCTCTACCTGATCAGACATAGAGACTAGAAACTAGATTGTCTCTTGAAAGTTTAGTAATTAGTCATTTGAGGCTTCATTTGGGGAAGGATTTAAAATGCAACTGTTCACATTTTTGTCCATTATATATCAATAAAAACTGGAAGGAAAAAAAGACAAAATGCAATTGTTGAGAGCCAGAGATTTCAGAATTTGGCGGAATCTGAGGATGGGCATTCACAACTCCTACAGAAAAACAACCGTCAAGCAAAGTGTTCCTTTTCTTAGTAGTGAGGAAACGTCCACTCAGGTGTTGTAACTTGACTCAGGTCAGAGTTTGATGATTTATCATAAATAAAATCATGTATCTTCGTGTTCAATGCAACAGAAACAGAGTATGCAAAAATCAGACCTGAAAATGATTTTTAAATATCTGATTTGAATTCACTATTTTTATAAGAGCAAAGATGGGTTTAGAAGTTAAGGGATTGGCCCAGAGTCACAGAAATTGGGTTAGAGCTGGTACTGGAACCTACTTCAAGGCTTCAGCATATGTCATACAAACTGATGTGTGTTACAAATGCACTACGTGTATGTTAAACGCAGAACTCTACAAAAGCATGTGAAATTTAACAACTGTTGGTTAAAGGACTCATACTTAAAAGTAAGAAAATATTTTCATCTTTTATAATCCAGTATGGCTTTAACAAATTTGTTTCTATACCTGATAGTCCAGTAAGTCAGGCACTTAAGGTCGAAACTACATTTCAAATCACCTTTATAAGTGAACTCTGTTATAAAGAAACAGTACTGTTACTCATGTATCATTAAAAATAGTATATTGTGGAAACAGACACCCTATAATTTGCACACTTAATGGAGAACATACCTGCTTCTGGCATTTTAAAAGGGCTCTGGCTTTGGCAGTCTCTTCCCATTGAAACCGCGACCACGCTCACGCCTAGTCTTTGGCTTAGCCACTTCCCGTTGATCAGCTTCCGGGACAGGCCCTTGCAAATAAAAAGTTGATCAATTTAAGAACTGAAACATGAGATACGAATAAGAGTTGATAACATTCACTCTTTCACTGTTCACGAAATAAAAGCCTTAGGCTCGTGTGGAAACAAATGTGATGCTGAAGAACCACAAGAGCATTATTTCAGGAGTCTGTTACCAGAAACTAAGAAACCAGGGTTTCATTATCCTCTTCCTTTCCCAAGACTGCCCTCACACAACTTAGGTGCTCCCTTTGTACCTGTCTGTGTTATACGTGTGACTGTACTTATCAGTGAGTTGTTTGGGTCTCTCACTGGACTGTGAGCTCAAGGTTGAAACCATGTCTCTCAGTTTACTCAGCATGTTACACGGAATGATTAAACAGTAAGTGTTGAGTAGGGGAAAAAGACTCAGACAATACCTCAAATTGATTAACATTCTGCAAACCAACTGCTGTATCCTCTTCAAAAATGTCAGTGTCACGAACGACAGAAAAACTGAAGAATTATTCCAGACGAAAGAAGACTAAATAGACATGACAACTAAATGCAATGCATGATCCTGGACTGGACTCTGGATCAAAAGCAAAATTCTATCAAGGGAAGTATAGGGACAACTGGGGAAATCTGAGTATACACTGAGAAAATTTTAATGATTGCATTTTCCTATGGTCGAATTTCCCGATTTAGGACAGTGATTAGCCAAGAGAATGACTTTTTCTTTCTTCTAAGGCTATATATATACACTAATGTACTTAGGCTAAAGGGTCATAACAGTTGAAACTTTATCTAAATGACTCAGTCTTAATAATAACAAACATATCAATAAGTGTGTATGTGTGTGTATACATATACACACATGGGGAGGGGAGAGGGAAGAGGATATGAAACCAATGTGGTAAAAATTTAATACTTGGCAAATTGAGGTGAAAATAGATGAGTTAACTGTACTATTCTTGCAACTTTTCTGTAAATTTTATGTTTTTTGGGAATATAAAGGAAAAATTAAAGTGAATACTTGACAACTGCATTGTACTTGAGGAAGACGAGGTTTTTTTTATTTTTGGCAGGGGGCAGGTAATTAGGCTTCTTTCTTTATTCTTAGAGGAGGTACTGGGGATTGAACCCAGGACCTCATCCAGGCTAAGCATGTGCTGTATCACTTGAGGTATACCCTCCCCTCTACTGAAGAAATAGAACGAAGCTGGACGAATAACCCCCCCAAACCTCAGACAAGAATACTGGGCTACAGGAATCAAAACAACATGGTATTGGCATAAAAACAGACACGTGGATCAATGGAACAGAACAGAGAGCCCAGAAATAAACCTACACACTTATGGTCAATTAATCTTTGACAAAGGAGGCAAGAATATACAATGGAGAAAAGACGGCCTCTTCAGCTAGTGGTGTTGGGGAAGCTGCACAGCCGCATGTAAATCAACGATGTTACAATCCTCCCTCACCGTGTACACAAAAATAAACTCAAAATGGCTTAAATACTTAAACATAAGACAAAACAGTGTAAACCTCTAGAAGAAAACATACACAAACATTCTCAGACATAAATCTTAGCAATGTTCTCCTAGGAGGTGCAACCCAGGCAACAGAAAAAAGGAAATACAAACAAATGGGATCGAATGAAACATATAAGATTTTGTACAGCAAAGGAAACTTATGGACTGGTAGAAAATATTTGCAAACAATGTGACTGACAAGGACTTAATTTCCAGAATACATAAAGAGCCCATACAACTCAGTAACAAAAAAACCCAAACAACTCAATCAAGAAATGGGCAGAAGGCCTAAACAAACATTTCTCCAATGAAGACGTACAAATCGCCGATAGGTATGAGAAGAATGCTAAATGTTGCTAATTATCAGAGAAATGCAAATTAAACCTACAGTGAGGTGTCATCTCACACCAGTCAAAATGATCATCATTCAAAAGTCCACAAATGATAAATGCAGCAGGTTGTGCAGACAAAAGGGAACCCTCCTCACCTGCTGGTGGGAATGTAATTTGATGCAGCCACTATGGAAAACAGTATGGAGATTCCACATAAAATTAAAAATAGACTTACCCTATGATACAGCAATCCCACTCCTGGGCATACATTCGAAGGAAACTCTATTTTGGAAACACACACCCCAATGCTCATAGGCGCACTATTTACAACAGCCAAGACATGGAAGCAGCCTAACTGTCCATCGACAGATGATTAGAAAAGAAGATGTCCTATATATACACAATGGAATACTACTCAGCGCAAAAAAAAAACTGAAATAATGTCATATGCAGCAACATACATGGCCCTGGAGAAGGTCATTCCAAGTGAAGTAAGCCAGAAAGGGACAGAGAAATATCATATGATATCACTGATATGTGGAATCTTTTTCAAATGACATAAATGAGCTTATTTACGAAACAGAAACAGACAGACATAGAAAACAAACAAATGGTTACCATGGGGAAAGGCGAGGTTGGAGGGATAAACTGGCAGTTTTGGATTTCCAGATATTAACTACTATATATAAATAAAACAGGTAAACAAGGTCCTACTATACAATTCAGGGAACTATGCTCAATGCTTTTTAATAGCCTATAATGAATAAATATGAAAACTTATATACATAACTGAATCACTATGCTTTACACTAGAAGTTAACACAATGTCACAAATCGATTACACTTCAATTAAAAAAAAACTAAAGCTATCTTTAGGCCCAAAAGTCATGAATGCAACATTCCACCAATGAAACATGTAGAAAAAAGTACCAAAATTAATTGCAAAACTATTTATGAATAATAGCAAATATACTGTGTAACAGTGAGCATAAAGGAAATAGGGTAGAAAGAAATGAATTGACATTGTTGTCAGTTACAATCTGGAATCCTTTAACAGTGGCCTGAGTTATACAAATGTTTTGTTTCAAAATACTACATATCCAGGAAAAATAATTTATCTCATGTTGATTGGAATAATTCAGCTTTGGGTTTTTCTAACCATAGAAGGATTTAACCACCTTTTAAAAGGTGGATTAAGATCATATAAAACCAGCTACTTGTACACAAGTATCCTAAATTATCCAGCTTTTATCAAACATACCATATAAAAATTTCAATTAAAGAAACAGTGGCCATCATTCGTGATTCATTTCTGATGTCTCTATCCAACTCCATCAAACTATCTACTCCTGATACAAAACTGAGCTAAATCATACCATAGTCATCTGAGTTTTAAGCAGAATCATTCACCATTCTTTACGATAAAATAGGTGGGAGGAAGACACAAATTTTGGCATGAAATACAAATTTTGTATTCAATATTCAACTGCTCTCTGATAAACAAGATCCGTGTGCCTCAGTTTTCTCATTTATAAAGAAGGGGGAAATTTATTCTAGTGAAGGATTCTCTTAAACTGCAAACTACACCCTCTTCACTTTTCCAGTCAATTCTCAGGGAGTGTTTCAGATCCCTTTCTGCTGTTTCCTTTCCTTCTGTTATTGGCATATCAACATGCATGAGACATACACGTACACACACACATACACACACACAAACACACACCCCCACAAGACACATCCCTCGTTCCTTTTCCTTCACCTTCCACTGCAGATGCTCCTTCATCCTTTTTCTCTTCACCAGGTCTAATGTCCTGACTTGTACTTGGTGGCTCCCATTCTTGAGGTTGCTTATCACCGTGGGCCTACACATATGTGTGTGTAAATTAAAAAGGTCAGTTACTAACACATGCCAACAATACAAAATATACACAACACAGAGATACATTTGACTATCAGTAAATCAAAACATATTTCTCCAATACTATTGGGTATAATTTTTCTTCATAAACTTACTTTTCCCATGGTGATGCTACTCCAAGGAATGTTACTAGCACTTTGGAAGCTATTTTAATCTATGTTGGGAGGGATGTGTGTGATCAGTTGTTAATAAGCATGAGAAGGAAGTCATCAGTTATATTCCCAGGGAATATAACAGCATCTATCCAGGCAACACCAGAACGTCATCCCCCTGGATCAACGTTCTGTATCAAACAGAAGACCTTTCAAGGTGTATCTGTATTGGTTCCACAACTTGTCACAAAAATTAATTTCTACTAATAAAAAACATCAAATGTTTTATTTATTTATTAATGGAGGTAATAGGGATTGTACCCAGGACACTGTACATGTTAAGCACACACTCTACCACTGAGCTATACCACTCACTCCCCACCCAAAAAACCAATTGTCAAAACACTTACAGCCACAGGCCCAACTAGATTGACACATGCTTGATCATAACTTCTTTTCCTAGGTTTGTATGTTGACTTTACTCTCCGAAAGATATCTCCCACTGAAAATAAAATATTGTGCTTTGGAAAATGCATTTAAGAGGATAATTATATCTGAACACTTCCATGGCCAAATGGTGATGCACACTAATTTTTGAATTTTGAAAATAAGTCTCAAGGTAATTTAATTGTGTGTGCTTTCCAATCATACCACATCTGACAACTTGCAAAAGCAATTGTTTATGTCATGCCCAAGCTGACAGTAAAATCACCATAGGACACATGGGAAAACACAAGAACACATTTCTGAAAGGGTTGGGTTTCACAACGTGATTCACCATCATGGAGATATTTAAGAAAATACTACTACAGAAAATGGCTATTATCAAAAAGTGGAAAGACATCAAGTATCGGGGAGGATGTGGAAAAAGGAAACCCTTGCCCACTGTTGCTGGGAATGTAAATTGCTGCAGCCACTGTGGAAACCGTAGAGGTGTCTTAAAAAATATACACACACAGGCACACAGTGGAATACTACTCAGCATTAAGAAATGAAATAATGTTATATGCAGCAACACAGATGGCCCTGGAGAATGTCATTCTAAGTGAAGTAAGCCAGAAAGAGAAAAAAAAATACCATACAATATCACTTATATACGGAATCTTAAAAAATAACACAAATGTGCTTATTTACAAAACAGAAACTGACTCACAGACATAGAAAACAAACTTATGATTTCCATGGGGAAAGACGAGGTGGAGGGATACACTGGGATTTCTGGATTTGCAGACAGTAACTACTATATATAAATGAAATAGATGAACAAGGTCCTAATGTGTAGCATAGGCAATGATATTCAATGTTTGTAATAGTTTATAATTTAAAAATATGAAAATTTATATATATAACTATATTCATCACTAGGCTTTACACCAGAAATTAACACAAATTTGCAAATTGATTACACTTCAATTAAAAAGAAAAACTAACGCTATATTTAGGTCCAAAGGTCCTCTATGCAACATTCCACAAATAAAACCCATGTAGAAGAAAGTACCAAAATTAATACTAAAATTATTTATGAATAACAGAAAATATACTGTCTAGCAGTGAGCATAAGGGAAATCGGGTAGAAAAAAATGAATCAGCATTGTTGTCAGTTACAGTCTGGAATTCTTTAACAGTGGCTGGACTTATGTAAATGTTTTGTTTCAAAATACTACATATCCAGGAAAAATAATTTGTCTCATGGTAATCTTAAAATAATTAATCTTTTGATTTTTCTGACCATAGAAGTATATACCCACCTTTTAAAAGCTGCATTAATTTCATATAAAAGCAGCTACTTGTATGCTAGTATCCTGAATTATCCAGCTTTTATCAAACTTATCATTAAAAATATGAATAAAAGAAACAGTGGTCATCATTCATGATTCATTTCTGAAGTCTCCATCCTACCCCACTGACCTATCAACTCTTGGGCCAAAACAGAGCTAAATTATAGTACACACATTTGAGTTTGAAGCAAAATCATTCACCTTTTTTTTACAGTAACATAGGTTGCAGGAAGACACAAACTTTGGAATGAAATACGAATTTTGTCATCAACAATCAAGTGCTCTCTAATAAACATGATCCGTGAGCTTCAATTTTTGAATTTAAAAAATGGGGAAATTTATTCTAGTGAAGGATTGCCTGAAGCTGCAAACTACACTCTCTTCAATTTTCCAGCCAATTTTCAGGCAATGTTTAAGACACATTTCTGCTGTTTCCTTTCTTTCTCTTACTGGCATATCATTATGTATGAGACATACACATACACAAACACACACATACATACACACACACACACACACACACAGCCAAGAGGCATTCCATTTCCATTTCCCTTCACCTTGAAATGAAGATGCTCCTTCATCCTTTTCCTCTTCATCAGGTCTAATGTCCTGACTTGTAGTTGGTGGCTCCCTTTCTTGAGGTTGCTTATCACCGTGGGCCTACACATATGTGCGTGCAAATAAAAAGTTTTGTTACCAGTACGTGTCAACGACATAAATATACAGAGTACAGAGATATATTTGAGTATAAGCAAATCTAATATTACTTCTTCAATACTAGTTGGTATACTTACTTTTAATAAACTTACTTTTCCAACAGAGACGCTACTCTAAGAAAAGCTATAAGGATTTTGGAAACTATTTTACTCAATGTTGGGATACATGTGTGCAATTGGTTGTTAATAAACATGAATGGGAAGTCATCACTTCTACTCCCAGGGAATATAACAGCATCCATCAAGACAACACCAGAATATCATCCTCCTGGATCAACGTTCTGTATCACACAGAAGATCTTTCAAAGTGCGTCTGTGTTAGTTCAACATCTTTTCACAAAAAATAATTTCTACTAATAAAAAACATCAAATGTTCATTCATTTATTGATGGAAGTACTGGGGATTGAACCCAGGACATTGTACATATTAATCACCCACTCTACCTCCCCCACCAAAAAAATCAACTGTTAAAACACTTACAACCACAGGCTCAACTGGATTGTCACATTCTTCATCACAACCTCTTTCCTTACGTTTGTATGTTGACTTTCTGCACCAACTCATATTTCCCACTGAAAATAAAATATTGTGATTTGGAAAATGCATTTAGTAGAATAAATATACTTGAACACTTCCGTGCCCAAATGGTGATACACACTGATTTTTGAATATTGAAAATAGTTTGAAAATAAGTCTAAAAGTAATTTTATCCTGTGTGATTCCCAATCACACAAAATGTGGAAACTTGCAAAAGCAATTGTTTATGTCATGCCCAAGCTGACAGGAAAATCAACATAAGGCACCTGGGAAGAGAAGAGCACATTTCTGAAAGAGTTTCCTTTCACAAGTTGATTTACCATCATAGAGATATTTATGAAAATACCACTAGAGAAAACAGCTATTATCAAAAAGCCAAAAGACAACACGTATTGGTGAGGATGTGGAAAAAAGGAAACCCTTGCCCACTGTGGCTGGGAATGTAAATTGCTGCAGCCACTGTGGAAACCATAGAGGTGTCTCAAAAAACTACAAATAGAACTACCACAATGACTTAGCAATTCGAATCCTGAATATCTATTCAAAAGAAATAAAAACACTATTTCAAAAAGACACATGCACCCCAATGTTCATACCACTACTATTTACAACTGCCAAGATATGGAAGCAACCTAAATGTCCATCAACAGACAAAGGGATAAAGAAGATATTGGTATATACACACACACACACATACACAATGCAATACTACTCAGACATGAAGAATGAAACTTTGCCATTTGCAATAATATGGATGGGCTTGCACATGTTACGCTAAGTGAAATAAGTTAAACAATGAAAGGTAAATGCTGTATGACACCGCTTCTATGTGGAAACTAGAAAATAGAACTAGTCAATATTAAAAAAAAAAAAAAAAGCAGATTCACCAAAATAGAGAAAAACTACTGTTACTAGTGTGGAGAAGGAGTGGTAGATGGGCAATGTACAGGGGGAGGAGTAAGAGCTACAAATAATTAGCTATAAATTAAGCTACAAGGACATATTGTACAAAACGAGGAATACAGTCAATATTCTATAATAACTTTAAACACACTATAAATTTTAAAAATACGATTCACTGTACTTTACACCTATAACTTACCTAATACTGTGCATCCCCTATGCTTAAATTAAAAGAAAGAGAAATTACCACTAGAGAATTAATACTTGAGTAACTACCATTTTTGGCACACTCTCATTTATTAAGGTCTTTCTCGGTCCCCCTCAATCACATTTTATTGGAACACAAAGCCACACTTCTTTCACAAACGGTAACCGGCTATTTTTGCACTAAAACGGCAGGGTTGACTGGTGGCAATACAAACTCTGTGTAGCACTCTCTTATCTGGCACAATGCTCAATGCACTACAAATCTCAGGACATAGTCAAAACCACACATCTGTCTGTTTCTAGGCCTTTCCTTTACCATAACCTTGTCCCCTGTCACTACCCTGGGCCCCAGTGGCGACTTCGGATTCTCTGCACTGTCGGCACTTTCAGTGTCTCCGGGACACAGATTCCGCAAATAATGCCCTCAAGGCTCAACCCGTCTTCACCCGACTCCCTGCCGTCCGCCTCCCACTGTCCCCCTGTTCCCACTGCCACCTCGACAGCCATGGCGGCAGTGACACCTGTGAGAAGGACGACGACCTCGATAACCGTTCTCCTCCAAGGCCGCTGATCGCACCGCCAGAAGCCTGCTGACTCCCGCTCATACACACGCACACTTAAACTCCCGGCAGGACGGACCTGTGACCTAACAGGTGATCGCAGCCTAGTAGAAACAGCCTCCAGTCGGACAGCCCGGCACCCAGAACGCGTTGTACATGCTACACCCCGAGGACCGACGGAAAGGCGCATAGCCCTGAGCATTTGCAGTGTGTCTCCTGTGCCGCGTGGGCTGGTTTCCCCGCCCTCCACGGGACCCCACCAAGATTCCCAGATCTCTGCTCTGCGGACAGTTCGTGGTGCCTCCAGGGCTCAGATAACACAAATAACACCCCCAAGAGACATCCCATTTTCATCTGACCCCCACCCCTCAACGGCCCACCATCTTTCCTTATCCCAGCCCTGCCACCAGGACAGAAATGGCTGTTGCCACACCTGTGAGGACAACGACTTCAAGGACCCTCCTCCTCAGAGGCCACAGATCGCACAATGACCCCCCGCAGCCCCGATCCGTGCAAAGCCTGCTAGCTCCCCATCACACTCACGCACACTTAAACTCCCGGCAGGACGGATCTGTGGACCTACCAGGAGATCGCAGCCGAGTAGAAACAACCCAGACGGTGAGACGCGATGTGCACAGCTCCGCACCCAGAACGCGTTGCACACGCTGCACGCCGAGGGCCGATGGAAAGGCGGGCAGCCCCGGGCATGCGCACTGTGTCTTGCCTCAGCCGCGTGAGCCGGTTTCCCCGCCCTCTAGGGGCCCCCACCGAGATTCCTGGATCTGTGCTCTGTGGCACTTCTGGTGCCTTCAGGGCTCAGATATGCAAATAATGCCCCCAAGAGTCACCCCCTCCCCTCCCCTGCCCACCGTCCTCCCTTGTTCCAAGCCCACCACCAAGACCAGGCCTGTGGTGGCTGCCAGCAGAATGCCTGCTAAAACAGAAATGGCAATATACTCAATAGGATTTACACAACACCGAGAGTCATAACCTATTATTCAAAATGGCCAGCGTGTGACTAAAAATTACTCAAAATACTCCAAAACCGAAAGAAAAAAAAAAAAAAACAACCATATGACCCAGCAATTCCAATCGTCGACATATATCCAAAAGAAAAAAAAAAAAACTAACTCGAAAAGATACACGCACCCCAATGTTCAGAGCAGCGCTATTTACAACTGGGAAGATACGGAAGCAACCTGGTGTCCATCAACAAAGGGATACAGAAGTGGTACATATATACGATGGAATACTACTCAGCCATAAAAGAGAAGAAAATTTTCCGTTTGCAGCAACAGGGATGGGCTTGCAGCATATTGACCTAAGTGAAATCAGTTAAACATACAAAGACAAATACTGTATGATATCGCTTACATGTGGAATCTGAAAAATACAACCAGTAAATATAACAAAAAAGAAGCGGATTCACACATACAGCGAACAAACTACTGGCTACTTAGGAGAAGGAAGGGAGGAGGCGTAATATACTGGGGGAGGAGTAAGAACTACAAACTTGAGGTATAAAATAAACTACAGGGTTATATTGTACAACATGGCAAACATAGCCAATATTCCATAATAACTATAAACAGACTAAAACCTTTAAAAATGTGGATGACTATATTGTACACCTGTAACTCACCTAATATCGTACATCAACTATACTTAATTTAAAGGAAAAAGAAATTACCACTAGAGAGTTAATACTTGAGTAACTGCCATTTTTGGCACACTCATTTATTTAGTGCTTTCTCGGTTCCCCTCAATGAAGTTTTATTGGAACACAAAGCCACACTTGTTCGTTTACAAACTGTCTATGGCTATTTTTGTACTAAAACGGCAGCATTGAGTGGCGGTAGTAAAAACTCTGTGTATCACTCTCGTCCCTGGTACTCTGCTTAGGGCACTGCTAATTTCAGGCCACAATCAAAACCAAACGTCAGTCCATTTCTAGGCCTTTCTTTACTGGTAGCTTGCCCACTGCCCCCTGTCTGGGGTCCCATTGCCTACTTCAGATTCTCAGCTGTGTCCGCAGTTTTAGGGCCTCTGGGACCCAGATGCTTCAAATAATGACCCCAAGACTCACCCCATCTTCACCCGACTCCCTACCCTCCACCACCCACTGTTCCTCTATTCAAGCCGCCACCTCGAGATCCATGACCAACGTGACACCTGTGAGAAGGACAATGACCTCGAGGACCCTTCTCCAAGGCCACACATCGCACCGCCCGAAGCCCGCTGGCTCCCTCTTAGACGCACGCACACTTAAACTCCCGGCAGGACGGATCTGTGGACCTACCAGCTGACTGTAGCCGAGTAGAAACAGGCCAGACAGTGAAACACTAGGCGCACCATTCGGCACCCAGAATGCGCTGCACAGTCTACACGACGAGGGACGATGGGAGGTGAGCAGTAAAGAGCATGCGCCGTGTCTCTCTCCTGTGTCGCATTGGCCGGTTTCCCCGCCTCCCATGGGACCCCACCAGGATTCCTGGATCTCTGCTCTGTGGACAGTTCCTGGTACCTCTAGGGCTCAGATATGCAAATAACACCCCCAAGAGTCACCCCTCCCCTCCGCCACCCACCGTCCTCCTTTGTCCCAGCCCCACCATGAAGATGATGGCTGAGGTGGCTGCCAGTAGAATGCCTCCTGTAAGAGAATTGGCAAAACACTCCATAGGATTTACACAAGATCAAGAATCTCGTAACCTAATATTCACAGTGTCCAGTATATGATTAAAAATTACTCAGAATACTCAAAAAGCTAAAAACTGAACTACCACATGACCTAGCAATTCCACTCCTCCATATATATCCAGAAGAAACAAAAACAATAATTCAAAAAGATACACGCACCCCAATATTCATAGCAGCGCTATTTACAATTGCATAGAAATAGAAGCAACCTAAATGGCCACCAACAGATGATTGGATAATGAAGCTATTTTATATATATATATATATATAAAATATATAGTGTCTATACAGATAGACATAGATAGATCTATATACATACATATAGAATGGAATGTTACTCAGCCTTAAAACAGAACAAAATTTTGCCATTTGCAGCAACGTGGAGGAACTTGGAGGCGATTCTGTGTAATAAGTCAAACAGGGACAAATACTGTATAAAATCACTTATGTGTAGAAGCTAAAACATAAACCAGTGAATATAACCAAATACTAGAACCAGATATAGAGAACAAAATAGTGTTTACCAGTGGTAGGAGGGGCAAAATAGAAGTCAGACAGTAGGAGGAACACTCTGTTGGATGTAAGATATGCTCAAGGATGTACAACATGGGGAATAAGAGCCAATATTTTGTAATACCTGTAGGTGGAAAGTGACCTTTAAAATTGAAGTAAAAATACTGAAACTATGAAAAAAACCAGGGAAATCTAAGCTCACATGGGAAAGAAAATCAATGCAGAAAAGAATGAAATGCTGGGATTATCTGACAACATCCTCAAAGCAGCTAATGTAAAAATGCTTCAACAAAGCAATCATGCTCACGTTTGAAACAAATGTAAAAACAGAAATACTTAACACCAAAACACAGAGAGAGAGAGCTTATATTTCAAAAAACAAATGTAAATTTTAGAAGGTGAAAATATGATAACCAAATAAAAATCTCACTGCATGGGTTTAATAGCACAACGGAGATGAAAAGGTGAACTTGAAGACAGAACAACAGAAATTATTCAATCTGAACAATTCAGGAAAAAAATTGATTGAGAGAAAAATGAACTACATCTCAAGGACCTGTGGGAAAATACCAAAAGATGTATAATTTTTAAACAAAACATATATAATTTTCCTTCAGAAACCTAGGAAAAGTGAAAGAATATGGAAATTAAAAATAAAATTTTTCAAGTAACGATTGTTGAAAACTACACAAATTTGGCAAAAGACATAAACCTACAGATTCAGTAAGCTAAGCAAACACCAAACAAGTTAGACCCAGAGAAATCCATACCTGGCCATATTAGAATGAAACTGCTGGAAACTGAAGACAAAAAAAAAAAATCTTGAAAGCAGAGAGCAAAAAAAGGTGCATTACTTACAAGAGAACAAGGATTCAGTTGACTGCAGAATTCTTATCAGAAATCATGTAGGCAAGGAGGAAGTGTCTCAACATTTCTTTTAACTTTTCTTGCTTGAGTCATAGTCATTTTACAATGTTGTATCTATTTCCAGTGTAGAGCACAATTTTTCAGTTATACATGAATGTACATATATTCATTATCACATTTGTTTTTGCTGTGAGCTACCACAAGATCTTGTATATATTTCCCTGTGCTATACCTTATAATCTTGTTTATCTAGTTTACATGTGCCTGTAAGTATTGATAACTTTTGAACTCCCAGTTTATCCCTTCCCGCCCCCCAACCCTTGGCAACCATAAGTTTGTATTCTATGTCTATGAGTCTGTTTCTGTTTTGAATTTATGTTTTTGTTTTGTTTTGTTTAGATTCCACATATAAGTGATCTAATATGGTATTTTTCTTTCTCTTTCTGGCTTACTTCACTTAGAATGACATTCTCTAGGAAAATCCATGTTTCTGCAAATGGTGTTATGTTGTCGGTTTTTGTGGATGAATAGTATTCCATTGTATAAATATACCACTTCTTCTTTATCCAGTCATATATCAATGGACATTTAGGCTGCTTCCATGACTTGGCTATTGTAAATAGTGCTGCTATGAACATTGGGGTGCAGGTGTCTTTTTAAAGTAGGGTTCTTTCTGGATATATACCCAGGAGCAGGATTTCTAGGTCATATGGGAAGTCTACTCCTAGTCTTTTGACGAATCTCCATACTGTTTTCCACAGTGGCTACACCAAACTGCATTCCCAACAGCAGTGTAGGAGGGTTCCCATTTCTCCACAGCCTCTCCAGCATTTGTCATTTGTGGACTTTTGAATGATGGCCATTCTGGCTGTTGTTTTGATTTTCATTTCTCTGATAATTAGTGATATTGAGCATTTTTTCATGTGCCTATTGATCATTTGTATTTCTTCATTGGAGAATTGCTTGTTTAGGTCTTCTGCCCAATTTTGGATTGGGTTGTTTGTTTTCTTTTGTTTGTTTAAGTCGTATGAGCCACTTATATATTCTGGAGATCAAGCCTTTGTAGGTTTCATCTTTTGCAAAAATTTTCTCCCATTCGGTAGGTTGTCGTTTTGTTTTGCTTATGGTTTCCTTTGCTAAGCAGAAGCTTGTAAGTTTCATTAGGTCCCATTTATTTATTCTAGCTTTTATTTCTATTGCTTGGGTAGACTGCCCTGGGAGAACATTTTTGAGATGTCTGTGAGGTAATGTTTTGCCTAGGTTTTCTTCTGGGAAGTTTATTGTATCTTGTCTTATGTTCAAGTCTTTGATCCATTTTGAATTTAGTTTTGTGTGTGCTGTAAGGGGGTTTTCTACTTTCATTGATTGACATGCTGCTCTCCAGTTTTCCCAACACCATTTGCTGGAGACTATCTTTATTCCATAGTATACTCTCGCCTCCTTTGTCGAAGATTAGTTGACCAAAAGATTGTGGGTTCATTTCTGGGCTCTCTATTCTGTTCCATTGGTCCATATGACTGTTTCTGTACCAATAGCATGTTGTCTTGATGACTGTAGCTCTATAGTATTGTCTGAAGTCTGGGAGAGTTATTCCTCCAGCCTCTTTCTTTTTCTTCAGTAATGCTTTTGCAATTCTAGGTCTTTTGTGGTTCCATATACATTTTATTATGATTTGTTCTAGATCTGTGATATACATCCAGGGTAATTTGATAGGTATTGCATTAAATCTTTAGATTGCCTTGGGCAATATGACCATTTTAACAATATTGATACTTCCAATCCAAGAGCATGGGCTATCCTTCCATTTTTTAAAGTCTTCTTTAATTTCCTTCATCAGCGTTTTATAGTTCTCCATGTATAAGTCTTTCACCTCCTTGGTTAGATTTATTCCCAGGTATTTTATTGCTTTTGGTGCTATTTTAAAGGGGATTGTTTCTTTACTTTCTTTTCCTGTTGATTCATCATCAGTGCAAAGAAATGCAACTGATTTTTGAACGTTAATCTTGTAACCTGCTGCCTTGTTGAATTCTTTGATTAGCTCTAGTAGTTTTTTTGTGGACTTTTTAATGTTTTCTATATATAGTATCACATCATCTGCATATAGTGACACTTTTACCTCTTCTTTTCTGATTTGGATCCCTTTTATTTCTCTCTCTTGCCTGATTGCTGTCACTAGGACTTCCAAGACTATGTTAAATAGGAGTGGTGATAGTGGGCAGCCTTGTCTTGTCCCAGATTTTAGAGGGAAGCTTTTGAGTTTTTCACCATTGAGTACTATGCTGGCTGTAGGTTGTCATATATAACTTTTATTGCATTGAGATGTGTTCCCTCTATACCCACTTTGGTGAGAGTTTTTATCATAAATGGGTGTTGAATTTTATCAAATGCTTTTTCTGCATCTATTGAGACAATCCTGTGTTTTTTGTCCTTTCTCTTGTTGATGTGATGTATGACATTGATTGATTTGCATATGTTGAACCACCCTTGTGTCCCTGGAATGAACCCCACTTGATCACAATGTATAATCTTTTTTATGTGCTGTTGGATTCTATTTGCTAATATTTTGGTAATGATTTTTGCATCTATGTTCATCAGTGATATTGGTATGTAATTCCCTTTTTTGGTAGTGTCTTTGCCTGGTTTTGGTATCAGGGTGATGGTGGCTTCATAGAATGAATTTGGGAATACTCCCTCCTTTTCAATCTCCTGGAAGAGTTTGAGAAGGACTGGTATGAGTTCTTCTTTGTATGACTGGTAGAATCCCCTGGTAAAGCCGTCCATTTTTGGACTTCTGTTTGTAGGGCAGTTTTTTATTGCAAATTTGATTTCATTTCTAGTGATTGGTTTGTTCAAGTGGTCAGTTTCTTCTTGATTCACTCTTGATGGACTGTATGTTTTCAGAAACTTTTCTTTCTCCTCTAGGTTATCCATTTTGTTTCCATATACTTTTTCATAATATTCTCATATGATATTCTGTATTTCTATGTTATTTGCTTATTTGTGCTCTCTTTTTTTACTTCTTTGTGAGTTTGGCCAGAGGTTTGTCAATTTTACTTACTTTTTCAAAAAACCAGCTTGTTGGGTTTTTTTTTCTCTTTTTTTAATCTCTATTTTATTTATTTGCTCCCTGATCTTTATTATTTCCTTCCTTCTGCTGACTTTTGGGGTTTTTTCCTCTTCTTTTTCTAATTCTTTTAGCTGGTGTGTTAGATTGTTTATTTGAGTTTGTTCTTCTTTTTTGAGGAAGGCCTGTAATTCTATAAACTTCCCTATTAGCACTACCTTTGCTGTGTCCCATAAATTTTGTGTAGTTGTGTTTTCATTTTCATTTGTCTCAAGGTATTTTTCACTTTCAAATTTGATTTCCTCATTGACCCACTGGTTTTTTCATAGCATGTTCTTTAATCTCCATGCTTTCCTTTTTTTCTCCTTTGTTTCTTTGTAGTTGAGTTCTAGTTTCATTGCATTGTGCTCACTAAAGATGCTTGAGATAATTTCTGTTTTCTTTAAATTATTGAGGCTTCTTTTCTGCCTGAGTACATGATCGATCCTAGAGAATATTCCATGTGCACTTGAAAAGAATGTATATCTTATTTCGGGGGAGTGTAATGCTTTGAAAATATTCACCAAATCTAATTTTTCTATCGTATCATTTAACTTCTCTGATGCCTTATTTATTTTCTGTCTGAAAGATCTCTCTAGTGATATTAATGTGGTGTTAAATTCTATGACACTGATTGTATTCCCATCATTTTCCCATTTTAGTTCTGTTAGTACTTGTTTTATTTACTTAGGTACTCCTATATTGGGTGCATGTATATTTATGAATGTAATATCATCATCCTGTATAACTCCTTTAATCATTATAAAATGTCCTTCTTTATCTTTCTTTATGGCCTTTGTTTTAAAGTCCATTTTGTCTGAAATCAGTACTGCTACACCTGCTTTATTGGCTCTTCCATTTCCATAGAATATTCTTTTCAATCCTTTTGCTCTCAATCTGTATGTGTCCTTCTCCCTAAAGTGGGTCTCTTGTATGCAGCATATTGATGGTTCTTGCTTTACTATCCAGTCTGCCACTCTGTGTATTTTGACTAGAGCATTTAGTCCATTAACATTTACAGTAATTAATGATAGATGTGTGTATATTGTCTTTTTGAACTTATTTTTGCAGTTGATTTGATATTTCCTCTTTGTTCCCTTCTTCTTCTTTTTTTTTTTTTTTTTTGTTGTTTGGTAATTTTCCTTTGTATTATCATGGATTTTATTTAGTTTCTGTGACTCCCTTGTAAGTTTTTGGCTTGTGGTTACCCTTTTTTGTAAGTCTATTAGTCCATTACTATAACTGTTTCTATTAAACAGATAGTAACATGATCTCAAGAACAAAAAATTTTAAAAAGAAAGAAATATACTCTATATTTTCTTGCTTCCCTCTCACACTCTTAGTGATTTAGATATTTATTCTATTTCTAATTCATGGTAGTTATCACCTTTCCAGTTATGAGTTTCTCATTTCTGTAGCATCCTGCTTCTTTTCTATTTAGAGTAGACCTTCCATTATTTCTTTTAGCATGGGTTTAGTGTTGCTAAACTCTTGTAGTTTTTGCTTGTCGGTGAAATTCTTTATGTCTCCTTCTATCCTAAATGATAGCCTTGCTGGATAGAGTATCCTAGGCTGCATCTTTTTTTCATTCAGGACTTTGAATATATCTTGCCACTCCCTTCTGGCCTGCAGTGTTTGTGTAGAGAAATCAGCTGAAAGCCTTATGGGGGTTCCCTTGTAATTCACTCTTTGTTTATCTCTTGCTGCCTTAAGGATTATTTTGTTATCCTTGACTCTGGCCATCTTGATTATGATATATCTTGCTTATGATATATCTTGCTATGGGTCTGTTTGGGTTCTTCCTGTTTGGGACCCTCTGAGCTTCCTGTACTTGGATATCTGATTCCTTCTTTAAGTTTGGGAAGTTTTCAGTCATGATTTCTTCAAATACCTTCTCAATCCCCTTTGCTCTCTCTTCCCCATCTGGAAACCCTATTATTTGTTGATTGTCATGCTTTATATTATCCTTTAGGCCCCTTATATTGTTTTCATTGATTTTTATTTTTCTCTCAGCTGTTCTGATTGGGTGCTTTCTGTTAACCTGCCTTCTAGGTCACTTATTCATTCCTCTGCCTCATGTAACCTGCTTTGTACAGCCTTTAGATCAGCCTTCATCTCAGCAAATGAGTTTACCAATTCTACTTGGTTCTTCTTTATAGCTTCAATTTCATTTTGACATATGTTATATCTCTAAACCCTATCTCTTTTAGTTCTGTCAGTAATTTGATCACTCCTTTTTTGAAATCTTGATCTAGTAGGCCATCAATGTCTATATTATTGATAGTTCTTTCAGGGGATTTCTCTTGCTGTTTTAATTGGGAGTGGTTCCTCTGCTTCTTGATCTTGCTTATCTCTCTCTGGCACTGTGGCTTATGCAGTATCAGTTATCTATTGTGGTCCTTAAGGAGTTTATTTGTTTATCTTTGTCATGCCTATGCAGGAATAAAATTTTTTAAAAAGAGAGAATTTTAAAAGAAGTGAGAAAGAAAGGTTTGAAAACAGTGTATAATCAATAATAGAAGAGCTAGTTGAATCAGAATAGCACTCGAGTTGAGACGTCTTAAAAAAGAGGGGGATGTGTTCTCATGGAGACTGTGCACTCTTAATGATTTTATCATGATGTCTTTCTATCTTTGCCCTGTTTCACGAACTCAGCTTCCTGCTTCCAGAGGCCCTCCATTGGCACCCCTCATCTGTGCTGCTCCCACTGCCTGTCGGCAAGCAGATCACACCCCCTCCCAACACTGCACTCAGGTGGTGTGCTCTTACATGGTGGGCAGGCAGGTCACTCCCCCTCCTAATGACGTGATCAAATGCAGTGTTGAGGCGAGGTAGGTGGGCAAATCTCACCCCCTTCCAGCACCACAATCAAGTTCTGTGCTCCTACCAGGAAGGCAGGTAGCCACCAGGCCTCTCCTGGCACGCAGTCACTCCCCTGCTCTGGGCAGCTGCCCGTTCCACCTCGGGTCCACCATCTATACATGGGCTTGGAGAAGATGGAGGAAAAGCCCTGTCCCTGCTCCAAGCCAAAACTCAGCTCCCTGTTTGTCTTGGCAGAACAAGTTCTCTGAGGTACCAGGGCAAAAAGATCCTATATGCCTCGGGCTTTAAACAAGTCTCATTCTCGCCTTTGAGGCTGCTAAACTCTTAAATACAGATTCAGGTTTTGACCACATTCCCACCTGAGTGATAAGCCCCAGCGGATATGGGGGCAGTGGCTGAGTTCTGCCTCTCCTCTCCTGAAAACTTAACATGGGTTTTCAGAGATAGCGGTATGGCCCCTATTCCCCCCAGCATATATCAGCCATTTTTCTTTCATATTTTATGGAGGGCTCAGTATATTTTGCCCTGTGTACACACTCATCCAAGGTGCACAGCACCTTGCATTCCACTGGGATTGCCTCTGTGCAGCCCGCCCTACTCTGCTTCCCAGCTCAGGCAGCCTATCCCGTCCCCCACCTGCCACTTTGACTATAGGGCTGGGAGTTGCGAAGATCCTCTGTGCCTGTTTAACTTAGTTCTATCGATCAAGGGGTACTCCATACAGATCTGAGCCCCAAGGGTTTCCCTTCCATCCAGCTGACCTCTCCGTTGGAGAGGGGTGAGACCCAATGAACGAGCACTATACATCCTTTGCCACTCCCTCCTCGTGGGACCGATCCTGTACTTTTTTGCTTTTTCTTCTTTCCTTTTCTCCTACCAGATTCGTGGTGTCTTTGTCTTTTCAAGAGGGCAATATTCTGTCTGAGTGCAGCAGGTGCTCTGATTGGCTGGGTGGTTCCGTGGATGTGGCTTTTGGTGTATTTGTGGGAGAGGGTGAGCTGTGAGCGTCCTTCTACTCCACCATCTTGCCCTCCTCTCTCAACATTTTTTAAATGCTGAAAGTAATGAAATCTCAACCCCAAATTCTTCATCTAGCAAAATATTTTTCAAGAAAGCGCATGTTTAAAAAAAAGTGCAGAAGAAGAAAAAGAAGAAGAATGTGTGGTTAGCAGACCTGAAAGAATTGCATCCAGAATCCTTCAGCCAGAAGGGAAATGATACAACAAGGAAACTTGGAACATTATTAAGGAAGCAAGCACTGCAATGAAATTGGTAGGTATTTGGCCACATATACTAGACTAGGCTTCTCTTTTTGAAGTAATTAGAAATATATTTGAGGGGGAGGGTACACTCAAGTGGTGGACTGCATGCTTAGCAAGCATGAGGTCCTGGGTTTAATCCACAGAACCTCCTCCAAAAAACACAGAAATAAGAAACATAATTACTTCCCCCTCCCAAAAAAACCCACACAAAAACTAACTAAATAAATAAATACAATATATTTTAGGATTGAAAGGAAAAATTTAAACATTATCTGATGGGATTTCAATGTATATCATTGTAATATATAAGACAGCTATAACATAAAAAGTGGGAGAATAAAGGGACCTATATGGTGGTACGATATCTACTTCCCTGTGAAATGGTGAGATGTCAATTCTCAGTAGTCTATGAATAGTTAAGTATGAATATTTCAATACCTAGATGAATCACTTTTAAAAATATACAGAGATGAAGTTAAAAACACAATAGATATGTATTCTGGTCAAGATGATGCAGTGGCAGGAGCACGAGCTTGCCTCTCCTCGCAACTAGAAAGAAACCGCAAATGACTGTTTGAAAACTACTGAAAAAAACAAGACTGGAACCTAGAAAAGAAGACCACCTTCAACTGGAAACATAAAGAGAGAACGACAGCAGGATGTTACAAGGGGCATCCTCTCGATCTAATTGGGCCCCATATCTGCCAGCTTGGCAACCCACAAGCTGAGGGATAATTAAGTTACAGAAGCACTCCCACAGGAGTGAGAGTTCTAAGCCCCATGTCAGGCTTCACAGCCCAGGATTCTGGCATTGAGAGGAGAAGGAGACCCTAGGACAACCTGTTTTGAAGACCAGTGGGGCATACATTCAGGAGATGCTGTGACTGGGGTAAACACAGATTTCACTCTCTTGGGAAGTGAACACAGAATCTGGCATATGCTAGGTCCAAAGGCAGAGGCAGTGATTTCATAGGAACATGGGCCAGGCCTGCTGGCTGGTTTGGAAAAGTCTCCTGGGGACATAGGAATGGCTGCGGCTCACCAAGTGCACATAAAAGCTGGTGACGGATATTTCATAAGTGTTCATCTACATGACCTGTCCTGGAGGCTGACATCTTGATTGGATCATTAGCACCAAGACCTAGCCCCACTCAACAGCCTGTAGGGAAGCCTCAGGCCAAACAACATACACGGCAGAAACACACCTCCACCCATCAGCCCACTTCTTAAGCAATAAACTTTTCTAGACAGGGTCTTAAGCACCAAAGGTCCAGGACCAAGCTTCCCACAACAGTGGGCAGGCTCCTTCTGCCAGGAATCCTGCATAAGACTGTACTCTAGGCTCATCCGCCAGGGGAAGATACCAGAAATAAGAAAACAACAATCCCAAAGCCTGTGGGAGGAAGCCACAAACACAGGCCAAACTCTACAATCGGACCGGCTGGACACTGGCCCGTGGGTTCCAAGAGAGGAGTGTACTGGTGGGACGTATAGGACATCTCCAACAGAGGGCCACTTCTCCAACATCGAGAAATGTAACTAACTTACCTAAAAATACAAATAGAAAGACAGACAACATGAGGCAGCAGAGGAATATCTCCCAGGCCAAGGCACAAGATAAAATCCCAGAAGAAATAAGTGATGAGGACACACACAATTATCTGAGAAACAGTTTAAAGTAATGATGGCCAAGATGTTTAGAAAACTCAAGAGGAGTATACATGCACAGAGTGAAGTTTTTCTCAGAGTTGGAAAATATAAAGAATACCCAAACAGAGTTGAAGAATAAAATCACTGAAATGAACAATACACTCCAAGGAACCAAGAAAAGACTAAATGAAGCAGAAGAAAGGATCGGTCAGCTAGAAGACAGATTAGTGGAAATCACTACTGTAGAACAGAAAACAGAACAAAGAATGAAAAGAAATGAGGGTAGTTTAAGAGGACTCTGGGACAGTATGAAGCACTCTAATATTCACATTATAGGGGTCCCAGAAAGATGAGAGCGAGAAAGGACCGGAGAAATTTTGGAGAAATAATAACAGAAAACTTCACCAACTTGGGAAAGGAAACAGTCACCCGAGTCCAGGAAGCACAGAGAGTACCACACAGAATCAACCCAAAGAGGAACACACATACTCATCAAATTGACAACAATTAAGGATAAGGAGAAAATAATAAAATTAGCAAGAGAAAAGCAATGAATAACATGGAAGGGAACTCCCATAAGGTTATCAGCTGATTTTTCAGCAGAAACTCTACAAGCCAGAAGGGAGAGGCATGATATATTTAAAGTGATGCAAGGGGGAAATTTACAGCCAAGAATACATTATCCAGCAAGGCTCTCATTCAGACTTGATGGAGAAATCAAAAGCTTCACACATAAACGAAAGCTAAAACATTTCAGCACCACCAAACCAGCTTTACAACAAATGTTAAAAGGCCTTCTCTATTCATCAAACCATGAGGAAACACAACAAACGGAAGAAAGAGGAGAAAAAGAGAACTACAAAAGATTGCTTTGGCTGTCTGGGGTCTTTGTGGTTCCTTATAAACTTAGGAATCGTTTGTTCTAGTTCTACGAGGAATGTCACGAGTATTTTGATGGGGGTTGCGATGGATCTGCAGATTGCCTTCAGTAGTGTGGGCATTTTCATAGTGTGGATTCTTCCAATCCAAGAGCACAAGAAACCTTTCCATTTCTTTGTGTCATTTCAGTTTTTGGAGTATAGGTAAGTTTTTTTCTAGGTATTTTCTTGTTTTTGATGTAATGGAAATGTCAAAGCCAGTTATAAAATTCTACTTTTTGAATTGAAAAAAAAAAGTGAATGAAGGGCTGCAAATGGAAAAATAGCCTTCTTTTTAATGTTTCAGTTGTATTCCATTACATATATACATAGATATGCTGCATCTTCATTATCTGTTCAACTATTCATGTGCACTTAGGATTCCACCATATCTTGGCAATTATAAAAAACGCTGCTGTTAATACTAGGGCGTATGTATCTTTTCAAATTAATTCTTCTTTTGTGGTTGGCTTTATTCCTTTGATAACTATGTACGTTTAAAACGCTAAAGCTCTGGCTCTTCCTTAGGCAGCAGCCAAGGCAGGACAAGAGGACCTGGTGCAGCAGGAGATCCACCAGGACTGGGTGAACCGGGAGTACATTGAGGTCATCACCAGCAGCATCAAGAAACTCGCAGACTCTCTCAACTCGTTCGATATGCCTTGCTGTTCAAGACTAGCAACACTAAACAAGAGATTGACAGCTCTTCAATGGAAAAATAAGTATGTTCAAGCCTGGGTGACAAAAGGTGAGACCCTCACGTAGAATCGTGCCACACTGCTGCTGGGAATTTGCTTCTACAGAACACAGGCCCACGTGGGAAAGGCCCCAACAGCCTTCAGCTCCTTCCTCTCTCCTTACAGGACAACGGGCTTCTTCTTGTTTTTCTTTTTTTCAAAACAGTGGCCTTTGGGCTCTGCTATGTACACCCAGGAGCGTGAGGTGGCACGTTGGGAGAGGACCAGGGGAACTCTCGGCAACAATGTTAGGCGTTTTTACCTTTTCGGAAACATTTTGCAGAACTACTTGTCAACGTATTTGAGGCGCGAAGAGCCAAAAGCTTGAGGCTCTGCCACGGTCCTCCCCACCTCTCTCTCTCCCTTTCCTTGCAGCTCTCATCGCCTCTGCATTAACTCTACAGTCTTTGTCTCCTCCTCACCTTTGGCTGGGGTGGGAAGCAGTCCTGGCTGAGACGCTCACACCCCGGCAAGGTGGCTGCCAGAGAATGTTGGTGCTAACACACCAGTTTCTTGTCCTTTGCGGGAGGTCAAGTCCAGGCTTCCACTTGGCTTGCAAAGGGACATTTTCAGAGTTATCTTTCTGTCATTTGGGGTGTCTTTGCCTCTCTTATTTCCCTAATAAACCCTGAAACTTGATTAAAAAAAAAAAGCTAAAGTACTAAACGTTCTTGGAAACAATGAAGAGTACATATATGGAAATTCAAAAATCTATGTGCAGTAAAAAAATGATCTATCAAACCATGAAACACACGGAAGAAACTGCAAAGACATATTACTAAATGAAAGAAGCCAGTCTGAAAAAGCTACAACCTGTACCTTTCCAACAAAATGACATTCTGGAAAAGGCACAGCTACAGAAACAATGAAAAGATCGTGGTTTCCAGGGGCTTAGGGAGAGGGAGGCAAAGAGGAATGAATAGATGGAGCAGAAGGGATTTTAGGGCAATGAAATTTCTCTGTATGATACTATAGAGGTGGCTACACGTCATTCTGCATTTGTCAAAACCCATAGATTGTACAACATCAAGAGTGAACCCTAATATAAACTATGGAATTTGGTTGATAATAATGTGCCCATGATGGTTCAATTATATGAAATACGCCACACTGATGAGGGATGTTGACGGTAGGGGAGTACATATGTGTGACTGGGGAGGGCTGTGTGCAAACTCCCTGTATTTTCTGCTCAATTCTGTGAACCTGAAACTACTGTAAAAGAATAAAGTCTATTAAATAGAAATTTTAAAAAAGAACTCCATCTTAGCTGAATAAAATAACTTGATTTTTTTAAAAAAGAAATTAAATTTAAAATTTTAGAAAAACATCAAATTACAACTAAAGTCATCATATACACCATCAGTTCTGTACTCAAACACTTCAGGAGCTTGTGCGCTCCTGAATAAGGAAAAGAGCAAGGCTCTGCATTTAGAACTGGAACCCCCAAATCTGCTTCTTACTGAAGTCAGAGATTCTCAATTTTGTCAAAACTCTGCCTTATCCTCTTTGTGAGGATTTGATGACGTCATACATGTACAGAAAGTAGCACAAAGAAATGGCTAACAGATGGTACGTACTCTATAAATGTGAGTTTTTATAGTAAAACCTATTATTAGATAAAAGAACTCAATAAATGAAGCTATAGTCAGCCGTTTGTGACCATACAGCACAGCTCAAAAGCATCTAAGGGAAGTTAGTGAGAGTGCCGACCTCTTTTTTTATGGTTTCATTTTTTATTTTTCATTGGAGTATATAGTTAACTTCCAATGTTGTGTTAGTTTCTGTTGTACAGCAAAGTGATTCAGTTGTATTTTTGCAGATTCTTTTCCATTTTAGCTTATTACAAGATATTGAATATACTTTCCTGTGCTATAAAGGTCCTTGTTATTTATCTAGTTTACACATAGTAGTGTGTATGTATTAATCCCAAACTCCAGTTTATCCCTCCCACGCCATCCCCTTTGGTAACCATAGTTTTCCTACATCTATGAGTCTATTTCTGGTTTACAAATAAGTTCATTTGTACCTTTTTTTAAGATTCCAGATGAAAGTGATATGTGATATTCGTCTTTCTCTGAAAGACTTACTTCACTTTGCAGAACAATCTCTAGGTCCATCTGTGTTGTAGAGTGATAACTTGTAACTTTCTGTGTACAGAAGATCAGTGTCAGCACAGAAACAGGAGCAGGTAGCTTTTAGAGTGACAGCATCATTAGAGGCATCTTGCAGGGGAGATGGGCACCTCCCAAAGCTGGAAGAGATGGGAACATGCAGATGCGCCTTCTGTCTCTGCCTTTTCAGCAGGGATCCAATCTTAAGAGAGAGAAGCAATCCAGAAACAAGTGATCACAAGAAAGCCTGGCCCTACATTACTCACAGCCTTGCAGCTCCAGAGAACAGAAAAAGAGATTTTACACCCCAAGCCTGTGTGAAGCTAGCATAAACTTGATACTAAGTCCCAGAAAGAGAGTAGATAAAATAAAAGTATAGGCTAGTGTCACTCATGCGAATATACATAAAAATCCTAAACAAATTATTAGGGCATAGATTACTCATGACCAAAGTGTCTTTACCTTAGGAATATAACGTTGGCTTAAAACATGGAAACGTACCGCTGTAATTCAACACATTAACTGACTGACAGAGAGAAAAAAATCTTATGATCTCAATAAATGTACTTCTAGTGTTTGATCAAATTCGACATATATTCAAGATGAATACTCTAAGCAAACTAAGAATAAATGAATTTACTCTGATAAAGTGTATCTGCCGAAAAAGGCACATTAAACATCATGGTGAAATGTTGAAAATTTTCCATTTCTCATCAGGGCTAAGGCAAGGATGTCCACTATCACCAGTTCTATTGACCGTAATTGTAGTGGAGGGTCTGCCCGATGACATAAAATGAGAAAAGGAAATAACAGCTATAATGTTTACAATGGCAGGAACAAAACTGTTATTCTTATTCAAAGATGATATGATTTGCATGTTGAAAATTACATAAAGATAAACCTTAGGAATTAAACATACTTAGCAAGATTGCTGGGTAGAAAAAAAAGCAATATACAAAAATTATGTCTCTCTACACTAGATCAAACAAAATATAAAATTTCCAAAACAGGAACAATTTTCAACAGCATCAAATACCTAGGAATAAATTTAACAAAAGATGTGCAAGAATTCTTTGGGCAAAACTGCAAAACTTTATTGAGAGAACTTGAACAGGTACATTTCCAACACAATAACAGCCTACATGGTTACAGCTTGTCTTCAATTAAACCTGTGGTTTCCCTTCACCTGTAAGATAACATAACATTTGGATATATTAGTTAAAATTTTGTTAGATGGCACTAAAGCATACAGAGGACACTACAGTTTCAGTTTTATAACATGGACTAAAACCAGAACCCTAAGGGTGACCCTTGGCTTATATCCAGTTAAACCTCTGCAGAGACTCTGAAGGTAGACTTTCAGACACATTAACAGTATTTGCTAAACACATCACTCTTTCTAGTGGTACAGAGAAACAAGTCGACTGTTCAACTTCAGAACTCACTGAACCCAATGCTTCTGTTGCGAGGTAGTTTTAAGTGGAAAGCAACATTTTTTTAATACTTTTGGTAAAAATCAAAACCAGTGAAACACCTAGGAAACAGAAGGAATTTTTAAAATTTCATATAAATGCGTTGACTTGAATAACATTCTGAATATAGGATATCTAAAACAGTAACATCACACTTAGAATTGCTTAAATGAAATAAAGAGAAAGGCTAGTATTGCATTTGTTTCGGCTCCGTCTGTGGAAAAGTGCAAAACTGTTTCTAGGAGCTAGCGTAAGTCACCCTTATGTGGTAGTAGGTTAACCATTTGTCCCTGTTTTCATCCATACTCCTGCTGTAATTATGAACGGTGGCTCTTTACATTCTTAAAAGCACTCCAGTTTGTATAATGTATCAAATAGTTCCACTAGTTTTAAGTCAGTACCATCAAAGGTAACATCAAATTGTGAAGGAAAATAGTACCGTTTCTCGTGGGGTGGAAAAAAGGGGGAAAAACCTGGAAAGCCATATGTACACATAGAAAGGTAAAGAGAGACAGATAATATACTCCATATCTGCTTGCGTCTTTTTGGTGTTCCTTATTAGGTATACTTGGCCTTCTGTCTACTCTCTGCAAGACTCTCTAAACTAGTGGATCTTCTACTCACAAATATTTTCTAAAAGAGCAAGCTCTTTGATTTGTTGATTACTTGGATTATTTTTCCTTTTCCTAATGCTCACACTTTAAGCATTTTCTTAAGACTCTCTTTCCTTTTCCCTTAGGTCTACACGTTTTTGACCTTTGATTATTTTTTATATTGGACACACATGTAATTTATAATCTTTTCCTTTTTTAATAGCATATGTATTGAAGGCTATGATCTTCCCATGAGTATATTTTAACCATATTCAATAGGTTCCTGAAAGTAGCCTGAAAACTATCTTTTAATGTAAAGAGTTTGGAATGGGCCAGGAATGTAATGAAAGGTAATTTACTTCCTAAACATCAAGTGCTTCCTTTAAATTCAGAAGCTATGTAATTAATAGTTGGTAATCTGCAAAACACACACGTAAGACACACTTAACTTGATTACTCAGGAAGTACTTCAGTTATGGTCTTTGCATTTCAATCTTACCAACCTGATACCTCGGGACACAAAATTTTCATGCCACATGTCACATGGTTAGAGATGATTATATCATAGTGCCTGCATTTTCTTAGGAAGACTGGCTCATTAAGACTGACAGTGGACAGTGGGATAGAAAGTGTGCTAAGCATATGCATCCTGCACCCGCCTTGAGCATCACTGACTATCTGCACTTTCTCTACCTGATCAGACATAGAGACTAGAAACTAGATTGTCTCTTGAAAGTTTAGTAATTAGTCATTTGAGGCTTCATTTGGGGAAGGATTTAAAATGCAACTGTTCACATTTTTGTCCATTATATATCAATAAAAACTGGAAGGAAAAAAAGACAAAATGCAATTGTTGAGAGCCAGAGATTTCAGAATTTGGCGGAATCTGAGGATGGGCATTCACAACTCCTACAGAAAAACAACCGTCAAGCAAAGTGTTCCTTTTCTTAGTAGTGAGGAAACGTCCACTCAGGTGTTGTAACTTGACTCAGGTCAGAGTTTGATGATTTATCATAAATAAAATCATGTATCTTCGTGTTCAATGCAACAGAAACAGTATGCAAAAATCAGACCTGAAAATGATTTTTAAATATCTGATTTGAATTCACTATTTTTATAAGAGCAAAGATGGGTTTAGAAGTTAAGGGATTGGCCCAGAGTCACAGAAATTGGGTTAGAGCTGGTACTGGAACCTACTTCAAGGCTTCAGCATATGTCATACAAACTGATGTGTGTTACAAATGCACTACGTGTATGTTAAACGCAGAACTCTACAAAAGCATGTGAAATTTAACAACTGTTGGTTAAAGGACTCATACTTAAAAGTAAGAAAATATTTTCATCTTTTATAATCCAGTATGGCTTTAACAAATTTGTTTCTATACCTGATAGTCCAGTAAGTCAGGCACTTAAGGTCGAAACTACATTTCAAATCACCTTTATAAGTGAACTCTGTTATAAAGAAACAGTACTGTTACCCATGTATCATTAAAAATAGTATATTGTGGAAAACAGACACCCTATAATTTGCACACTTAATGGAGAACATACCTGCTTCTGGCATTTTAAAAGGGCTCTGGCTTTGGCAGTCTCTTCCCATTGAAACCGCGACCACGCTCACGCCTAGTCTTTGGCTTAGCCACTTCCCGTTGATCAGCTTCCGGGACAGGCCCTTGCAAATAAAAAGTTGATCAATTTAAGAACTGAAACATGAGATACGAATAAGAGTTGATAACATTCACTCTTTCACTGTTCACGAAATAAAAGCCTTAGGCTCGTGTGGAAACAAATGTGATGCTGAAGAACCACAAGAGCATTATTTCAGGAGTCTGTTACCAGAAACTAAGAAACCAGGGTTTCATTATCCTCTTCCTTTCCCAAGACTGCCCTCACACAACTTAGGTGCTCCCTTTGTACCTGTCTGTGTTATACGTGTGACTGTACTTATCAGTGAGTTGTTTGGGTCTCTCACTAGACTGTGAGCTCAAGGTTGAAACCATGTCTCTCAGTTTACTCAGCATGTTACATGGAATGATTAAACAGTAAGTGTTGAGTAGGGGAAAAAGACTCAGACAATACCTCAAATTGATTAACATTCTGCCAACCAACTGCTGTATCCTCTTCAAAAATGTTAGTGTCATGAACGACAGAAAAACTGAAGAATTATTCCAGACGAAAGAAGACTAAATAGACATGACAACTAAATGCAATGCATGATCCTGGACTGGACTCTGGATCAAAAGCAAAATTCTATCAAGGGAAGTATAGGGACAACTGGGGAAATCTGAGTATACACTGAGAAAATTTTAATGATTGCATTTTCCTATGGTCGAATTTCCCGATTTAGGACAGTGATTAGCCAAGAGAATGACTTTTTCTTTCTTCTAAGGCTATATATATACACTAATGTACTTAGGCTAAAGGGTCATTACAGTTGAAACTTTATCTAAATGACTCAGTCTTAATAATAACAAACATATCAATAAGTGTGTATGTGTGTGTATACATATACACACATGGGGAGGGGAGAGGGAAGAGGATATGAAACCAATGTGGTAAAAATTTAATACTTGGCAAATTGAGGTGAAAATAGATGAGTTAACTGTACTATTCTTGCAACTTTTCTGTAAATTTTATGTTTTTTGGGAATATAAAGGAAAAATTAAAGTGAATACTTGACAACTGCATTGTACTTGAGGAAGACGAGGTTTTTTTTATTTTTGGCAGGGGGCAGGTAATTAGGCTTCTTTCTTTATTCTTAGAGGAGGTACTGGGGATTGAACCCAGGACCTCATCCAGGCTAAGCATGTGCTGTATCACTTGAGGTATACCCTCCCCTCTACTGAAGAAATAGAACGAAGCTGGACGAATAACCCCCCCAAACCTCAGACAAGAATACTGGGCTACAGGAATCAAAACAACATGGTATTGGCATAAAAACAGACACGTGGATCAATGGAACAGAACAGAGAGCCCAGAAATAAACCTACACACTTATGGTCAATTAATCTTTGACAAAGGAGGCAAGAATATACAATGGAGAAAAGACGGCCTCTTCAGCTAGTGGTGTTGGGGAAGCTGCACAGCCGCATGTAAATCAACGATGTTACAATCCTCCCTCACCGTGTACACAAAAATAAACTCAAAATGGCTTAAATACTTAAACATAAGACAAAACAGTGTAAACCTCTAGAAGAAAACATACACAAACATTCTCAGACATAAATCTTAGCAATGTTCTCCTAGGAGGTGCAACCCAGGCAACAGAAAAAAGGAAATACAAACAAATGGGATCGAATGAAACATATAAGATTTTGTACAGCAAAGGAAACTTATGGACTGGTAGAAAATATTTGCAAACAATGTGACTGACAAGGACTTAATTTCCAGAATACATAAAGAGCCCATACAACTCAGTAACAAAAAAACCCAAACAACTCAATCAAGAAATGGGCAGAAGGCCTAAACAAACATTTCTCCAATGAAGACGTACAAATCGCCGATAGGTATGAGAAGAATGCTAAATGTTGCTAATTATCAGAGAAATGCAAATTAAACCTACAGTGAGGTGTCATCTCACACCAGTCAAAATGATCATCATTCAAAAGTCCACAAATGATAAATGCAGCAGGTTGTGCAGACAAAAGGGAACCCTCCTCACCTGCTGGTGGGAATGTAATTTGATGCAGCCACTATGGAAAACAGTATGGAGATTCCACATAAAATTAAAAATAGACTTACCCTATGATACAGCAATCCCACTCCTGGGCATACATTCGAAGGAAACTCTATTTTGGAAACACACACCCCAATGCTCATAGGCGCACTATTTACAACAGCCAAGACATGGAAGCAGCCTAACTGTCCATCGACAGATGATTAGAAAAGAAGATGTCCTCTATATACACAATGGAATACTACTCAGCGCAAAAAAAACTGAAATAATGTCATATGCAGCAACATACATGGCCCTGGAGAAGGTCATTCCAAGTGAAGTAAGCCAGAAACAGAAAGAAAAATATAATATGATATCACTGATATGTGGAATCTTTTTCAAATGACATAAATGAGCTTATTTACGAAACAGAAACAGACAGACATAGAAAACAAACAAATGGTTACCATGGGGAAAGGCGAGGTGGAGGGATAAACTGGCAGTTTTGGATTTCCAGATATTAACTACTATATATAAATAAAACAAATAAACAGGGTCCTACTATACAGCACAGGGAACTATGCTCAATGCTTTTTAATAGCCTATAATGAATAAATATGGAAACTTATATACATAACTGAATCAGTATGCTTTACACTAGAAGTTAACACAATGTCACAAATCGATTGCACTTCAATTAAAAAAAATGAAAGCTATATTTAGGTCCAAAAGTCCTCTATGCAACATTCCACAAATGAAACCCATGTAGAAAAAAGTACCAAAATTAATACCAAAATTATTCATGAATAATAGCAAATATAGTGTCTAGCAGTGAGCATAAAGGAAACGGGGTAGAAAGAAATGAATCGACATTGTTGTCAGTTACAATCTGGAATCCTTTAACAGTGGCCTGAGTTATACAAATGTTTTGTTTCAAAATACTACATATCCAGGAAAAACAATTTATCTCATGCTGATTGGAATAATTCAGCTTTGGGTTTTTCTAACCATAGAAGGATTTAACCACCTTTTAAAAGGTGGATTAAGATCACATAAAACCAGCTACTTGTACGCAAGTATCCTAAATTATCTAGCCTTTATCAAACTTACCATTTAACAATATCAATTAAAGAAACAGTGGCCATCATTCATGATTCATTTCTGATGTCTCTATCCAACTCCATTGAACTATCTACTCCTGGGCCAAAACTGAGCTAAATCATGGTACATTCATCTGAGTTTTAAGCACAAACATTCACCATTATTTACGATAAAATAGGTGGGAGAAAGACACAAATTTTGGCATGGAAGACAAATTTTGTATTCAATAGTCAAATGCTCTCTGATAAACAAGATCCGTGTGCCTCAGTTTTCTCATTTATAAAGAAGGGGGAAATTCATTCTAGTGAAGGATTGCCCTAAGATGCAAACTGCACTCTCTTCACTTTTCCAGTCAATTCTCAGGGAGTGTTTAATATCCCTTTCTGCTGTTTCCCTTCCTTCTGTTATTGGCATCTCAATATGCATGACACATACACATACATACATATACACACACACACACACACACACACACATTCCCACAAGACGCATCCCTCTTTCCTTTTCCTTCACCTTCAACTGCAGATGCTCCTTCATCCTCTTTGGCTTTACCAGGTCTAATGTCCTGACTTGTAGTTGGTGGCTCCCATCCTTGAGGTTGCTTATCACCGTGGGCCTAAAGAGATGTGTGTGCAAATTAAAAAGTTCAGTTACTAACACATGCCAACAATATACATATACACCATACAGAGATATATTTGACTATCAGTAAATCCAAACATATTTCTCCAATACTATTGGGTATAATTTTTCTTCATAAACTTACTTTTCCCACGGTGATGCTACTCCAAGGAAAGTTACTAGCACTTTGGAAGCTATTTTAATCTATGTTGGGAGGGATGTGTGTGATCAGTTGTTAATAAGCATGAGAAGGAAGTCATCAGTTATATTCCCTGGGAATATAACAGCATCCATCCAGGCAACACCAGAACGTCATCCTCCTGGATCAACGTTCTGTACCACACAGAAGACCTTTCAAGGTGTATCTGTATTGGTTCCACAACTTGTCAGAGAAATTAATTTCTACTAATACAAAACATCAAAAATTTTTTTATTTATTAATGGAGGTAATGGGGATTGAACCCAGGACGTTGCACATATTAAGCACACACTCTACCACTGAGCTATATACCACTCCCCCCTGAAAAAAAAATCAATTGTTAAAACACTTACAACCACAGGCCCAACTGGATTGACACATGCTTGATCATAAATTCTTCTCCTAGGTCTGTATGTTGACTTTACTCTCCGAAAGATATTTCCCACTGAAAATAAAACATTGTGCTTTGGAAAATGCATTTAAGAGGATAATTATATCTGAACACTTCCATGGCCAAATGGTGATGCACACTAATTTTTGAATTTTGAAAATAAGTCTCAGGTAATTTAATTGTGTGTGCTTTCCAATCACACCACATCTGGCAACTTGTAAAAGCAATTGTTTATGTCATGCCCAAACTGACAGAAAAATCACCATAAGGCACATGGGAAAAGACAAGAAAACATTTCTGAAAGGGTTGGGTTTCACAACGTGACTCACCATCATGGAGATATTTAAGAAAATACCACTACAGTAAATGGCTATTATCAAAAAGTGGAAAGACAACAAGTGTTGGGGAGGATGTGGAAAAAAGGAAACCCTTGCCCACTGTGGCTGGGAATGTAAATTGCTGCAGCCACTGTGGAAACAGTAGAGGTGTCTCAAAAAACTACAAATACAACTACCATAGTGACTTCGCAATTCCACTCCTGAGTATCTATTGAAAAGAAAGAAAAACACTAATTCAACAAGATACGTGCACCCCAATGTTCATACCAGCACTACTTACAACTGCCAAGATATGGAAGCTACCTCAATGTTATCGACAGACAAAGGGATAAAGAAGATGTGGTATATATATATACATATATATATATATATATATATATATATAGAGAGAGAGAGAGAGAGAGAGGGAGGGAGGGAGGGAGACAATGGAATACTACTCATCAATAAAAAATGAAATAATGTCATATGCAGCAACATAGATGGCCCAGGAGAATGTCATTCCAAGTGAAGTAAGCCAGAAACAGAAAGAAAAATATAATATGATATCACTGATATGTGGAATCTTTTTAAAATGACATAAATGAGCTTATTTACAAAACAGAAACAGACTCACAGACATAGAAAACAAACATATGGTTACCATGGGGAAAGGCGAGGTGGAGGGATAAACTGGGAGTTCCGGATTTGCAGATAGTAACTACTATATATAAATAAAACAGGTAAACAAGGTCCTACTGTACAGCACAGGGAACTATACTCAATACTTTGTAATAGCCTATAATGCAAACATATGAAAACTTATATACATAACTAAATCACTATGCTTTATACCAGAAATTAGCACAACATTGCAAATCAACTACATTTCAATTAAAATAAATTAAAGCTATATATAGGTCCAAAGGTCCTGTATGTAACATTCTACAAATGAAGACCATGTAGAAAAAAAGTACCAAAATTAATAGCAAAATTATTTATGAATAACACCAAATATAGGGTCTAGCAGTGAGCATAAAGGAAATGGGGTAGAAATAAATGAACCAACATTGTTGTGAGTTACAATCTGGAATCCTTTAACAGTGGCCTAAGTTATATAAATGTTTGTTTCAAAATATTACATATCCAGGAAAAATTATTTGTCTCATGTTAAACGGAATAATTCAACTTTGGATTTTTCTAACCATAGAAGGATATGACCACCATTTAAAAGCTGCATTAAAGTCATATAAAACCAGCTATGTGTATGCCAGTATCCTGAATTATCCAGCTTTTATCAAACTGACCATACAAAAACATCAATTAAAGAAACAGTGGCCATCATTCATGATTCATTTCTCAACTCTTTATCCTTCTCCATTGAACTATCGACTCCTGGGCAAAAACTGAGCTAAATTATAGTACTGAGTTTTAAGCAAAATCATTCACCTTTTTTTATGATAAAATAGGTGGCAGGAAGACACAAATTTTGGCATGAAAGACAAATTTTGTATTCAATACTCAACTGCTCTCTGATTAAAAAGATCCGTGTGCCTCAAGTTTCTCATTTTTAAAGGGGGGGATATTTCTTCTAGTGAAGGATTGCCCTAAGATGCAAACTGCACTCTCTTCACTTTTCCAGTCAATTCTCAGGGAGTGTTTGAGATCCCTTTCTGCTGTTTCCTTTCCTTCTGTTATTGGCATCTCAACATGCATGAGACATACACACACACACACATACACACACACACACACAAGAGGCATTCCTCTTCTCTTCCCCTTCACCTTCAACTGCAGATGCTCCTTCATCCTCTTTGGCTTTACCAGGTCTAATGTCCTGACTTGAAGTTGGTGGCTCCCATTCTTGAGGTTGCTTATCACCATGGGCCTACAGATATGTGTGTGTAAATTAAAAAGTTTTGTTACTAACACATGCCAACAATATAAATATACACAATACACAGATATATTTAATATCTGTAAATCGAAAGATATTTCTCCAATATCATTGGGTATAATTTTTCTTCATAAACTTACTTTTCCCATGGTGATGCTACTCCAAGGAATGTTACAAGCACTTGGGAAGCTATTTTAATCTATGTTGGGAGGGATGTGTGTGATCGGTTGTTAATAAGCATGAGAAGGAAGTCATCAGTTATATTCCCTGGGAATATAACAGCATCCATCCAGGCAACACCAGAATGTCATCCTTCTAGATCAATGTTCTGTACCACACAGAAGGCCTTTCAAGGTATACCTGTATTAGTTCCACAACTTATCACAGAAATTAATTTCTACAAATAAAAAACAACAAATGTTTTATTTATTCATTAATGGAGGTAATGGGGATTGTACGCAGGACGTTGTACATGTTAAGCACACACTCTAACACTGAGCTATACCACTCCCCCAGAAAAAAAAAAATCAATTGTTAAAACACTTACAACCACAGGCACAACTGGATTGACAAATGCTTGGTCATAACTTCTTTTCCTAGGTCTGTATGTTGACTTTACTCTCCGAAAGATATTTCCCACTGAAAATAAAATATTGTACTTTGGAAAATACATTTAAGAGAATAATTATATTTCAATACTTCAGTGGCCAAAAGGCGATGCAACCTAATTTTTGAATATTGAAAATAAGTCTCACGGTAATTTAATTGTGTGTACTTTCCAATCACACCACATCTGGCAACTTGCAAAAGCAATTGTTTATGTCATGCCCAAGCTGACAGAAAAATCACCATAAGGCACATGAGAAAAGACAATAAAACATTTCTGAAAGGGTTGAGTTTCACAACATGGTTCACCATCATGGAGGTATTTAGGAAAATGCTACTAGAGAAAATGGCTATTATCAAAAAGTCAAAAGACAACATGTCCTCAACAGGATGTGGAAAAAAGGAAACCCTTGCCTACTGTGGCTGGGAATGTAAATTGCTGCAGCCACTGTGGAAACCATAGAGATGTCTGAAAAAAAAGTAGAACTACCAGAATGACTTAGTGATTCCACAACTGAGTATCTATAGAAAAGAAAGAAAAACACTGATTAAAAAGATACATGCACCCCAATGTTCCTATCAGCACTACTTACAACTGCCAAGATATGAAAGCTACCTCAATGTCCATCAGCAGGCAAAGGGATAACAAAGATGTAGTACATGAAATACTACTCAGCAAGAAAAAATGAAATAATGTCACATGCAGCAACACAGATGGCCCTGGAGAATGTCATTCCAAGTGAAGTAAGTCAGAAAGAGAAAAAATTACCATATGATATCACTTACATATGGAATCTGAAAAAATAATACAAATGTGCTCATTTACAAAACAAAAACTGACTCACAGACATAGAAAACAAACTTATGATTTCCATGGGGAAAGACGAGGTGGAGGGATATACTGGGAGCTCTGGATTTGCAGACAGTAACTACTATATATAAATGAAACAGATGAACAAGGTCCTAATGTACAGCACAGGCAACTATATTCAATGCTTTGTAATAGTCTGTAATTAAAAAATATGAAAATTTATATACATAACTAAATCACTAGGCTTTACACCAGAAATTAACACAACTTTGCAAATCGATTACACTTCAATTAAAAAGAAAAACTAACGCTATATTTAGGTCCAAGGGTCCTATATGCAACATTCCACAAGTGAAACCCATGTAGAAAAAAGTACCAAAATTAATAGCAAAATTATTTATGAATAACAGCATATACACTGTCTAGCAGTGAGCATAAAGGAAATCAGGTGGAAAGAAATGAATCAGCATTGTTGTCAGTTACAGTCTAGAATCATTTAACAGTGGCTGGAGTTATGTAAATGTTTTGCTTCAAAATACTAGATATCCAGGAAAAATAATTTGTCTCATGTTAATCTTAAAATAATTAATCTTTTGATTTTTCTGACCATAGAAGTATACACCCACCTTTTAAAAGCTGCATTAATTTTCTATAAAAACAGCTACTTGTACGCCAGTATCCTGAATTACCCAGCTTTTATCTAATTTACCATTTAAAAATATCAATTAACAGTGGCCATCATTCATGATTCATTTCTGAAGTCTCCATCCTGCTCCACTTGACCTATCTACTCCTGGGCCAAAACGGAGCTGAATTATAGTACACACATTTGAGTGTTAAGCAAAATCATTCACCTTTTTTTTTTTCACAATAACATAGGTTGCAGTAATACACAAACTTTGCAATGAAATACAAATTTTGTCATCAAGAGTCAAGTGCTCTCTATTAAACACGATCCCTGAGTTTCAATTTTTGCATTTATAAAATGGAGGAAATGTATTCTAGTGAAGGATTGGCTGAAGCTGCAAACTGTACTCTCTTCAATTTTCCAGCCAATTTTCAGGCAGTGTTTGGAATCCATTTCTACTGTTTTCTTTCTTTCTCTTATTGGCATATCACCACGTATGAGACATACACATACACAACACACACATACACACAAACAAACACATACACATACACACACACACACACCCAAAAGAGGCATTTCTCTTCCATTTCCCTTCACCTTGAAATGAAGATGCTCCTTCATCCTTTTCCTCTTCACCAGGTCTAATGTCCTGACTTGTACTTGGTGGCTCCCATTCTTCAGGTTGCTTATCACCGTGGGCCTACACATATGTGTGTGCAAATAAAAAGTTTTGTTACCATTAAATGTCAACAAAATAAATATACAGAATACAGAGATATATTTGACTATAAGCAAATCTAAAATTACTTCTTCAATACTAGTTGGTATACTTACTTTAATAAACTTACTTTTCCAACAGAGACGCTGCTCTAAGAAAAGTTACAAGGATTTTGGAAGCTATTTTACTCAATGTTGGGAGGGATGTGTGAATTCGTTGTTTATAAGTATGGGAAGGAAGTCATCAGTTATATTCCCAGGGAATATAACAGCACCCATCAAGACAACATCAGAATGTCATCTTCCTGGATCAACGTTCTGTATCACACAGAAGACCTTTCAAAGTGCGTCTGTGTTAGTTCAACATCTTTTCACAAAATATAATTTCTACTAATAAAAACATCAAATGTTCATTCATTTATTGATGGAAGTACTAGGGACTGAACCCAGGACATTGTACATATTAATCACCCACTCTACTACTGAGCTATACCCCTCCCCCACCAAAAAAATCAACTGTTAAAGCACTTACAACCACAGGCTCAACTGGATTGTCACATCCTTCATCATAACCTCTTTCCTTAGGTTTGTACGTTGATTTTATGCTCCAACTCATATTTCCCACTGAAAATACAATATTGTGATTTGGAAATTGCATTTATTAGAATGAATATAATTGAACACTTCCATGCCCAAATGGTGATGCACACTGATTTTTGAATATTGAAAATAGTTTGAAAATAAGTGTGAAAGTAATTTTATCCTGTGTGCTTCCCAATCACACAAAATGTGGAAATTTGCAAAAGCAATTGTTTATGTCATGCCCAAGCTGACAGGAAAATCAACATAAGGCACCTGGGAAGAGAAGAGCACATTTCTGAAAGAGTTTGCTTTCACAAGTTGATTGACCATTATAGAGACTTTATGAAAACACCACTAGAGAAAACGGCTATTATTAAAAAGTCAAAAGTCAACATGTGTTGGGGAGGATGTGGGAAAGAGGAAACCGTTACACACTGTTGCTAGAAAAGTAAATTGCTGCAGCCACTGTGGAAACAGTAAAGGGGTCTCAAAAAATATAAATAGAACTACCATAATGACATAGCAACTCCACTCCTGGGGATCTATTGAAAAGAAAGAAAAACACTATTTCAAAAAGATACATGCACCCCAATGTTCATGCCAGCATTACGTACAACTGCCAAGCAAAGAAGCAACATAAATGTCCATCAACAGACAAACGGATAAAGGAGACGTTGCACGCACACACATATACATAAAATGGAATACTACTCAGACATGAAGAAGAACAAAACTTTGCCATTTGCAATACTATGGATGGGATTGCAGCATGTTACGTGAGTGAAATAAGTTAAACAATGAAAGATAAATCCTGTATGATATCGTTTATATATGGAATCTAGAAAATACAACACCTCAATATAAAAACAACACTATATTCACCAAAATTCAGAAAAACTACTGTTACTAGTGTAGAGAAGGAGTGGTAGATGGGCAATGTACAGGGGGAGGAGTAAGAGCTACAAATAATTAGCTATAAATTAAGCTACAAGGACATATTGTACAAAACGAGGAATACAGTCAATATTCTATAATAACTTTAAACACACTATAAATTTTAAAAATGTGATTCACTATATTTTACACGTATCACTTAGCTAATACATGCATCCCCTATGCTTATATTAAAAGAAAAAGAAATTACCACTAGAGAATTAATACCTGTGTAACTACCATTTTTGGCACACTTTCATTTATTAAGGCCTTTCTCGGTCCCCCCGCAATCACATTTTATTGAAACACAAAGCCACACTTGTTCTTTGTCTGCACTGAAACGGCAGCGTTGACTGGTGGCAATAAAACCTCTGTGTAGCACTCTCTTAACCTGGCACAATGCTCAGTGCACTACAAGTCTCAGGACACAGTCAAAACCACACATCCATCCGTTTCTAGGCTTTTCCTCTACCGTCACCTTGTCCCCTGTCCCTACCCAGGGGCCCCAGTGGCGACTTCGGATTCTCTGCACTGTCGGCACTTTCAGTGTCTCCAGGACACAGATTCCGCAAATAATGCCCTCAAGGCTCAACCCGTCTTCACCCGACTCCCTGCCGTCCGCCTCCCACTGTCCCCCTGTTCCCACTGCCACCTCGACAGCCATGGCGGCAGTGACACCTGTGAGAAGGACGACGACCTCGAAAACCGTTCTCCTCCAAGGCCACAGATCGCACCGCCCGAAGCCCGCTGACTCCCGCTCATACGCACGCACACTTCAACTCCCGGCAGGACGGATCTGTGACCTAACAGGTGATTGCAGCTGAGTAAAAACAGCCCAGTCGGTGAGACTCCATTCACGCAGCCCAGCACCCACAACGCACTGCACACGCTGCACGACGAGGGACGATGGGAGGCGAGCAGTAACGAGCATGCGCACCAACTCCCTCTTGTGCCGCGTGGGCCGGTTTCCCCGCCCTCCACGCGACCCCTCCAGGATTCCCGGATCTCTGCTCTGTGGACAGTTCCTGGTGCCTCCAGGGCTCAGATAACTCAAATAACACCCCCAAGAGTCACCCCATCTTCATCTGACCCCCACCCCTCGACCGCCCACCATCTTCCCTTCTCCCAGCCATGCCACCACGACAGCAACGGCTGTCGCCGCATCTGTGAGGACAACGACCCCGGGGACCCTCCTCCTCAGAGGCCACAGATCGCACAATGACCCCCCGCAGCCCCGATCCGTGCAAAGCCTGCTAGCTCCCCATCACACTCACGCACACTTAAACTCCCGGCAGGACGGATCTGTGGACCTACCAGGAGATCGCAGCCGAGTAGAAACAACCCAGACGGTGAGACGCGATGTGCACAGCTCCGCACCCAGAACGCGTTGCACACGCTGCACGCCGAGGGCCGATGGAAAGGCGGGCAGCCCCGGGCATGCGCACTGTGTCTTGCCTCAGCCGCGTGAGCCGGTTTCCCCGCCCTCTAGGGGCCCCCACCGAGATTCCTGGATCTGTGCTCTGTGGCACTTCTGGTGCCTTCAGGGCTCAGATATGCAAATAATGCCCCCAAGAGTCACCCCCTCCCCTCCCCTGCCCACCGTCCTCCCTTGTTCCAAGCCCACCACCAAGACCAGGCCTGTGGTGGCTGCCAGCAGAATGCCTGCTAAAACAGAAATGGCAATATACTCAATAGGATTTACACAACACCGAGAGTCATAACCTATTATTCAAAATGGCCAGCGTGTGACTAAAAATTACTCAAAATACTAAAAAACCGAAAGAAAAAAAAAAAAAACAACCATATGACCCAGCAATTCCAATCGTCGACATATATCCAAAAGAAAAAAAAAAAAAACTACCTCGAAAAGATACACGCACCCCAATGTTCAGAGCAGCGCTATTTACAACTGGGAAGATACGGAAGCAACCTGGTGTCCATCAACAAAGGGATACAGAAGTGGTACATATATACGATGGAATACTACTCAGCCATAAAAGAGAAGAAAATTTTCCGTTTGCAGCAACAGGGATGGGCTTGCAGCATATTGACCTAAGTGAAATCAGTTAAACATACAAAGACAAATACTGTATGATATCGCTTACATGTGGAATCTGAAAAATACAACCAGTAAATATAACAAAAAAGAAGCGGATTCACACATACAGCGAACAAACTACTGGCTACTTAGGAGAAGGAAGGGAGGAGGCGTAATATACTGGGGGAGGAGTAAGAACTACAAACTTGAGGTATAAAATAAACTACAGGGTTATATTGTACAACATGGCAAACATAGCCAATATTCCATAATAACTATAAACAGACTAAAACCTTTAAAAATGTGGATGACTATATTGTACACCTGTAACTCACCTAATACCGTACATCAACTATACTTTAATTTAAAGGAAAAAGAAATTACCACTAGAGAATTAATACCTGTGTAACTACCATTTTTGGCACACTTTCATTTATTAAGGCCTTTCTCGGTCCCCCCGCAATCACATTTTATTGAAACACAAAGCCACACTTGTTCTTTGTCTGCACTGAAACGGCAGCGTTGACTGGTGGCAATAAAACCTCTGTGTAGCACTCTCTTAACCTGGCACAATGCTCAGTGCACTACAAGTCTCAGGACACAGTCAAAACCACACATCCATCCGTTTCTAGGCTTTTCCTCTACCGTCACCTTGTCCCCTGTCCCTACCCAGGGGCCCCAGTGGCGACTTCGGATTCTCTGCACTGTCGGCACTTTCAGTGTCTCCAGGACACAGATTCCGCAAATAATGCCCTCAAGGCTCAACCCGTCTTCACCCGACTCCCTGCCGTCCGCCTCCCACTGTCCCCCTGTTCCCACTGCCACCTCGACAGCCATGGCGGCAGTGACACCTGTGAGAAGGACGACGACCTCGAAAACCGTTCTCCTCCAAGGCCACAGATCGCACCGCCCGAAGCCCGCTGACTCCCGCTCATACGCACGCACACTTCAACTCCCGGCAGGACGGATCTGTGACCTAACAGGTGATTGCAGCTGAGTAAAAACAGCCCAGTCGGTGAGACTCCATTCACGCAGCCCAGCACCCACAACGCACTGCACACGCTGCACGACGAGGGACGATGGGAGGCGAGCAGTAACGAGCATGCGCACCAACTCCCTCTTGTGCCGCGTGGGCCGGTTTCCCCGCCCTCCACGCGACCCCTCCAGGATTCCCGGATCTCTGCTCTGTGGACAGTTCCTGGTGCCTCCAGGGCTCAGATAACTCAAATAACACCCCCAAGAGTCACCCCATCTTCATCTGACCCCCACCCCTCGACCGCCCACCATCTTCCCTTCTCCCAGCCATGCCACCACGACAGCAACGGCTGTCGCCGCATCTGTGAGGACAACGACCCCGGGGACCCTCCTCCTCAGAGGCCACAGATCGCACAATGACCCCCCGCAGCCCCGATCCGTGCAAAGCCTGCTAGCTCCCCATCACACTCACGCACACTTAAACTCCCGGCAGGACGGATCTGTGGACCTACCAGGAGATCGCAGCCGAGTAGAAACAACCCAGACGGTGAGACGCGATGTGCACAGCTCCGCACCCAGAACGCGTTGCACACGCTGCACGCCGAGGGCCGATGGAAAGGCGGGCAGCCCCGGGCATGCGCACTGTGTCTTGCCTCAGCCGCGTGAGCCGGTTTCCCCGCCCTCTAGGGGCCCCCACCGAGATTCCTGGATCTGTGCTCTGTGGCACTTCTGGTGCCTTCAGGGCTCAGATATGCAAATAATGCCCCCAAGAGTCACCCCCTCCCCTCCCCTGCCCACCGTCCTCCCTTGTTCCAAGCCCACCACCAAGACCAGGCCTGTGGTGGCTGCCAGCAGAATGCCTGCTAAAACAGAAATGGCAATATACTCAATAGGATTTACACAACACCGAGAGTCATAACCTATTATTCAAAATGGCCAGCGTGTGACTAAAAATTACTCAAAATACTCCAAAACCGAAAGAAAAAAAAAAAAACAACCATATGACCCAGCAATTCCAATCGTCGACATATATCCAAAAGAAAAAAAAAAAAAAACTAACTCGAAAAGATACACGCACCCCAATGTTCAGAGCAGCGCTATTTACAACTGGGAAGATACGGAAGCAACCTGGTGTCCATCAACAAAGGGATACAGAAGTGGTACATATATACGATGGAATACTACTCAGCCATAAAAGAGAAGAAAATTTTCCGTTTGCAGCAACAGGGATGGGCTTGCAGCATATTGACCTAAGTGAAATCAGTTAAACATACAAAGACAAATACTGTATGATATCGCTTACATGTGGAATCTGAAAAATACAACCAGTAAATATAACAAAAAAGAAGCGGATTCACACATACAGCGAACAAACTACTGGCTACTTAGGAGAAGGAAGGGAGGAGGCGTAATATACTGGGGGAGGAGTAAGAACTACAAACTTGAGGTATAAAATAAACTACAGGGTTATATTGTACAACATGGCAAACATAGCCAATATTCCATAATAACTATAAACAGACTAAAACCTTTAAAAATGTGGATGACTATATTGTACACCTGTAACTCACCTAATACCGTACATCAACTATACTTTAATTTAAAGGAAAAAGAAATTACCACTAGAGAATTAATACCTGTGTAACTACCATTTTTGGCACACTTTCATTTATTAAGGCCTTTCTCGGTCCCCCCGCAATCACATTTTATTGAAACACAAAGCCACACTTGTTCTTTGTCTGCACTGAAACGGCAGCGTTGACTGGTGGCAATAAAACCTCTGTGTAGCACTCTCTTAACCTGGCACAATGCTCAGTGCACTACAAGTCTCAGGACACAGTCAAAACCACACATCCATCCGTTTCTAGGCTTTTCCTCTACCGTCACCTTGTCCCCTGTCCCTACCCAGGGGCCCCAGTGGCGACTTCGGATTCTCTGCACTGTCGGCACTTTCAGTGTCTCCAGGACACAGATTCCGCAAATAATGCCCTCAAGGCTCAACCCGTCTTCACCCGACTCCCTGCCGTCCGCCTCCCACTGTCCCCCTGTTCCCACTGCCACCTCGACAGCCATGGCGGCAGTGACACCTGTGAGAAGGACGACGACCTCGAAAACCGTTCTCCTCCAAGGCCACAGATCGCACCGCCCGAAGCCCGCTGACTCCCGCTCATACGCACGCACACTTCAACTCCCGGCAGGACGGATCTGTGACCTAACAGGTGATTGCAGCTGAGTAAAAACAGCCCAGTCGGTGAGACTCCATTCACGCAGCCCAGCACCCACAACGCACTGCACACGCTGCACGACGAGGGACGATGGGAGGCGAGCAGTAACGAGCATGCGCACCAACTCCCTCTTGTGCCGCGTGGGCTGGTTTCCCCGCCCTCCACGCGACCCCTCCAGGATTCCCGGATCTCTGCTCTGTGGACAGTTCCTGGTGCCTCCAGGGCTCAGATAACTCAAATAACACCCCCAAGAGTCACCCCATCTTCATCTGACCCCCACCCCTCGACCGCCCACCATCTTCCCTTCTCCCAGCCATGCCACCACGACAGCAACGGCTGTCGCCGCATCTGTGAGGACAACGACCCCGGGGACCCTCCTCCTCAGAGGCCACAGATCGCACAATGACCCCCCGCAGCCCCGATCCGTGCAAAGCCTGCTAGCTCCCCATCACACTCACGCACACTTAAACTCCCGGCAGGACGGATCTGTGGACCTACCAGGAGATCGCAGCCGAGTAGAAACAACCCAGACGGTGAGACGCGATGTGCACAGCTCCGCACCCAGAACGCGTTGCACACGCTGCACGCCGAGGGCCGATGGAAAGGCGGGCAGCCCCGGGCATGCGCACTGTGTCTTGCCTCAGCCGCGTGAGCCGGTTTCCCCGCCCTCTAGGGGCCCCCACCGAGATTCCTGGATCTGTGCTCTGTGGCACTTCTGGTGCCTTCAGGGCTCAGATATGCAAATAATGCCCCCAAGAGTCACCCCCTCCCCTCCCCTGCCCACCGTCCTCCCTTGTTCCAAGCCCACCACCAAGACCAGGCCTGTGGTGGCTGCCAGCAGAATGCCTGCTAAAACAGAAATGGCAATATACTCAATAGGATTTACACAACACCGAGAGTCATAACCTATTATTCAAAATGGCCAGCGTGTGACTAAAAATTACTCAAAATACTCCAAAACCGAAAGAAAAAAAAAAAAACAACCATATGACCCAGCAATTCCAATCGTCGACATATATCCAAAAGAAAAAAAAAAAAAAACTAACTCGAAAAGATACACGCACCCCAATGTTCAGAGCAGCGCTATTTACAACTGGGAAGATACGGAAGCAACCTGGTGTCCATCAACAAAGGGATACAGAAGTGGTACATATATACGATGGAATACTACTCAGCCATAAAAGAGAAGAAAATTTTCCGTTTGCAGCAACAGGGATGGGCTTGCAGCATATTGACCTAAGTGAAATCAGTTAAACATACAAAGACAAATACTGTATGATATCGCTTACATGTGGAATCTGAAAAATACAACCAGTAAATATAACAAAAAAGAAGCGGATTCACACATACAGCGAACAAACTACTGGCTACTTAGGAGAAGGAAGGGAGGAGGCGTAATATACTGGGGGAGGAGTAAGAACTACAAACTTGAGGTATAAAATAAACTACAGGGTTATATTGTACAACATGGCAAACATAGCCAATATTCCATAATAACTATAAACAGACTAAAACCTTTAAAAATGTGGATGACTATATTGTACACCTGTAACTCACCTAATACCGTACATCAACTATACTTTAATTTAAAGGAAAAAGAAATTACCACTAGAGAATTAATACCTGTGTAACTACCATTTTTGGCACACTTTCATTTATTAAGGCCTTTCTCGGTCCCCCCGCAATCACATTTTATTGAAACACAAAGCCACACTTGTTCTTTGTCTGCACTGAAACGGCAGCGTTGACTGGTGGCAATAAAACCTCTGTGTAGCACTCTCTTAACCTGGCACAATGCTCAGTGCACTACAAGTCTCAGGACACAGTCAAAACCACACATCCATCCGTTTCTAGGCTTTTCCTCTACCGTCACCTTGTCCCCTGTCCCTACCCAGGGGCCCCAGTGGCGACTTCGGATTCTCTGCACTGTCGGCACTTTCAGTGTCTCCAGGACACAGATTCCGCAAATAATGCCCTCAAGGCTCAACCCGTCTTCACCCGACTCCCTGCCGTCCGCCTCCCACTGTCCCCCTGTTCCCACTGCCACCTCGACAGCCATGGCGGCAGTGACACCTGTGAGAAGGACGACGACCTCGAAAACCGTTCTCCTCCAAGGCCACAGATCGCACCGCCCGAAGCCCGCTGACTCCCGCTCATACGCACGCACACTTCAACTCCCGGCAGGACGGATCTGTGACCTAACAGGTGATTGCAGCTGAGTAAAAACAGCCCAGTCGGTGAGACTCCATTCACGCAGCCCAGCACCCACAACGCACTGCACACGCTGCACGACGAGGGACGATGGGAGGCGAGCAGTAACGAGCATGCGCACCAACTCCCTCTTGTGCCGCGTGGGCCGGTTTCCCCGCCCTCCACGCGACCCCTCCAGGATTCCCGGATCTCTGCTCTGTGGACAGTTCCTGGTGCCTCCAGGGCTCAGATAACTCAAATAACACCCCCAAGAGTCACCCCATCTTCATCTGACCCCCACCCCTCGACCGCCCACCATCTTCCCTTCTCCCAGCCATGCCACCACGACAGCAACGGCTGTCGCCGCATCTGTGAGGACAACGACCCCGGGGACCCTCCTCCTCAGAGGCCACAGATCGCACAATGACCCCCCGCAGCCCCGATCCGTGCAAAGCCTGCTAGCTCCCCATCACACTCACGCACACTTAAACTCCCGGCAGGACGGATCTGTGGACCTACCAGGAGATCGCAGCCGAGTAGAAACAACCCAGACGGTGAGACGCGATGTGCACAGCTCCGCACCCAGAACGCGTTGCACACGCTGCACGCCGAGGGCCGATGGAAAGGCGGGCAGCCCCGGGCATGCGCACTGTGTCTTGCCTCAGCCGCGTGAGCCGGTTTCCCCGCCCTCTAGGGGCCCCCACCGAGATTCCTGGATCTGTGCTCTGTGGCACTTCTGGTGCCTTCAGGGCTCAGATATGCAAATAATGCCCCCAAGAGTCACCCCCTCCCCTCCCCTGCCCACCGTCCTCCCTTGTTCCAAGCCCACCACCAAGACCAGGCCTGTGGTGGCTGCCAGCAGAATGCCTGCTAAAACAGAAATGGCAATATACTCAATAGGATTTACACAACACCGAGAGTCATAACCTATTATTCAAAATGGCCAGCGTGTGACTAAAAATTACTCAAAATACTCCAAAACCGAAAGAAAAAAAAAAAAAACAACCATATGACCCAGCAATTCCAATCGTCGACATATATCCAAAAGAAAAAAAAAAAAAACTAACTCGAAAAGATACACGCACCCCAATGTTCAGAGCAGCGCTATTTACAACTGGGAAGATACGGAAGCAACCTGGTGTCCATCAACAAAGGGATACAGAAGTGGTACATATATACGATGGAATACTACTCAGCCATAAAAGAGAAGAAAATTTTCCGTTTGCAGCAACAGGGATGGGCTTGCAGCATATTGACCTAAGTGAAATCAGTTAAACATACAAAGACAAATACTGTATGATATCGCTTACATGTGGAATCTGAAAAATACAACCAGTAAATATAACAAAAAAGAAGCGGATTCACACATACAGCGAACAAACTACTGGCTACTTAGGAGAAGGAAGGGAGGAGGCGTAATATACTGGGGGAGGAGTAAGAACTACAAACTTGAGGTATAAAATAAACTACAGGGTTATATTGTACAACATGGCAAACATAGCCAATATTCCATAATAACTATAAACAGACTAAAACCTTTAAAAATGTGGATGACTATATTGTACACCTGTAACTCACCTAATACCGTACATCAACTATACTTTAATTTAAAGGAAAAAGAAATTACCACTAGAGAATTAATACCTGTGTAACTACCATTTTTGGCACACTTTCATTTATTAAGGCCTTTCTCGGTCCCCCCGCAATCACATTTTATTGAAACACAAAGCCACACTTGTTCTTTGTCTGCACTGAAACGGCAGCGTTGACTGGTGGCAATAAAACCTCTGTGTAGCACTCTCTTAACCTGGCACAATGCTCAGTGCACTACAAGTCTCAGGACACAGTCAAAACCACACATCCATCCGTTTCTAGGCTTTTCCTCTACCGTCACCTTGTCCCCTGTCCCTACCCAGGGGCCCCAGTGGCGACTTCGGATTCTCTGCACTGTCGGCACTTTCAGTGTCTCCAGGACACAGATTCCGCAAATAATGCCCTCAAGGCTCAACCCGTCTTCACCCGACTCCCTGCCGTCCGCCTCCCACTGTCCCCCTGTTCCCACTGCCACCTCGACAGCCATGGCGGCAGTGACACCTGTGAGAAGGACGACGACCTCGAAAACCGTTCTCCTCCAAGGCCACAGATCGCACCGCCCGAAGCCCGCTGACTCCCGCTCATACGCACGCACACTTCAACTCCCGGCAGGACGGATCTGTGACCTAACAGGTGATTGCAGCTGAGTAAAAACAGCCCAGTCGGTGAGACTCCATTCACGCAGCCCAGCACCCACAACGCACTGCACACGCTGCACGACGAGGGACGATGGGAGGCGAGCAGTAACGAGCATGCGCACCAACTCCCTCTTGTGCCGCGTGGGCCGGTTTCCCCGCCCTCCACGCGACCCCTCCAGGATTCCCGGATCTCTGCTCTGTGGACAGTTCCTGGTGCCTCCAGGGCTCAGATAACTCAAATAACACCCCCAAGAGTCACCCCATCTTCATCTGACCCCCACCCCTCGACCGCCCACCATCTTCCCTTCTCCCAGCCATGCCACCACGACAGCAACGGCTGTCGCCGCATCTGTGAGGACAACGACCCCGAGGACCCTCCTCCTCAGAGGCCACAGATCGCACAATGACCCCCCGCAGCCCCGATCCGTGCAAAGCCTGCTAGCTCCCCATCACACTCACGCACACTTAAACTCCCGGCAGGACGGATCTGTGGACCTACCAGGAGATCGCAGCCGAGTAGAAACAACCCAGACGGTGAGACGCGATGTGCACAGCTCCGCACCCAGAACGCGTTGCACACGCTGCACGCCGAGGGCCGATGGAAAGGTGGGCAGCCCCGGGCATGCGCACTGTGTCTTGCCTCAGCCGCGTGAGCCGGTTTCCCCGCCCTCTAGGGGCCCCCACCGAGATTCCTGGATCTGTGCTCTGTGGCACTTCTGGTGCCTTCAGGGCTCAGATATGCAAATAATGCCCCCAAGAGTCACCCCCTCCCCTCCCCTGCCCACCGTCCTCCCTTGTTCCAAGCCCACCACCAAGACCAGGCCTGTGGTGGCTGCCAGCAGAATGCCTGCTAAAACAGAAATGGCAATATACTCAATAGGATTTACACAACACCGAGAGTCATAACCTATTATTCAAAATGGCCAGCGTGTGACTAAAAATTACTCAAAATACTCCAAAACCGAAAGAAAAAAAAAAAAAAAAACAACCATATGACCCAGCAATTCCAATCGTCGACATATATCCAAAAGAAAAAAAAAAAAAACTAACTCGAAAAGATACACGCACCCCAATGTTCAGAGCAGCGCTATTTACAACTGGGAAGATACGGAAGCAACCTGGTGTCCATCAACAAAGGGATACAGAAGTGGTACATATATACGATGGAATACTACTCAGCCATAAAAGAGAAGAAAATTTTCCGTTTGCAGCAACAGGGATGGGCTTGCAGCATATTGACCTAAGTGAAATCAGTTAAACATACAAAGACAAATACTGTATGATATCGCTTACATGTGGAATCTGAAAAATACAACCAGTAAATATAACAAAAAAGAAGCGGATTCACACATACAGCGAACAAACTACTGGCTACTTAGGAGAAGGAAGGGAGGAGGCGTAATATACTGGGGGAGGAGTAAGAACTACAAACTTGAGGTATAAAATAAACTACAGGGTTATATTGTACAACATGGCAAACATAGCCAATATTCCATAATAACTATAAACAGACTAAAACCTTTAAAAATGTGGATGACTATATTGTACACCTGTAACTCACCTAATACCGTACATCAACTATACTTTAATTTAAAGGAAAAAGAAATTACCACTAGAGAATTAATACCTGTGTAACTACCATTTTTGGCACACTTTCATTTATTAAGGCCTTTCTCGGTCCCCCCGCAATCACATTTTATTGAAACACAAAGCCACACTTGTTCTTTGTCTGCACTGAAACGGCAGCGTTGACTGGTGGCAATAAAACCTCTGTGTAGCACTCTCTTAACCTGGCACAATGCTCAGTGCACTACAAGTCTCAGGACACAGTCAAAACCACACATCCATCCGTTTCTAGGCTTTTCCTCTACCGTCACCTTGTCCCCTGTCCCTACCCAGGGGCCCCAGTGGCGACTTCGGATTCTCTGCACTGTCGGCACTTTCAGTGTCTCCAGGACACAGATTCCGCAAATAATGCCCTCAAGGCTCAACCCGTCTTCACCCGACTCCCTGCCGTCCGCCTCCCACTGTCCCCCTGTTCCCACTGCCACCTCGACAGCCATGGCGGCAGTGACACCTGTGAGAAGGACGACGACCTCGAAAACCGTTCTCCTCCAAGGCCACAGATCGCACCGCCCGAAGCCCGCTGACTCCCGCTCATACGCACGCACACTTCAACTCCCGGCAGGACGGATCTGTGACCTAACAGGTGATTGCAGCTGAGTAAAAACAGCCCAGTCGGTGAGACTCCATTCACGCAGCCCAGCACCCACAACGCACTGCACACGCTGCACGACGAGGGACGATGGGAGGCGAGCAGTAACGAGCATGCGCACCAACTCCCTCTTGTGCCGCGTGGGCCGGTTTCCCCGCCCTCCACGCGACCCCTCCAGGATTCCCGGATCTCTGCTCTGTGGACAGTTCCTGGTGCCTCCAGGGCTCAGATAACTCAAATAACACCCCCAAGAGTCACCCCATCTTCATCTGACCCCCACCCCTCGACCGCCCACCATCTTCCCTTCTCCCAGCCATGCCACCACGACAGCAACGGCTGTCGCCGCATCTGTGAGGACAACGACCCCGGGGACCCTCCTCCTCAGAGGCCACAGATCGCACAATGACCCCCCGCAGCCCCGATCCGTGCAAAGCCTGCTAGCTCCCCATCACACTCACGCACACTTAAACTCCCGGCAGGACGGATCTGTGGACCTACCAGGAGATCGCAGCCGAGTAGAAACAACCCAGACGGTGAGACGCGATGTGCACAGCTCCGCACCCAGAACGCGTTGCACACGCTGCACGCCGAGGGCCGATGGAAAGGCGGGCAGCCCCGGGCATGCGCACTGTGTCTTGCCTCAGCCGCGTGAGCCGGTTTCCCCGCCCTCTAGGGGCCCCCACCGAGATTCCTGGATCTGTGCTCTGTGGCACTTCTGGTGCCTTCAGGGCTCAGATATGCAAATAATGCCCCCAAGAGTCACCCCCTCCCCTCCCCTGCCCACCGTCCTCCCTTGTTCCAAGCCCACCACCAAGACCAGGCCTGTGGTGGCTGCCAGCAGAATGCCTGCTAAAACAGAAATGGCAATATACTCAATAGGATTTACACAACACCGAGAGTCATAACCTATTATTCAAAATGGCCAGCGTGTGACTAAAAATTACTCAAAATACTCCAAAACCGAAAGAAAAAAAAAAAAAACAACCATATGACCCAGCAATTCCAATCGTCGACATATATCCAAAAGAAAAAAAAAAAAAACTACCTCGAAAAGATACACGCACCCCAATGTTCAGAGCAGCGCTATTTACAACTGGGAAGATACGGAAGCAACCTGGTGTCCATCAACAAAGGGATACAGAAGTGGTACATATATACGATGGAATACTACTCAGCCATAAAAGAGAAGAAAATTTTCCGTTTGCAGCAACAGGGATGGGCTTGCAGCATATTGACCTAAGTGAAATCAGTTAAACATACAAAGACAAATACTGTATGATATCGCTTACATGTGGAATCTGAAAAATACAACCAGTAAATATAACAAAAAAGAAGCGGATTCACACATACAGCGAACAAACTACTGGCTACTTAGGAGAAGGAAGGGAGGAGGCGTAATATACTGGGGGAGGAGTAAGAACTACAAACTTGAGGTATAAAATAAACTACAGGGTTATATTGTACAACATGGCAAACATAGCCAATATTCCATAATAACTATAAACAGACTAAAACCTTTAAAAATGTGGATGACTATATTGTACACCTGTAACTCACCTAATACCGTACATCAACTATACTTTAATTTAAAGGAAAAAGAAATTACCACTAGAGAATTAATACCTGTGTAACTACCATTTTTGGCACACTTTCATTTATTAAGGCCTTTCTCGGTCCCCCCGCAATCACATTTTATTGAAACACAAAGCCACACTTGTTCTTTGTCTGCACTGAAACGGCAGCGTTGACTGGTGGCAATAAAACCTCTGTGTAGCACTCTCTTAACCTGGCACAATGCTCAGTGCACTACAAGTCTCAGGACACAGTCAAAACCACACATCCATCCGTTTCTAGGCTTTTCCTCTACCGTCACCTTGTCCCCTGTCCCTACCCAGGGGCCCCAGTGGCGACTTCGGATTCTCTGCACTGTCGGCACTTTCAGTGTCTCCAGGACACAGATTCCGCAAATAATGCCCTCAAGGCTCAACCCGTCTTCACCCGACTCCCTGCCGTCCGCCTCCCACTGTCCCCCTGTTCCCACTGCCACCTCGACAGCCATGGCGGCAGTGACACCTGTGAGAAGGACGACGACCTCGAAAACCGTTCTCCTCCAAGGCCACAGATCGCACCGCCCGAAGCCCGCTGACTCCCGCTCATACGCACGCACACTTCAACTCCCGGCAGGACGGATCTGTGACCTAACAGGTGATTGCAGCTGAGTAAAAACAGCCCAGTCGGTGAGACTCCATTCACGCAGCCCAGCACCCACAACGCACTGCACACGCTGCACGACGAGGGACGATGGGAGGCGAGCAGTAACGAGCATGCGCACCAACTCCCTCTTGTGCCGCGTGGGCCGGTTTCCCCGCCCTCCACGCGACCCCTCCAGGATTCCCGGATCTCTGCTCTGTGGACAGTTCCTGGTGCCTCCAGGGCTCAGATAACTCAAATAACACCCCCAAGAGTCACCCCATCTTCATCTGACCCCCACCCCTCGACCGCCCACCATCTTCCCTTCTCCCAGCCATGCCACCACGACAGCAACGGCTGTCGCCGCATCTGTGAGGACAACGACCCCGAGGACCCTCCTCCTCAGAGGCCACAGATCGCACAATGACCCCCCGCAGCCCCGATCCGTGCAAAGCCTGCTAGCTCCCCATCACACTCACGCACACTTAAACTCCCGGCAGGACGGATCTGTGGACCTACCAGGAGATCGCAGCCGAGTAGAAACAACCCAGACGGTGAGACGCGATGTGCACAGCTCCGCACCCAGAACGCGTTGCACACGCTGCACGCCGAGGGCCGATGGAAAGGTGGGCAGCCCCGGGCATGCGCACTGTGTCTTGCCTCAGCCGCGTGAGCCGGTTTCCCCGCCCTCTAGGGGCCCCCACCGAGATTCCTGGATCTGTGCTCTGTGGCACTTCTGGTGCCTTCAGGGCTCAGATATGCAAATAATGCCCCCAAGAGTCACCCCCTCCCCTCCCCTGCCCACCGTCCTCCCTTGTTCCAAGCCCACCACCAAGACCAGGCCTGTGGTGGCTGCCAGCAGAATGCCTGCTAAAACAAAAATGGCAATATACTCAATAGGATTTACACAACACCGAGAGTCATAACCTATTATTCAAAATGGCCAGCGTGTGACTAAAAATTACTCAAAATACTCCAAAACCGAAAGAAAAAAAAAAAAAAAACAACCATATGACCCAGCAATTCCAATCGTCGACATATATCCAAAAGAAAAAAAAAAAAAACTAACTCGAAAAGATACACGCACCCCAATGTTCAGAGCAGCGCTATTTACAACTGGGAAGATACGGAAGCAATCTGGTGTCCATCAACAAAGGGATACAGAAGTGGTACATATATACGATGGAATACTACTCAGCCATAAAAGAGAAGAAAATTTTCCGTTTGCAGCAACAGGGATGGGCTTGCAGCATATTGACCTAAGTGAAATCAGTTAAACATACAAAGACAAATACTGTATGATATCGCTTACATGTGGAATCTGAAAAATACAACCAGTAAATATAACAAAAAAGAAGCGGATTCACACATACAGCGAACAAACTACTGGCTACTTAGGAGAAGGAAGGGAGGAGGCGTAATATACTGGGGGAGGAGTAAGAACTACAAACTTGAGGTATAAAATAAACTACAGGGTTATATTGTACAACATGGCAAACATAGCCAATATTCCATAATAACTATAAACAGACTAAAACCTTTACAAATGTGGATGACTATATTGTACACCTGTAACTCACCTAATATTGTACATCAACTATACTTAATTTAAAGGAAAAACAAATTACCACTAGAGAATTAATACTTGAGTAACTACCATTTTTGGCACACTTTCATTTATTAAGGCCTTTCTCGGTCCCCCCGCAATCACATTTTATTGAAACACAAAGCCACACTTGTTCATTTACAAACTGTCTCCGTCTATTGTTGAACTAAAATGGCAGCTTGAGTGGTGGTAGTAAAAACTCTTGTATCAGTCTCCTCCCTGGTACTCTGCTCGGGGCACTGCTAATTTCAGGACACAGTCAAAATCAAACATCGGTGCATTTCTAGGCCTTTCTTTACCGGCAGCTTGCTCACTGCCCACTGTCTGAGGCCCCACTGCCTTCTTTGTTTTCTGTGCCCTGTCGGCATTTTTCGGGCCTCCGGGACCCAGATGACTCAAATAACGCCCTCAAGTAGCAGCCCGTCATCACCTGTCTCCCTACCCTGTACCTCCCACTTTTCCCCTATTCAAGCCGCCACCTCGAGAGCCATGACCACCGTGACACCTGTGAGAAGGACAATGACCTCGAGAATCCTTCTCCTCCAAGGCCACAGATCGCACCGCTGGAAGCCCGCTGGCTCCCTCTCAGACGCACGCACACTGAAACTCCCGGCAGGATGAATCTGTGGACCTACCAGCTGATCTCAGCCGAGAAGAAACAGACAGGACTGTGAGATGCAATGCAAACAGCTTGACACCCAGAACGCGTTGACACACTGCATGCCAAGGGCGGATGGGAAGGTGCACAGCCCCAGGCATGCGCACTGTATCTGGCCTGAGCCACGTGGGCCGGTTTCCCCGTCCCCCATGGGACCCAACCAGGATTCCCGAATCTCTGCTCTGTGGACAGTTCCTGGTGCCTCCAGGGCTCAGATAACTCAAATAACACCCCCAAGAGTCACCCCATCTTCATCTGACCCCCACCCCTCGACCGCCCACCATCGTTCCTTCTCCCAGACCTGCCACCACGACAGCAATGGCTGTCGCCACACCTGTGAGGACAACAACCTCGAGGACCCACCTCTTCATAGTCCACAGATCGCACGACCATCTGCCGCCGCCCCATATCCACACAAAGACCACTAGCACCCCCTTACACGAATGCACACTTAAACTCCCGGCAGGACAGATCTGTGGACCTACCAGCTGATCGCAGCCGAGTAGAAACAGGCCAGACAGTGAGACGCCAGGCGCACAGTTCAGCACCCAGAATGCGCTGCACACGCTACACGACAAGGGAAGATGGGAGGCGAGCAGTAACGAACATGCGCACTGTCTCTCTCCTGTGCCGAATGGGCCGGATTCCCCACCTCCCATGGGACCCCACCAGGATTCCCGGATCTTTGCTCTATGGACAGTTCCTGGTGCCTCCAGGGCTCAGATATGCAATTAACGCCCCCAAGAGTCACCCCTCCCCTCCGCCGCCCACCATCCTCCCTTGTCCCAGCCCACCATGAAGACGATGGCTGAGGTGGCTGTCAGTAGAATGCCTGCTGAAATAAACTGGCAATATATTCCATAGGATTTACACAAGATCAAGAATCTCGTAACCTAATATTCACAGTGTCCAGTATATGATTAAAAATTACTCAGAATACTCAAAAAGCTAAAAACTGAACTACCACATGAGCTAGCAATTCCACTCCTCCGTATATATCCAAAAGAAACAAAAACACTAATTCAAAAAGATACATGCAGCCCAATGTTCGTAGCAGCACTATTTACAATTGCACAGCAATAAAAGCAACCTAAATGTCCACCAACAGATGACTGGATAAAGAAGCTATTTTATATATATATAGTGTCTATACAGATAGACATAGATAGATAGATCTATATACATACATAAAGAATGGAATGTTACTCAGCCTTAAAAAAGAACGAAATTTTGCCATTTGCAGCAACGTGGATGAACTTGGAGGTGATTATGCGAAATGTAATAAGTCTAACAGGGAAAATTCCGGACAATATCACTTATGTGTAGAAGCTAAAACATAAACCAGTGAATATAACCAAATACTAGAACCAGATATAGAGAACAAACTAGTGTTTACCAGTGGTAGGAGCGGCAAAATAGAAGTCAGACAGTAGGAGGAACACTCTGTTGGATGCAAGATATGCTCCAGGATGTACAACATGGGGAATAAGAGCCAATATTTTGTAATACCTGTAAGTGGAAAGTGACCTCTAATATTCTATTTAAAATTAAAGTAAAAATACTCAGACTATGAAAACAACAGGGAAATCTAAGCTCACATGGGAAAGAAAATCAATGCAGAAAAGAATGAAATGCTGGGATTATCTGACAACATCCTCAAAGCAGCTACTGTACAAATACTTCAACAAAGCAATCATGCTCACGTTTGAAACAAATGTAAAAACAGAAATACTTAACACCAAAACACATAGAGAGAGAGCTTATATTTCAAGAAAGAAATGGAAATTTTAGAAGGTGAAAATATGATAACCAAATAAAAATCTCACTGCATGGGTTTAATAGCACAATGGAGATGAGAAGGTTAACAACAGAAATTATTCAGTCTGAACGATTCAGGAAAAAAATTGATTGAAAGAAAAATAAACAAAATCTCCAGGACCTGTGGGAAAATACCAAAAGATGTATAATTTTTAAACAAAACATATATAATTTTCCTTCAGAAACCTAGGAAAAGTGAAAGAATATGGAAATTAAAAATAAAAATTTTCAAGTAATAATTGTTGACAACTACACAAATTTGGCAAAAGACATAAACCTACAGATTCAGTAAGCTCAGCAAACACCAAACAGGTTAGACCCCGAGAAATCCATACCTGGCCATATTAGAATGAAACTGCTGGAAACTGAAGACAAAAAAAAATCTTGAAAGCAGAGAGAGAAATAAGATGCATTACTTACAAGAGAACAAGGATTCAGTTGACTGCAGAATTCTTATCAGAAATCATGTAGGCAAGGAGGAAGTGTCTCAACATTTCTTTTAACTTTTCTTGCTTGAGTTATAGTCATTTTACAATGTTGTATCAATTTCCAGTGTAGAGCACAATTTTTCAGTTATACATGGATGTACATATATTCATTGTCATATTTTTTTTGCTGTGAGCTACCACAAGATCTTGTATATATTTCCCTGTGCTAGCTCTATCGTATAATCTTGTTTATCTATTCTATATGTGCCTGTCAGTATCGACAAATTTTGAACTCCCAGTTTATTCCTTCCCACCTCCCACCCCTTGGCAACCTCAAGTTTGTATTCTATGTCTATGAGTCTGTTTTTGTTTTGTATTTATGTTCTTTTTTTTTTTTTTTTTTTTAGATTCCACATATGAGCGATCTCATATGGTATTTTTCTTTCTCTTTCTGGCTTACTTCACTTAGAATGACATTGTCCAGGAACATCCATGTTGCTGCAAATGGCATTATGTTGTCGGGTTTTATGGCTGAATAGTATTCCATTGTATAAATATACCAATTCTTCTTTATCCAGTCATCTGTTAATGGACATTTAGTTTGTTTCCATGTCTTGGCTATTGTAAATAGTGCTGCTATGAACATTGGGGTGCAGGTGTCTTTTTCAAGCAGGGTTCCTTCTGGATATACGCCCAGGAGCGGGATTTCTGGGTCATATGGGAAGTCTATTCCTAGTCTTTTGAGGAATCTCCATACTGTTTTCCACTGTGACTGCACCAAACTTCATTCCCACCAGCAGTGTAGGAGGGTTCCCTTTTCTCCACAGCCTCTCTAGCACTTGTCATTTGTGGACTTTTGAATGATGGCCATTCTGGCTGCTGTGAGGTGATAACTCATTGTAGTTTTGATTTTCATTTCTCTGATAATTAGTGATGTTGAGCATTTTTTCATGTGCCTATTGATCATTGGTATGTCTTCCTTGGAGAATTGCTTGTTTAGGTCTTCTGCCCATTTTTGGATTGGGTTGTTTGATTGTTTCTTATTAAGTCGTATGAGCTGCTTATATATTCTGGAGATCAAGCCTTTGTCGGTTTCATTTGCAAAAATTTCTCCCATTCTGTAGGTTGTCTTTTTGTTTTACTTATGGTTCCCTTTGCTGTGCAGAAGCTTGTAAGTTTCATTAGGTCCCATTTGTTTATTCTTGCTTTTATTTCTATTGCTTGAGTAGACTGTTCTAGGAGAACATTTTTAAGATGTATGTCAGATAATGTTTTGCCTGTATTTTCTTCTAGGAGGCTTATTGTATCTTGTCTTATGTTTAAGTCTTTGATCCATTTTGAGTTTATTTTTGCGTGTGGTGTAAGGGAATGTTCTAGCTTCATTGCTTCACATGCCGCTGTCCAGTTTTCACAACACCATTTGCTGAAGAGACTGTCTTTATTCCATTGTATATTCTTGACTCCTTTGTCGAAGATTAGTTGACCAAAAGCTTGTGGGTTCATTTCTGGGCTCTCTATTCTGTTCCATTGTTCTATATGTCTGTTCTTGTACCAATACCATGCTGTCTTGATGACTGAGGCTCTGTAGAATTGTCTGAGGTCTGGGAGAGTTATTCCTCCAGCCTCTTTCTTTCTCTTCAGTAATGCTTTGGCAATTCTAGGTCTTTTGAGGTTCCATATAAATTTTATTATGATTTGTTCTAGTTCTGTGATATATGTCCTGGGTAATTTGATATGGATTGGTTATATCTGTGGATTGTCTTGGACAGTATGACCATTTTAACAATATTGATTCTTCCAATCCAAGAGCATGGGATATCTTTCCATTTTTTAAAGTCGTCTTTAATTTCCTTCATCACTGGTTTATAGTTTTCTGTGTATAATTCTTTCACCTCCTTGGTTAGATTTTTACTAACCAAGTAAAAATCTAACTTTTTTTACTTTGGGTGCTATTTTAAAGGGGATTGTTTCTTTACTTTCTATTTCTGTTGATTCATCATTAGTGTAAAGAACTGCAATTGATTTTTGAGTGTTAATCTTGTAACCTGCTACCTTGCTGAATTCCTCGATCACCTCCAGTAGTTTTTGTGTGGACCTTTTAGGGTTTTCTATATATAGTAACATGTCGTCGGCATATACTGCACTTTTACCTCTTCTTTTCCGATTTGGATCCCTTTATTTCTCCCTCTTGCCTGATTGCTGTGGCTAGGACTTCCAAACCTATGTTGAATAGCAGTGGTGATAGTGGGCATCCTTGTCACTCCCTTCTGGCCTGCAGTGTTTGTGTAGAGAAATCAGCTGAAAGCCTTACGGGGGTTCCCTTGTAACTCACTCTTTGTTTTTCTCTTGCTGCCTTTAGGATCATTTCGTTATCCTTGACTCTGGCCATCCTGATTATGATATGTCTTGCTGTGGATCTGTTTGGGTTCTTCCTGTTTGGGACCCTCTGAGCTTCCTGTACTTGGATATCTGATTCCTTCTTTAAATTTAGGAAGTTTTCAGTCATGATTTCTTCAAATACCTTCTCAATCCCCTTTGCTCTCTCATCCCCTTCTGGAACCCCTATTATGTGTAGATTGTCATGCTTTATATTATCCCATAGGTCTCTTCTATTGTTTTCATTGGTTTTTATTTGTTTTTCTCTCAGCTCTTCTTTTTGGATGCTTTCTGTTAACCTGCCCTCTAGGTCACTTATTCGTTCCTCTGCCTTATCTAGCCTGCTTTGTACAGCCTTTAGATCAGCTCTCATCTCAGCAAATGAGTTTACCAATTCTACTTGGTTCTTCTTTATAGCTTCAGTTTCATTTTGGCATATTTTATATCTCTACACTCTATCTATTTTAGTTCCTTCAGTACTTTGATCACTCCTTTTTTGAAATCTTCATCTAGTAGGCCATCAATGTCTATTTCATTGATAGTTCTTTCAGGGGATTTCTCTTGCTCTTTTAATTGGGAGTGGTTCTTCTGCTTCTTCATCTTGCCCATCTCTCTCTGGCACTGTGGCTTATGCAGTATCAGTTATCTATTATGGTCCTTAAGGAGTTTACTTATTTACATATGTCACGACTATGCAGAAATAAAACTTTTTAAAAAGAGAGAATTTTAAAAGAAGTGAGAAAGAAAGGTTTGAAAACAGTGTATAATCAATAACAGAAGAGTAAGTTGAATCAGACTAGCACTTGAGTTGAGACGTCTTAAAAAGGCGGGAATGTGTTCTCATGGAGACCCCGCGCTCTTAATGATTTTAATGCGAGGTCTTTCTGTCTTTGCCCTGTTTCGCGAACTCAGCTTGCTGCTTCCAGAGGCCCTCCGTTGGCAACCCTGGTCTGTGCTGCTCCCATTGTCTATCAGCAAGCAGATCGTGCCCCCTACCAAGACTGCGGTCAGGTGGTACACTCTTACATGGTGGACAGGCAGGTCACTCCCCCTCCTGATGACGCGGTCAGATCCTGTGCTCATGGGAGGTAGGCGGGTGAATCACACCCGCTCCCTGCACCACGGTCAGGTTCTGAGCTCCTGCCGGGAAGGCAGGTGGCCGCCAGCCCGCTCCTGGCACCTGGTCTCTCCCCTGCTCTGTGCAGCTGCCCACTCCACCCTGGGTCCGCCCTCAGTACACAGGCTTGGGGAAGACAGAGGAACAGCCCCGCCCCTGCTCCAAGCCAAAACTCAGCTCCTTGTTTGTTTTGGCAGAACAAGTTCTCTGAGGTACCAGGACAAAAAGATCCTATATGCCTCGGGCTACAAACAAGTCTCATTCTCGCCTTTGAGGCTGCTAAGCCCTTAGGTACGGATTCAGGCTTTGACCTCACCCCTGCTGGGTGCTAAGCACCAGAGGATATGGCGGCAGTGGGTGAGTTCTGCCTCTCTTCTCCAGAAAACATTCCACGGGTTTTTGGAGATGGCGGTATGGGCCCTCTTCCCCCCAGGGAACATAAGCTGCGTTTTTTTTTTTTTTTCATATTTTATGCAGGGCTCAGTTTGTTTTGCCTTGTGTACCCACTCATCTCAGGCACACAGCACCTTGCATTTCCCTGGGGTTGCCGCTGTGCAGCCTGCCCCAGTCCTCTGCCTGGCTCAGGCAGCCTGTCCTGTCCCCCAACTATCACTTAGCCTATAGGGCTGGGAGTTGTAGAGACCCCCTGTGCCTGTTTAACTTAGTTCTGTCAGTCAAGGGGTGCTCCATACAGATCCAAGCCTCGGAGGGTCCCCCTCCATCCCGCTGACCTCTCCGTTGGCGAGGGGTGAGACCCAGTGAATGAGCGCTATTCCTGCTTTGCCACTCCCTCCTCGTGGGACCGATCCCACACTGTTCTGCTTTTTCTTCTTTCTTCTTTCCTTTTCTTCTACCAGATTTGTGGCGTCTTCATCTATTCAAGAGGGCAATGTTCTGTCAGAGTGCGGCAGGTGCTCTGATTGGCTGGGTGGTTCCGTGGATGTTAGTTTTGGTGTGTTTGTGGGAGAGGGTGAGCTACAAGCGTCCTTCTACTCCGCCATCTTGGCCCCCTCTCTCAACATTTTTTAAATGCTGAAAGTAATGAAATGTAAACCCCAAATTCTTTGTCTAGTAAAAATGTTTTTCAGGAAAGCACATGTTTAAAAAAATTTGCAGATGAAGAAAAATGACAAATGTGGTTAGCAGACCTGAAAGAATTGCAATCAGAATTCTTCAGCTAGAAGGGAAATGATACCAGAAGGAAACTTTGAACATCAGGGATGAAGGAAGCGCTGCAATGAAATTGATAAGTATGTGGCCGCGTATACTAGACTAGGCTTCTCTTTTTGAAGTAATTAAAAATATATTTGAGGGGGAGGGTAAACTCAAGTAGTGGACTGCATACTTAGCAAGCATGAGGTTCTGGGTTCAATCCACAGTACCTCCTCCAAAAAACACAGAAATAAGTAAACCTAATTACCTTTCCCCTCAAACACACACACACACACACACAAACTAAATAAATAAATAAATAAATAAATAAATAAATAAATAAATAAATAAATAAATAAAATATATTTGAGGATTGAAAGGAAAAATTTAAACATTGTCTGATGGGATTCCAATGTATATCGTTGTAATATATAAGACAGCTATAACATAAAGAGTGGGAGAATAAAGGGACCTATATGGTGGTACGATTTCTACTTACATGCAAAATGGTGAGATGTTGATTCTCAGTAGTCTACGAAGAGTTAAGTATATATATTTCAATTCCTAGATGAAACGCTTTAAAAAATATACAGAGATGAAGTTAAAAACACAATAGATACGTATTCTGGTCAAGATGGTAGAGTGGCAGGACCACGAGCTTGCCTCTCCTCACGACTACAAAGAAACTGCAACTGACTGTTAGACAACTATTCAAAGAAAAAAGACTAGAACCTAGAAAAAAAGATCGCCTTCAACTGGAAACATGAAGAGAGAACCGCAGCAGGATGGTAGGAGGGGCGTGCTCTTGATATAATTGGGCCCCATATCCCCCAGCTTGGCCACCCACAAGCTGAAGGATAATTAAGTCGCAGAAGCACTCCCACAGGAGTGAGAGTTCTAAGCCCCATGACAGGCTCCACAGCCCAGGGTTTTGGTGTTGGGAGAAGAAGGAAACTCCAGGACAACCTGTTTTGAAGACCAGTGGGGCTTAGTTCCAGGAGCCCTCTGGGAATGGGGTAAACAGAGACTTCACTCACTTGGGAAGTGAACACAGAATCTGGCGTGTGCCAGGTCTAAAGGCAGAGGCAGTGATTTCATAGGAACCTGTGCCAGGCCTGCCGGCTGGTTTGGAAACCTCTCCTGGGGAGGTAGGGAATGGCTGCGGCTCACCCAGGAGACATAAAAGCTGGTGGCGGACATTCCGGGAGTGTTCATCTACATGAGCTGTCCTGGAGGCTGACATCTTGATTGCATCATCAGCACCAAGACCTAGCCCCACCCAACAGCCTGTAGGGAAGCCTCAGGCCAAACAACATACAGGGTAGCAACACAGCCCCACCCATCAGCCCACTTCTTAAGCCACAAACAATTCTAGACAAGGCCCTAAGCACCAAAGGTCCGGCTCCTTCCTCTCTCCTTACAGGACAACGGGGTTTCTTCATTTTTTCTTATTTTCAAAACAGTGGACTTTGGGCTCTGCCATGTACACCCAGGAGCGTGAGGTGGCACGTTGGGAGAGGACCAGGGGAACTCTCGGCAACAATGTTAGGCGTTTTTACCTTTTCAGAAACATTTTGCAGAATTACTTGTCAACTATTTGAGGCACTAAGAGCCAAAAGCTTGAGACTCTGTCACGGTCATCCCCACCTCCTTCTCTCCCTCTCTCAGCCTTTCCTTGCAGCTCTCATCGCCTCTGCATTGACTCTACAGCCTTTGTCTCCTCCCCACCTTTGGCTGGGGGTGGGAAGCAGTCCTGGCTGAGACGCTCACACTCCGGCAAGGTGGCTGCCAGAGAATGTTGGTGCTAACACACCAGTTTCTTGTCCTTTGCGGGAGGTCAAGTCCAGGCCTCCACTTGGCTTGCAAAGGGATGTTTTCAGAGTTTTCTTTCTGTCATTTGGGGTGTCTTTGCCTCTCTTATTTCCCTAATAAACTCTGAAACTTAATTTAAAAAAAAAAAAGCTAAAGTTCTCAGCGTTCTTGGAAACAATGAAGAGTACATATATGGAAATTCAAAACTATACGTGCAGTAAAAACAAATGATCTATCAAGCCATGAAAGACACGGAAGAAACTGCAAAGACATATTACTAAATGAAAGAAGCCAGTCTGAAAAGGCTACAAACTGTACCTTTCCAACACAATGACATTCTGGAAAAGGCACAGCCTTGGAAAAGATCGTGGTTTCCAGGGGCTTAGGGAGAGGGAGGCAGAGAGGAACGAATAGATGGAGCAGAAGGGATTTTAGGGCAATGAAATTTCTCTGTATGATACTAAAGAGGTGGCTACACGTCATTCTGCATTTGTCAAAACCCATAGATTGTACAACATCAAGAGTGAACCCTAATATAAACTATGGAATTTGGTTGATAATAATGTGCCCATGATGGTTCAATTATATGAAATACGCCACACTGATGAGGGATGTTGATGGTAGGGGAGTACATATGTGTGACTGGGGAGGGCTATGTGCAAACTCCCTGTATTTTCTGCTCAAGTCTGCTGTGAACCTGAAACTACTCTAAAAGAATAAAGTCTATTAAATAGAAATTTTAAAAAAGAACTCCATCTTAGCTGAATAAAATCACTTGATTTTTTTTAAAAAAGAAATTAAATTTAAAATTTTAGAAAAACATCAAATTACAACTAAAGTCATCATATACACCATCAGTTCTGTACTCAAACACTTCAGGAGCTTGTGCGCTCCTGAATAAGGAAAAGAGCAAGGCTCTGCATTTAGAACTGGAACCCCCGAATCTGCTTCTTACTGAAGTCAGAGATTCTCAATTTTGTCAAAACTCTGCCTTATCCTCTTTGTGAGGATTTGATGACGTCATACATGTACAGAAAGTAGCACAAAGAAATGGCTAACAGATGGTACGTACTCTATAAATGTGAGTTTTTATAGTAAAACCTATTATTAGATAAAAGAACTCAATAAATGAAGCTATAGTCAGCCGTTTGTGACCATACAGCATAGCTCAAAAGCATCTAAGGGAAGTTAGTGAGTGATGACTTCTTTTTCAATGGTTTCATTTTTTATTTTTCATTGGAGTATATAGTTGACTTACAATGTTGTGTTAGTTTCCGGCGTACAGCAAAGTGATTCAGTTGTATTTTTGCAGATTCTTTTCCATTTTAGCTTATTACAAGGTATTGAATATACTTTCCTGTGCTATAAAGGTCCTTGTTATTTATCTAGTTTACACATAGTAGTGTGTATGTATTAATCCCAAACTCCAGTTTATCCCTCCCACGCCATCCCCTTTGGTAACCATAGTTTTCCTACATCTATGAGTCTATTTCTGGTTTACAAATAAGTTCATTTGTACCTTTTTTTAAGATTCCAGATGTAGGTGATATATGATATTCGTCTTTCTCTGAAAGACTTACTTCACTTTGCAGAACAATCTCTAGGTCCATCTGTATTGTAGAGTGATAACTTGTAACTTTCTGTGTACAGAAGATCAGTGTCAGCACAGAAACAGGAGCAGGTAGCTTTTAGAGTGACAGCATCATTAGAGGCATCTTGCAGGGGAGATGGGCACCTCCCAAAGCTGGAAGAGATGGGAACATGCAGATGCACCTTCTGTCTCTGCCTTTTCAGCAGGGATCCAATCTTAAGAGAGAGAAGCAATCCAGAAACAAGTGATCACAAGAAAGCCTGGCCCTACATTACTCACAGCCTTGCAGCTCCAGAGAACAGAAAAAGAGATTTTACACCCCAAGCCTGTGTGAAGCTAGCATAAACTTGATACTAAGTCCCAGAAAGAGAGTAGATAAAATAAAAGTATAGGCTAGTGTCACTCATGCGAATATACATAAAAATCCTAAACAAATTATTAGGGCATAGATTACTCATGACCAAAGTGTCTTTACCTTAGGAATATAACGTTGGCTTAAAACATGGAAACGTACCGCTGTAATTCAACACATTAACTGACTGACAGAGAGAAAAAAATCTTATGATCTCAATAAATGTACTTCTAGTGTTTGATCAAATTCGACATATATTCAAGATGAATACTCTAAGCAAACTAAGAATAAATGAATTTACTCTGATAAAGTGTATCTGCCGAAAAAGGCACATTAAACATCATGGTGAAATGTTGAAAATTTTCCATTTCTCATCAGGGCTAAGGCAAGGATGTCCACTATCACCAGTTCTATTGACCGTAATTGTAGTGGAGGGTCTGCCCGATGACATAAAATGAGAAAAGGAAATAACAGCTATAATGTTTACAATGGCAGGAACAAAACTGTTATTCTTATTCAAAGATGATATGATTTGCATGTTGAAAATTACATAAAGATAAACCTTAGGAATTAAACATACTTAGCAAGATTGCTTGAAAGAAAAAAAAAGCAATATACAAAAATTATGTCTCTCTACACTAGACCAAACAAAATATAAAATTTCCAAAAAACGTACAATTTTCAACAGCATCAAATACCTAGGAATAAATTTAACAAAAGATGTGCAAGAATTCTTTGGACAAAACTGCAAAACTTTATTGAGAGAATCTGAACAGGTACATTTCCAACACAATAACAGCCTACATGGTTACAGCTTGTCTTCAATTAAACCTGTGGATTCCCTTCACCTGTAAGATAACGTAACATTTGGATATATTAGTTAAAATTTTGTTAGATGGCACTAAAGCATACAGAGGACACTACAGTTTCAGTTTTATAACATGGACTAAAACCAGAACCCTAAGGGTGACCCTTGGCTTATATCCAGTTAAACCTCTGCAGAGACTCTGAAGGTAGACTTTCAGACACATTAACAGTATTTGCTAAACACATCACTCTTTCTAGTGGTACAGAGAAACAAGTCGACTGTTCAACTTCAGAACTCACTGAACCCAATGTTTCTGTTGCGAGGTAGTTTTAAGTGGAAAGCAACATTTTTTTTTATACTTTTGGTAAAAATCAAAACCAGTGAAACACCTAGGAAACAGAAGGAATTTTTAAAATTTCATATAAATGCGTTGACTTGAATAACATTCTGAATATAGGATATCTAAAACAGTAACATCACACTTAGAATTGCTTAAATGAAATAAAGAGAAAGGCTAGTATTGCATTTGTTTCGGCTCCGTCTGTGGAAAAGTGCAAAACTGTTTCTAGGAGCTAGCGTAAGTCACCCTTATGTGGTAGTAGGTTAACCATTTGTCCCTGTTTTCATCCATACTCCTGCTGTAATTATGAACGGTGGCTCTTTACATTCTTAAAAGCACTCCAGTTTGTATAATGTATCAAATAGTTCCACTAGTTTTAAGTCAGTACCATCAAAGGTAACATCAAATTGTGAAGGAAAATAGTACCGTTTCTCACAGCCTGGAACAAAGACAGAAAGTGGGGTGAAAAAAAGGGGGAAAAACCTGGAAAGCCATATGTACACATAGAAAGGTAAAGAGAGACAGATAACATACTCCATATCTGCTTGCGTCTTTTTCGTGTTCCTTATTAGGTATACTTGGCCTTCTGTCTACTCTCTGCAAGACTCTCTAAACTAGTGGATCTTCTACTCACAAATATTTTCTAAAAGAGCAAGCTCTTTGATTTATTGATTACTTGGATTATTTTTCCTTTTCCTAATGCTCACACTTTAAGCATTTTCTTAAGACTCTCTTTCCTTTTCCCTTAGGTCTACACTTTTTTGACCTTTGATTATTTTTTATATTGGACGCACATGTAATTTATAATCTTTTCCTTTTTTAATAGCATATGTATTGAAGGCTATGGTCTTCCCATGAGTACATTTTAACCATATTCAATAGGTTCCTGAAAGTAGCCTGAAAACTATCTTTTAATGTAAAGAGTTTGGAATGGGCAAGGAATGTAATGAAAGGTAATTTACTTCCTAAACATCAAGTGCTTCCTTTAAATTCAGAAGCTATGTAATTAATAGTTGGTAATCTGCAAAACACACACGTAAGACACACTTAACTTGATTACTCACGAAGTACTTGAGCTATGGTCTTTGCATTTCAGTCTTACCAACCTGATACCTCGGGGCGCAAAATTTTCATGCCACATGTCACATGGTTAGAGATGATTATATCATAGTGCCTGCATTTTCTTAGGAAGACTGGCTCATTAAGACTGACAGTGGACAGTGGGATAGAAAGCGTGCTAAGCATATGCATCCTGCACCCGCCTTGAGCATCACTGACTATCTGCACTTTCTCTACCTGATCAGACATAGAGACTAGAAACTAGATTGTCTCTTGAAAGTTTAGTAATTAGTCATTTGAGGCTTCATTTGGGGAAGGATTTAAAATGCAACTGTTCACATTTTTGTCCATTATATATCAATAAAAACTGGAAGGAAAAAAAGACAAAATGCAATTGTCTGTTGAGAGCCAGAGATTTCAGAATTTGACAGAATCTGAGGATGGGCATTCAGAACCCCTACAGAACAACCGTCAAACAAAGTGTGCCTTTTCTGAGTAGTGAGCAAACCTCCATTCAGAGTTTGATGATTTATGATATATAAAATCATGTATCTTTGTGTACAATGCAACAGAAACAGAGTATGCAAAAATCAGACCTGAAAATGATTTTTAAATATCTGATTTGAATTCACTATTTTTATAAGAGCAAAGATGGGTTTGGAAGTTAAAGGCCCAGAGTCACACAAATTGCGTTAGAGCTGGTACTGGAACCTACTTCAAGGCTTCAGCATATGTCATACAAACTGATGTGTGTTACAAATGCACTACGTGTATGTTAAACGCAGAACTCTACAAAAGCACATGAAAATTAACAACTGTTGGTTAAAGGACTCATACTTAAAAGTAAGAAAATATTTTCATCTTATAATTCAGTATGGCTTTAACCAAATTTGTTTCTATACCTGATAGTCCAGTAAGTCAGGCACTTAAGGTCGAAACTACATTTCAAATCATCTTTATAAGTGAACTCTGCTCTAAACGAACAGTACTGTTACCCCTGTATCATTACAAATAGAATATTGTGGAAAACAGACACCCTATAATTTGCACACTTAATGGAGAACATACCTGCTTCTGGCATTTTAAAAGGGCTCTGCCTTTGGCAGTCTCTTCCCATTAACACCAGGATCATGCTCACGCCCAGTCTCTGGCTCAGCCACTTCCCATTGATCAGCTTCCGGGACAGGCCCTTGCAAATAAAAAGTTGATCAATTTAAGAACTGAAACATGAGATACGAATAAGAGTGGATAATATTCATTCCTTCACTGTTCACGAAATAAAAGTCTTAGGCTCGTGTGGAAACAAATGTGATGCTGAAGAACCACAAGAGCATTATTTCAGGAGTCTGTTACCAGAAACTAAGAAACCAGGTGAGTTAACTGTACTATTCAGGGTTTCATTATCCTCTTCCTTTCCCAAGACTGCCCTCACACAACTTAGGTGCTCCCTTTGTACCTGTCTGTGTTATACGTGTGACTGTACTTATCAGTGATTTGTTTGGGTCTCTGACTAGACTGTGAGCTCAAGGTTGAAACCATGTCTCTCAGTTCACTCAGCATTTTACACGGAATGATTAAACACTAAGTGTTGAGGAGGGGAGAAAGACTCAAACAATACCTCAAATTGATTAACATTCTGCAAACCAACTGGTCTATCCTCTTCAAAATGTCAGTGTCATGAATGACAGAAAAACTGAAGAATTATTCCAGACGAAAGAAGACTAAATAGACATGACAACTAAATGCAATGCATGATCCTGGACTGGACTCTGGATCAAAAGCAAAATTCTATCAAGGGAAGTATAGGGACAACTGGGGAAATCTGAGTATACACTGAGAAAATTTTAATGATTGCATTTTCCTATGGTCGAATTTCCCGATTTAGGACAGTGATTAGCCAAGAGAATGACTTTTTCTTTCTTCTAAGGCTATATATATACACTAATATACTTAGGCTAAAGGGTCATAACAGTTCAAACTTTATCTAAATGACTCAGTCTTAATAATAACAAACATATCAATAAGTGTGTATGTGTGTGTATACATATACAAACACGGGGAGGGGAGAGGGAAGAGGATATGAAACCAATGTGGTAAAAATTTAACACTTGGTAAATTGAGGTGAAAATAGATGAGTTAACTGTACTATTCTTGCAACTTTTCTGTAAATTTTATGTTTTTTGGGAATATAAAGGAAAACTTAAAGTGAATACTTGACAACTACATTGTACTTGAGGAAGACAAGGGGTTCTTTTGTTTGTTTGTTTGTTTGTTTGGAAGGGGGAGGTAATTAGACTCATGTATTTATTCTTAGAGGAGGTACTGGGGATTGAACCCAGGACCTCATGCAGGCTAAGCATGCGCTGAATCACTTGAGTTATACCCTCCCCCCTACTTTGTTTTTCATAGTGCTTAAAAAACACATACCAGGACTTTCTGACTCCAGAACTGTGAGAAGTAGATGTCTGTTTATAAGCCTCCCACAAAAAAACCACTCAACATAAAATTTACCATCTTAAACATTTTTAAGTGTACACTTTAGTAAGGAGTTGTTTTTGCATCAGCAGCAGCAACTAGGAATGGACTTTACATATTTATTTTCCTGTATTACGAAACCTTTATTTTAATTGTCAATCTAAGAATAAGCCACAATAGAAGTATCGTTTCTGTATTATGCTATAGTGCAGTGAAAACAGTGAACATCAGCTATGTACAAAGTCTTAAGTCCACGCCATGAATAGGATATCAATTAAATTTAAACATAATTTTCTGAAGGAATAGCTGAATGGATGTGTAGGACTATGACAAACCTTAGACTTGTGACACCCACCCTATATGGGAGTAAACAGAAATTTAGTTTATTAAAATAAACTAAAGTTATAGGAATAAACCTAACCAAAGAGTTGATAGATTATACACAGACAACTAAAAAACACTGATTAACACAATTAAAGATGGCTTAAAGAAATGGAGAGATATCCCAAGTTCTTGGATTGGAAGAATTAATATTGTTAAAATGGACATACTACCCAAAGCAATCTACAAATATCATGGGATCCCTATCAAATTACTCAGGACGTAGAATAAACAATCACAGAAGTAGAACAAACAATCCGAAAATTTATAGAGACTCACAGGAGACCCAGAATTGCCAAAGCAATACTGAAGAAAAAGAACGAAGCTGGACGAATAACCCCCCCAAACCTCAGACAAGAATACTGGGTTACCGGAATCAAAACAACACGGTATTGGCATAAAAACAGACACGTGGATCAATGGAACAGAACAGAGAGCCCAGAAATAAACCTACACACTTATGGTCAATTAATCTTTGACAAAGGAGGCAAGAATATATAATGGAGAAAAGACGGCCTCTTCAGCTAGTGGTGTTGGGGAAGCTGGACAGCTGCATGTAAATCAACGATGTTACAAAACTCCCTCACCATGTACACAAAAATAAACTCAGAATGGCTTAAAGACTTAAACATAAGACAAAACACTATAAACCTCCTAGAAGAAAACATACACAAAACATTCTCAGACATAAATCATAGCAATGTTCTCCTAGGAGAATCAACCCAGGCAACAACAACAAAAAAGGAAATATAAAGAAATGGGATCGAACGAAACATATAAGCTTTTGCACAGCAAAGGAAATTTATGGAATAGAAAAAATATGTGCAAACAATGTGACTGACAAGAACTTAATTTCCAGAATATATAAAGAGCCCATACAACTCAATAACAAAAAAACCCAAACAACTCAATCAAGAAATGGGCAGAAGGCCTAAACAAACATTTCTCCAATGAAGACATACAAATTGCCAATAGGTATGAGAAGAATGCTAAATGTTGCTAACGATCAGAGAAATGCAAATTAAACCACAGTGAGGTGTCATCTCACACCAGTCAACGTGATCATCATTCAAAAGTCCACAAATGATAAATACAGCAGGTGTGTAGACAAAAGGGAACCCTCCTCACCTGCTGGTGGGAAGGTAATTTGATGCAGCCACTATGGAAAACAGTATGGAAATTCCACAACAAATTAAAAATAGACTTACCCTATGATTCAGCAATCCCACTCCTGGGCATATATTCAAACGAAATTCTAATTTGGATGCACACACCCCAATGCTCATAGGAGCACTATTTACAATAGCCAAGACATGGAAGCAACCTAAATGTCCATCGACAGATGATTAGAAAAAGAAGATGTGCAATATATACAAAATGGAATACTACTCAGCGCAAAAAACTGAAATAATGTCATATGCAGCAACATACGTGGCCCTGGAGAATGTCATTCCAAGTGAAGTAAGCCAGAAAGGGACAGAGAAATATCATATGATATCACTGATATGTGGAATCTAAAAAAATGACATAAATGAGCTTATTTACAAAACAGAAACAGAGAGACATAGCAAATAAACAAATGGTTACCATGGGGAAAGGCGAGGTGGAGGGATATACTGGCAGTTTTGGATTTGCAGATAGTAACTACTATATATAAATAAAACAGATAAACAAGGTCCTACTATACAGCACAGGGAACTATGTTCAATGCTTTTTAATAGACTATAATGAAAAAATGTGAAAACTTATACACATAACTGAATCACTATGCTTTACACCAGAATTTAACACAACATCACAAATCGATTACACTTCAGTTAAAATGAAATACTAACGCTATATTTAGGTCCAAAGGTCCTGTATGCAACATTCCACAAAAGAAACCCATGTAGAAAAGAGTACCAAAATTAATAGCAAAATTATTTATTAATAACAGCAAATATAGTGTCTAGCAGTGAGCATAAAGGAAATGGGGTAGAAAGAAATGAATCTACATAGTTGTCTGTTACATTCTAGAATCCTTTAACAGTGGCCTGATTTATACAAATGTTTTGTTTCAAAATACTACATATCCAGGAAAAATAATTTATCTCATGCTGATTGGATAATTCAACTTTGGATTTTTCTAACCATAGAAGGATTTAACCACCTTTTAAAAGGTGGATTAAGATCATATAAAACCAGCTACTTGTATGCAAGTATCCTAAATTATCTAGCCTTTATCAAACTTACCATTTAACAATATCAATTAAAGAAACAGTGACCATCATTCATGATTCATTTCTGATGTCTGTATCCAACTCCATTGAACCATCTGCTCCTGGGCCAAAACTGATCTCAATTATAGTACCATCATCTGACTTTTAAGCAGAATCATTCACCTTTATTTACGATAAAATAGGTGGCAGGAAGACACAAAGTTTAGTATGAAATACAAATTTTGTATTCAATATTCAACTGCTCTCTGATAAACAAGATCCGTGTGCCTCAATTTTCTCATTTATTAAGGGGCGGGAAATTTATTCTAGTGAAGGATTGTCCTAAGCTGCAAACTACATGCTCTTCACTTTTCCAGTCAATTCTCAGGTAGTGTTTGAGATCCCTTTCTGCTGTTTCCTTTCCTTCTGTTATTGGCATCTCAACATGCATGAGACATACAAGTACACACACACACATACACACACCTAAACACACCCACCCACAAGAGGCATTCCTCTCCTTTCCCTTCACCTTCCACTGCAGATGCTCCTTCATCCTTTTTCTCTTCACCAGGTCTAATGTCTTGACTTGTAGTTGGTGGCTCCCATTCTTGAGGTTGCTTATCACTGTGGGCCTACACATATGTGTGTGTAAATTAAAAAGTTTAGTTACTAACACATGCCAACAACATAAATATACACAATACAGAGATATATTTGACTATCAGTAAATCAAAACATATTTCTCCAATACTATTGGGTATAATTTTTCTTTATAAACTTACTTTTCCCACGGTGATGCTACTCCAAGGAAAGTTACTAGCACTTTAGAAGCTATTTTAATGTATGTTGGGGAGGATGTGTGTGATTGGTTGTTAATAGGCTTGAGAAGGAAGTCATCAGGGAATGACTGTATCCCAGGGAATATAACAGTATCCATCCAGGCAACACCAGAACGTCATCCTCCTGGATCAACGTTCTGTATCACACAGAAGACTTTTCAAGGTATATCTGTATTGGTTCCTCAACTTTTCACAAAAATTAATTTCTACAAAAAAAAATCAACTGTTTTATTTATTTATTTGTGGATGTAATGCGGATTGTACCCAGGATGTTGTACATGTTAAGCACACACTTTACCACTGAGCTATACCACTCCCCCCTGAAAAAAAAATCAATTGTTAAAACACTTACAACCACAGGCTCAACTGGATTGACACATGCTTGATCATAACTTCTTTTCCTAAGTCTGTATGTTGACTTTACTCTCCGAAAGATATTTCCCACTGAAAATAAAACATTGTGCTTTGGAAAATGCATTTAAGAGGATAATTATATCTGAACACTTCCATGGCCAAATGGTGATGCACACTAATTTTTGAATTTTGAAAATAAGTCTCAGGTAATTTAATTGTGTGTGCTTTCCAATCACACCACATCTGGCAACTTGCAAAAGCAATTGTTTATGTCATGCCCAAGCTGACAGAAGAATCACCGTAAGACACATGGGAAAAGACAAGAAAACATTTCTGAAAGGGTTGGGTTTCACAACGTGATTCACCATCATGGAGATATTTAAGAAAATACCACTACAGAAAATGGCTATTATCAAAAAGTGGAAAGACAACAAGTGTTGGGGAGGATGTGGAAAAAAGGAAATCCTTACCCACTGTGGCTGGGAATGCAAGTTCCTGCAGCCACTGTGGAAACAGTAGAGGTGTCTCAAAAAAATACAAATAGAACTACCATAATGACTTAGCAATTCCACTCCTGAGTATCTATTGAAAAGAAAGAAAAACACTAATTCAAGAAGATACGTGCACCCCAATGTTCATACCAGCACTACTTACAACTGCCAAGATATGGAAGCTACCTCAATGTTATCGACAGACAAAGGGATAAAGAAGATGTGGGGTGTGTGTGTGTGTGTGTGTGTCTATATATATATATATATATATATATATATATATATATATATATAGACAATGGAATACTACTCATCAATAAAAAATGAAATATTGTCATATGCAGCAACATAGATGGCCCAGGAGAATGTCATTCCAAGTGAAATAAGCCAGAAACAGAAAGAAAAATATAATATGATATCACTGATATGTGGAATCTTTTTAAAATGACATAAATGAGCTTATTTACAAAACAGAAACAGACTCACAGACATAGAAAACAAACATATGGTTACCATGGGGAAAGGCGAGGTGGAGGGATAAACTGGGAGTTCCGGATTTGCAGATAGTAACTATTATATATAAATAAAACAGGTGAACAAGGTCCTACTGTACAGCACAGGGAACTATACTCAATACTTTGTAATAGCTTATAATGAAAACATATAGAAACGTGTATACATAATTGAATCACTATGATTTATACCAGAAATTAGCACAACATTGCAAATCGACTACTTTTAATTAAAATAAATTAAGCTATATATAGGTCCAAAGGACCTGTATGCAACATTCCACAAATGAAACTCATGTAGAAAAAAGTACCAAAATTATTTATGAATATCAGCAAATATACTGTCTAGCAGTGAGCATAAAGGTAATGGGGTTGAAAGAAATGAACCGACATTGTTGTGAGTAACAATCTGGAATCCTTTAACAGTGGCCTGAGTTATACAAATGTTTTGTTTCAAAATACTAGATATCCAGGAAAGATAATTTGTCTCATGTTAATCTTAGAATAATTGACCTGTGGATTTTTCTGACCATAGAAGGATATGACCACCATTTAAAAGCTGCATTAAAGTCATATGAAACCAGCTATTTGTATGCCAGTATTCTGAATTATCCAGCTGTTATCAAACTTGCCATATAAAAATTTCAATTAAAGAAACAGGAGCCGTCATTCATGTCTCATTTCAGAACTCTCTATCGTACTCCATTAACTATCAACTCTTGGGCCAAAACAGCTAAATTATACTACAGACATTTTTGTTTTAAGCAAAATCATTCATCTTTTTTTTTTTTCAGTAAAACAGGTGGCAGGAAGACACAAATTTTGGCATGAAATACAAATTTTGTATTCAATACTCAACTACTCTCTGATAAAAAAAGATCTGTGTGTCTCAATTTTCTCATTTATAAAGGGGGGGATTTATTCTAGTGAAGGATTGTCCTAAGCTGCAAACTACATGCTCTTCACTTTTCCAACCAATTCTCAGGGAGTGTTTGAGATCCCTTTCTGCTGTTTTCTTTCCTTCTGTTATTGGCATCTCAACATGCATGAGACATACACATACACACACACATACACACACACAAACACCCCCCCCCAAGAGGCATTCCTCCTCCCTTTTCCTTCACCTTCCACTGCAGATGCTCCTTCATCCTTTTTCTCTTCACCAGGTCTAATGTCCTGACTTGTAGTTGGTGGCTCCCATTCTTGAGGTTGCTTATCACTGTGGGCCTACACATATGTGTGTGTAAATTAAAAAGTTTAGTTACTAACACATGCCAACAACATAAATATACACAATACAGAGATATATTTGACTATCAGTAAATCAAAACATATTTCTCCAATACTATTGGGTATAATTTTTCTTCATAAACTTACTTTTCCCATGGTGATGCTACTCCAAGGAAAGTTACTAGCACTTTAGAAGCTATTTTAATCTATGTTCGGAGGGATGTCTGCAGTCAGTTGTTAATAAGCATAAGAAGGAAGTAATCAGTTATATTTCCAGGGAATATAACAGTATCCATCCAGGCAACACCAGAACATCATCCCCCTGGATCAACGTTCTGTATCACACAGAAGACCTTTCAGGGTATATCTGTATTGGTTCCACAACGTTTTACAAAAATTAATTTCTACTAATAAAAACATAAAATGTTTTATTTATTTATTAATGGAGGCAATAAGGATTGTACGCAGGACGTTGTACATGTTAAGCACACACTCTACCGCTGAGCTATACCACTAACCCCCTCCCCCCAAAAATCAATTGTTAAAACACTTACAACCACAGGCCCAACTGGATTGACACATGCTTGATCATAACTTCTTTTCCTAGGTCTGTATGTTGACTTTACTCTCCGAAAGATACTTCCCACTGAAAATAAAATATTGTGCTTTGGAAAATGCATTTAAGAGGATAATTATATCTGAACACTTCCATGGCCAAATGGTGATGCACACTAATTTTTGAATTTTGAAAATAAGTCTCAGGTAATTTAATTGTGTGTGCTTTCCAATCACACCACATCTGGCAACTTGTAAAAGCAATTGTTTATGTCATGCCCAAACTGACAGAAAAATCACCATAAGGCACAAGGGAAAAGACAAGAAAACATTTCTGAAATGGTTGGCCCTGGAGAATGTCATTCTAAGTGAAGTAAGCCAAAAAGAGAAAAAAAAATACCATACGATATCACTTATATATGGAATCTAAAAAAATAACACAAATGTGCTTATTTACAAAACAGAAACTGACTCCCAGACATAGAAAACAAACTTCTGATTTCCATGGGGAAAGACGAGGTGGAGGGATATACTGGAAGCTCTGGATTTGCAGACAGTAACTACTATATATAAATGAAACAGATGAACAAGGTCCTAATGTGCAGCACAAGCAACTATATTCAATGTTTGTAACAGTCTTTAACTAAAAAATATGAAAATTTATATACATAACTATACACATCACTAGGCTTTACACCAGAAATTAACACAACTTTGCAAATTGATTACACTTCAATTAAAAAGAAAAACTAACGCTATATTTAGGTCCAAAGGTCCTCTATGCAACATTCCACAAATGACACCCATGTAGAAGAAAGTACCAAAATTAATACCAAAATTATTTATGAATAACAGAAAATATACTGTCTAGCAGTGAGCATAAAGGAAATCGGGTAGAAAGAAATGAACTGGCATTGTTGTGAGTTACAGTCTAGAATCCTTTAACAGTGGCAGGAATTATGTAAATATTTTGTTTCAAAATACTAGATATCCAGGAAAAATAATTTGTCTCATGTTAATCTTAAAATAACTAATCTTTTGATTTTTCAGACCATAGAAGTATACACTCATCTTTTAAAAGCTGCATTAATTTCATATAAAACCAGTTACTTGTATGCCAGTATCCTGAATTATCCAGCTTTTATCAAACTAATCATTAAAAATATGAATTAAAGAAACAGTGGCCATCATTCATGATTCATTTCTGAAGTCTCCATCCTACTCCACTGACCTATCTACTCCTGGGCGAAAACTGAGCTAAATATAGTACACACATTTGAGCTTGAAGCAAAATCATTCACCTTTTTTTTTTACAGTAACATAGGTTGCAGGAAGACACAAACTTTGGAATGAAATACGAATTTTGTCATCAACAATCAAGTGCTCTCTAATAAACATGACCCCTGAGCTTCACTTTTTGAATTTAAAAAATGGGGAGATTTATTCTAGTGAAGGATTGCCTGAAGCTGCAAACTATACTGTCTTCAATTTTCCAGCCAATTCTCAGGCAGTGTTTGAGATACATTTCTGCTGTTTTCTTTCTTTCTCTTACTGGCATATCACCATGTATGAGACATACTCATACACAACACACACACATACACACAACCCCCCCACCCCGACACACAAGAGGCATTCCTCTTCCATTTCCCTTCACCTTGAGCTGAAGATGCTCCTTCATCCTTTTTCTCTTCACCAGGTCGAATGTCCTCACTTGAAGTTGGTGGCTCCCATTCTTGAGGTTGCTTATCACCGTGGGCCTACACATATGTGTGTGCAAATGAAAAGTTTTGTTACCAGTACATGTCAATGACATAAATATACAGAATACAGAGATATATTTGACTTAAGCAAATCTAAAAATATTTCTCCAATACTACTTGGCATATTTATTTTTAATAAACTGACTATTCCAACAGAGATGCTACTCTAAGAAAAGTTACAAGGATTTTGGAAGTTATTTTACTTAATGTGGGAGGGATGTGTGAATTCGTTGTTTATAAGCATGCGAAGGAAGTCATCATTTCTACTGCCAGGGGATATAACGGCATCCATCAAGACAACACCAGAATGTCATCCTCCTGGATCAACGTTCTGTGTCACACAGAAGACCTTTCAAAGTGCGTCTGTACTAGTTCATTCATTTACTGATGGAAGTACTGGGGATTGAACCCAGGACATTGTACATATTAATCACCCACTCTACCACTGAGCTGTACCCCTCCCCCACCAAAAAAATCAACTGTTAAAACACTTACAACCACAGGCTCAAAAGGATTGTCACATTGTTCATCATAACCTCGTTTCTTAGGTTTGTATGTTGACTTTCTGCTCCAACTCATATTTCCCACTGAAAATAAAATATTGTGATTTGGAAAATGCATTTATTAGAATGAATATAATTGAACACTTCCATGCCCAAATGGTGATACACACTGATTTTTGAATATTGAAAATAGTTTGAAAATAAGTCTAAAAGTAATTTTATTCTGTGTGCTTTCCAATCACACAAAATGTGGAAACTTGCAAAAGCAATTGTTTATGTCATGCCCAAGCTGACAGGAAAATCAACATAAGGCACCTGGGAAGAGAAGAGCACATTTCTGAAAGAGTTTGCTTTCAGAAGTTGACTTATCATCATAGAGATATTTATGAACATATCACTAGAGAAAACAGCTATTATCAAAAAGTCAAAAGTCAACAGGTGTTGGGGAAGATGTGGAAAAAAGGAAACCCTTGCCCACTGTGGCAGGGAATGTAAATTGCTGCAGCCATTGTGGAAACCATAGAGGTGTCTCAAAAAACTACAAATAGAACTACCACAATGACTTAGCAATTCGACTCCTGAATATCTATTCAAAAAATAAAAATAAAAACACTATTTCAAAAAGATACACGCACCCCAATGTTCATACCAACACTATTTCCAACTGCCAAGATATGGAAGCAAGCTAAATGCTCATCAACAAACAAAGGGATAAAGAAGATGTTGGTGTACACACACACACACACACACACACACACACACCCAATGGAATACTACTCAGACATGAAGAAGAATGAAACTTTGCCATTTGCAATAATATGGATGGGCTTGCACATGTTACGCTAAGTGAAATAAGTTAAACAATGAAAGGTAAATGCTGTATGACATTGCTTCTATGTGGAATCTAAAACAGAACTAGTCAATATAAAAAAAAAAAAAGCAGATTCACCGAAATAGAGAAAAACTAGTGGTGACTAGGGGGGAGAAGGAATGGAAGAGGGGCAATGTACAGGGGGAAGAGTAAGAGCTACAAATTATTAGGTATAAAATAAGCTACAAGGACATATTGTACAACACGAGGAA